>NC_088840.1:20178215-20640715 GCF_904066995.2 Poecilia reticulata
AACAATGCACTTTTTGAAGCTCCCCATTCCTGTCCTGAGAGACATCTTAACAAATTATTCACTTTTTTACATTTATTTTGAACTGCTTCCATTTGATATTTCCAAGTTAAGCTTTCATCAAAAATGACACCTAAAAACTTCACTATTTCACTTGTTCAAGTTTATGATTATAAAGGTTCAACTTAACTTCCTTATGTTTCTATAAAAACAATTACTTGAGTCTTTGCAATTGATATCCTAAAACCCCATTTATTAGCCCACCCTTCCACTTTCAAAATGGCAGCCTGCATCTTTTCTGCAAGTATACCTGATTATGTCCCGAATCCATAGAGTACCATCATCTGCAAATAAAGATTTGCCTATACTACTATCTATTTCATCAAAAATATCATTAATCATAATATTAAAGAGAATTGGGCTACACACACTACCTTGGGGGTACCATTTCAACAATCATATCTAGAGGAGAAATTCGCCCCAACCCGAACTTCTATTTCTCTACCAAATAAAAAATCCAAAACCCAATTATAATTTTACCTCCTATACCAAGTTTCCCTAATTTAATCAATAATCCTTCTTTCCATAACATATCATATGCCTTTTCTATGTCAAAGAACACAGCTATCACTAACTCTTTGTTTGTTGAGCTTTTCTTACTTCTGACTCTAGGCACAGAACTGCATCCATCGTATTTCTCCTTTACGAAAACCACTCTGGAATGAACAAAATATTTTTTTACGCTCAATAAAATATGAAGCCTATCTGTAACATTCCTCTCCATTATTTTCCCTAATTGAGATGTAAGAGCTATAGGTCTATAATTTGATGGGTCTGTTGCATTTTTACCAGGTTTTAATATGGAAATTATCACTGACTGTTTCCATTCTGCCGGAATTCTTCCAGTCATCCAAATCAGATTAAATAATTTTAATATAACAGAGAGAGATGAATACTTAAGATGTTGAGCATTACATAACATATTCCATCCTTCCCCGGAGTTGATTGCTTAGCATTATTAATAGCTTTTTCTAACTCATACATAGTAAATGGCATATCTAAATCCTGGTTTGTGACTTCTCTCCTAGTAATAACTTCTGGATTTTCATCCAGTAAATCTAATTTATTACTTTTCATTTCTTCAGATAAATTTTCTGAACTATGTACTTTAATTAACATTTCTGCTAATAATTCAGCTTTTTCTTTATTACTAATCGCTATTTTCCCGTTTAATTCTAAAACCGGTAAGGAAAAACTCTTTTTAACACCATTCATTTTCTTAATAACTCTCCATACCTCTGACAATTTGGTCTCTCTTCCAATGGAATTGCAATACTGTCTCCAACAAGTCTTCTTAGCTTCTCTAATAGTCTTCCTAACTATAGCTTGTGCTTTCTTATATTGAATTAGCGCCTCAAAGGTATGACATCTTCTTACCAATTTAAAAGCTTTATTTCTTCCCCTTATAGCAATACTACATTGCTCATTCCACCATGGAAGTAGACTTTCTATTTCCTCTTCCCTTTGATTTGGAATTGAACTCTCAGCTGCATTAATATGACAGATTTAATCATTGAATAACATATCTCCACATCACAAAACATATTCTCACCCAGTTTATTAAATTGCCTATCAACTAAATTTTTAAACAACTCCCAATTAGCGTACTTAACTTCCATCTTGGAATCTGTCCCTCCTCTTCTTTATCACTTCAAGCTTACTGAAATTAGAAAAGGAAAATGGTCACGCCCATTGGAGAATCACTCATCACCTCCCAAGAGGTAATTCCAGCTATCTATTGAAATCAATGTTAAATCTGAACACTCTTTATATTCCTACAGCATTCATATCTAGTGTGCTGCCATCATTAAGGCAAACCAGAGAATGTAACAAACCAGAGAATGAAATTCTTCAATAGCCAATCCATTTGCATCTGTATTAGGACTCCCCATAAACATTATAGAATTGAAATCACCACACCATACAGTCTTACCTACATTTTGATCATTTACTTCATTGAGATTTTGATGGACAACTTTTGTTAGCATTATAAAAATGTATCACCAACATTTGTTCATTTTCTATCCAAATCTGAATAACTATTGATTCATAATTCTTCCCTATTGATTCCACTTTACATCTTATACTGTCTAGAACAAAAGTTGCTACTCCCCCTCCTTGTCTTTCTGTTCTATCATTCCTAATTAATGCATACCCAGAAATTTGAAATCCAGATGAGGCTTAAGCCAGGTTTCTTGAATGCAGATCAGGTGAGGTTTAACTGTCAATCTGAATATATTTCTTAAACTCTAGACCATTACTAATAAGACTTCTTGCATTCCACTGGAGAATAATTAACATAACAAAGAAGGGCCGCCACTGCATGATTGAGGTGAGAAGATTGTGTCTCATTTAATTTTTACTAATGATTCCCATTAACATTTTTACAATCAAGATACTTTTGGGCTGCTTTCACCATTATTTGAATTTTTCCGTTTTCTTTTGTGTTGAGCAGTACAGTTAACAACTTCTACCATGAACATACAAAATCCTCCTTTGTCACGAGTTAGAGTGTCACCTTTAATCTTGGAGCATTCTGAACAATCAGATCTTCTTTTTCTCCTCCAGACACTTTCTTTGGATATACATTGGTTAAACAGGAACTTTTTCGTTGCTTCCGCATAAGTAATGCAGTAGTGACTTTGATTTTCTGAACTTCCTCAGCTCTTTTACTAGCTATGCATCCTCTAAATCCTGAACTATGCCCACCTCCACAGTTACAACATTCAGCGGAGCTCCTTCCTCACATTTCCCATACTCATGATCCCCAGCACATCTCCCACATTTCTGTTTCCCCTTACACACCGCAGCGACATGTCCAAATTTTGGCATTTAAAGCATCGCAGTGGCAGAGAATAAATGGTCGGACATCATAGCTCATATATCCCACAAACACTTATCTGGCAGACTGTTCTCTTCAAATTCAACATGATAGAAAAACTATCGCTCCTCTCTCCATTTTATTTCTTTTCAATCGCTTGGCTTCCACCACTTTCCCTCCTGAAACATTAGACTTGATGTCATCAACTGGTACATCGGGTGGAATCCCCGAAATGACTCCGCATACATACTTTTTGTCATCCAAAAGTCTTCCTCTCACATTTCACCAAGGATTCTTTTTGTTTTCATCGCCTTTTCTTTTTGTTTAATATCATTACAGATAATCAACAAGGATCCATCTCTTAATACTTTAACAAGTTTCACCTTTCCAATCAGAGAATTGATTTCTTTTGTAAGCTTTATTGGATTCCACTTACCAATGACACACCCTCTTGACAAACTTCAGAATTATTTATATTCTGTCATCGTAGTTGTTTCTCCTTCATCCTCGGAAACAGATGATCTACTTGTTGTCTTGATTTTTTCCGTTTATGCTTAGCTTTTTGAGTCTGCCAAGGACCTTCATTTTCCACATCGTCAGCACCCTCTTCCATTTCCGCACAATCACTACCTGTCACATTTCCCTCTGACATCCTTCCAACCATTCACAGTCTGGTCGTACCACTTCCGCCCTTCCGTGTTCCGACCACTCCCGACAACCACCCACCTCCACTTCCAAGACACAAACTCAGGAGAAACCGTCCTCTTGTCTTCTTCTTTCCAGGTTTATGATGGTCGGTTTTCATGTTATCGTCCACCACTGTAGTCGGTGGATGATGCCTGGAAATCCCTTGTCCCGGAGAAGAACTCAATACATTATAATAGCTTAAAACAATTTAAAAAATACTAAAATGATATATTATGACAATTAGCAGTAAATAGGTAGTCATATAAATAATTATAAAAGTATCAATAAATTGAATTAAAAATAATTTTATATATTTCCAACTCCATTGAAAGTTGTCCCTAGTTTTGTCAACACCGTCAGAAATTAAAAGAATGTAAAAAATAAAATAAAATCAGGCATTATTGGGGGGCACCAGAACTTCTGAGGACCCCATGGCCACTTCCTTTCTCTTCCTTCGCTAAGAGGGCTAGTTAGCTCTGGTTAGTTTATGTTATTCTTTAGTTTTTTCTTCTTTTTATTCTTAAATTGTTTGTCACAACCATGATGTGTCAACACCATAACTGACAATTTACAAAACTTTGATGAAATTTTGAGAAATAAAAGCTTAATTTTGGTAAAATGTAAAGATTTCATGGACCTGATGAGCTACAATATGGCCTCCTTCAGAATAACATCATATAAATTGAGGTAGTTTGGCATTTCGTCAAATCCGTCAGATGTCAACTCCATCAGATTTTTGTGACTCTTTCAGTGAAATTGTTGTCAAATCTCACTTAAATGTGCAATTAATTCATTTTAATGTATTTTACATAAATTGCATTACTTTACATGTACCAGTTTTTCATTTACTCACTAGTTTGTCACCACCTTCAGTTCTGTGTCAACTCCGTAATGCAATGTCAACTCCGTCAGATGGACTTTTGTTGTTTTTGGTTTTAAATCATATTTATTTTGTTTTTGAGAAGCATTTGTCGTTAAAATGAGTAAAAATATCACTAATAGGGTCATTAAAATTATTTATATTTATTTTGTCAGATGGTGATGGCAACGTTCTAGTCAGGTCGATTAAGAGTGTAATTTTAAAAAAATGTTGCAAATGGGAGCCTATACCTTAGCATCTTTACATTTACAAAACATTATTTGTCATATTTGCATACTTATGGTTGAGAAA
This sequence comes from Poecilia reticulata, assembly GCF_904066995.2. Lineage (NCBI taxonomy): Eukaryota > Metazoa > Chordata > Actinopteri > Cyprinodontiformes > Poeciliidae > Poecilia > Poecilia reticulata. Next base: position 20,182,952 of record NC_088840.1, read on the forward strand.
TAAAAACAAAAAAATATTGGAAAATTAAAACCCATTTTGTCCCTATTCTCAAGAATCACCGAAATGTGTTTTCCACTTAGTTTACTTCTGTCCATTTTGTCTCTGTCATGCAGGAGATTGTCAGCTATAACTGCCGTGGACTTGTCGCCAACATGCCGCTCTTTGCCAACACCGACCCTCACTTTGTCACCGTGATCCTGACCAAGCTGCGCTTTATGTTTTCCAGCCGGGAGACTATGTAATACGAGAGGGAACGCTGGGTCGGAGAATGTATTTCATCCAGCATGGCACCGTCACGATTATCCCGCGTGACATTAAGGAATTAGTGCTCAGTGATGGAGCCTACTTTGGAGGTAAATACAGCAGAGTATTAAAACTCTATTCGGCTACTTATCATCTCTACGAGAGTCTTCATAACTCAGATTATTGCTGCCCTTCTTCTATAAAATCTCCCACAGAACTCTTGGCTGTAACTGCACTACATTTCCACATAATATTTACTATTTCTTCTGAATTTCTAATAGTAAATGTAATTTTTCATCATTGGCTTAATGTCATTTGAAGAAAAAACTAAAAATATGAAATATTTCACTCTGTAAAAGCAATGAAGATAATGTGCAAGTTGCTTGATTATGATTATACTGTAAATACATTTTGCAGGGTAGTTTTTCTTTTTTTTTGAACTGTGAAAAACCCAAAATCTTGCTATGAATTTTTCTTTAGGAAACAAGAAAATTTTAATTGAAATAAGACAAAACTAATTTATAAATAGCAATTCTGTAAGATATAGGAGCTTGTTTTAAGTCAATTATTTCTTAATATAAGTAACATGTACCAGTTCCACTGGCATATTATTTCACTTATTACAAGACATTTATCCAACACTATAAGTAAAATAATCAGCCTGTGAAACTAGTACATTTTTAAGTCAATATTAAGCAATTCTGGACTTAAAACTAGCTCCAATATCTTGTTGAAAAGTTACTTTAAGTGCACTAAAATATTTGGACTAGAAACTAGACCAAAAATATTTAGAAAGATTTTGCGTTTTTCTTCTAACTTTATGACTAAACCGATTGTTTTTCTTGGCTCAGAGATCTGCCTACTAACTCAGGGCCGACGGACGGCCAGCGTGAGGGCCGACACCTACTGTCGCCTTTATTCGCTGAGTGTGGACGACTTCAACGAAGTCCTGGAGGAGCATCCTCTGATGAGGCGGGTGTTGGAGAGCGTGGCTGTGGAGCGACTGGATCGAGTTTCACGCAGATCCAGTTATCAACCTCCAACGACTGAGTCTGAGTGAAGGAAGAAGAGAAAGAGACTCCAGCCAGACATACAAAGACCTTTTTAACAGATCTCAAGAAAATAAAAAATACAGATGTTGTTAAATGCTGCATCACTTGATTGAAACTATTGCACATTCATTAATTACAAATTGTCACTTGAATATTAAAGCTCAACATAATGTTTACTTGGATTTTATTGATGTTCACAAACTGAATAAACCTTTGTCAGCGCTTTTACAGTTTTTTATTCTGTATAACTGAGAGTTATAGATCCACATGTTGTTTTTTAACAAGTTATAGATTGTAAGCCATATAAATCAGGTGTTCAAGCAGGAACACATCCAAAAAAGCCACTGGACCTCAAGGACTGGATTTCTGTTTGACCAGCACTGAGATGGGAGCAGCAGATGGTGGTGCATCATGAAGCTTCTGATTCAAATGATCCCTAAGATCTGTATGTTGAGTCACATGGAGGTTAATACCGATGGCCGATAAGCTCCAGTGATGTAATGACTCAACTGTGACCGCAGCTGCAGGTGGTGGTGAACTTTTACATCACCCTATTTACTCATTTGTTATTATCAGGATTTATAGTTACACTGGGTTTCAAAGAATAATGTCTTTTTATAAGATCAGACGCACAAATAAATAAATAAATGAATAAAACTCTCAGTATGTTATCACTTTACCAGATTGAATCAGTTCATTTCTGCTGATATTTGATTCTCGTCAAGAACTTTTCACCAGGAAGAGGCAAAGGCAGGCAGAGAAAAGGTAAAACTGAGATTGTTTCGATTTCTTTCATCAACTGCCTCTTGTTTACATGCTTAAGATCCTGCTAATAAGGTTTGTTTCTAAAGTGTTTCTCTCAAAACAGGTGTTTAATAGAGTGGTGGTAATATTTTAAATAGCATAAAATTAAAATTTGAGGGACAAATTGCTTTGCATGTTTGTAGAACTGTAATTAGACTTTCTCTGACTGGATTCTGCCTAAATGTTTATATTTTGCTGGCACTGATTATGCAGAGTAAATATGAATATTTCTGACCCTGAGACATAATAATGAGTTTTCCAAAGCAGCTTTCAGAGAACAACAAAGAACATTAGCTCATATTTGTACACATTGCATTGCTTTTTTAATTTAAAGAAGCATTTGTTTACATTTGCAAAATACTGTGTTTATATTATGTCCGTCTGAAACAGTTGCATGTTGTGCAGAGTGTAAGCACTGAAAGGAAATATTGCTGTACATCAGACGGCTGATGATGCAGATGATTTTCTGAACAGCAGCTAATAATTCAGTGCTACATCAGAGATCTGATGTTGGTGCAATCTTACAGATATTTGTTTCCCTGTAATTTTGGTCATTTTATATTAAAATGTCTTCTGGGGACATTTCCATGGAGTGACTTCAGTTATGTATTAAACACAGGCTGTCCAATAAGTTATTAATTTAAGAATAAAATATTTAGTCAGGGCCTGATCTCCAAATAGTACAACAGCACAGAAAATTAGTACGACAGTTTGTGTACAAACAAAAGTTTCATTTTAACATAAACTGTCTGTCATTTTGGTAAAAACATGTATATTCTTCATTTAGTGAAGTAACTCAAAGAGTGTAGTAAGTAGCCAGAAATATTTAAGAGTAGCAGTATTCATAATATTACTCAAGTAAAAGGTTCTCTATCTTTTTTCAACTAAATGTAACTTGAGTAAATGTAATATACAACTGAGTCACAGCCTAAAAACATAACATCTTTTTATAGTCATAATAGAAGACAGCTGCAGCAGAAAAGAGAAAAATACAACTAAGACAAAAGACACCAAATTATTGAAGACAATAATAATCCACCATGCTTTCTTACATTTTCCATAAACATGTTTATTTATTCACAAAACCTTTACTTGGGTAGAGTTAAACTGGTTAATATAATCTGAAACAAATAACAGCATCAGTTACAATCTCATCTTGTTTTGAAGAGAAACCTTATCAGATAATTTTTTGTATGTAGATGTATCTGAGAATGCACAATTAGTGCATAACAGCACATTGTATTTTTTATTCTAAGTGTGTTAAGATCAACAACATCCACCCACCCACTCTTTCTCTATACAGGATAGAATAATACTAATCAGTCCCTCAAGTCCAGTCTTGTGAGAATGTTCTGGAAGGGAGTCCATGTCCGGTCAAACTCTGTTAGTGCATGAAATAGTCAGTGGGCTCCAAAGCCACTTCAGCTATCAGCATCAGTTCTGGCTCTCCTCAGGGCTGTGTGCTGAGCCCTCTGCTCTTCACATTGTACATAAACAGGATGTTAATAACATACAGTTGATCAGTATTGTTTTTGATACAGAATATGCCAGGAAAACAAAACAAAGCATCTCTGAAGGAAAATGTGTCGTGGTTGCACATCTCCAAGAATCCAAATGTGAAGATACAAATGATCACACTTTCAACTTTTCAAGTTTTAGACATGAAACCCCTCCAGTCTTTCATTCTAGTGTTAAACCAAAACCATTCAATAGTGAACCTCAACATAGGACAAGTATGGAAAATACTGCTATGGCTTTTCACCTGTGTGACGCCTCATGTGGTGAGTTACACCAACTTTGTGACAAAAACTTTTTCCACAGCTCCCACATGAAAACGGCTTTTCACCAGTGTGAATCATCATGTGCTGAGTTAAAGCCTGTTTTAGACTAAAACCTTTTCCACAACTCCCACATGAAAACGGCTTTTCACCAGTGTGAATCATCATGTGCTGAGTTAAAGCCTGTTTTAGACTAAAACCTTTTCCACAACTCCCACATGAAAACGGCTTTTCACCAGTGTGAATCATCATGTGTCGAGTTACATCCCATTGTCGACTGAAACTTTTTCCACAGCTCCCACATGAAAACGGCTTTTCACCAGTGTGAATCATCATGTGCTGAGTTAAATGCTGTTTTAGACTAAAACTTTTTCCACAACTCCCACATGAAAACGGCTTTTCACCAGTGTGAATCATCATGTGCTGAGTTAAATGCTTTTTTTGACTAAAACTTTTTCCACACTTCACACATGAAAACAGGTTTTGAACTGTATGAGTTCTCATGTGAGCATCAAAAACAGATTTTAAAGAGAAACGCTTTTTACAGATGGCACATGAGAAAAGTTTTCTTTTTTCCTGATTTTGCTTCTCAGCTCCAGCAGCTTCCTTTAAGAGGACTTGGTTCCTGTTTGGTTCTGATTCAGTTTGGTGCGTTTGCTCATCAACAGAAACCAACATGCAGGTATCAGTTTCCTGTTTTAATTCAATCTGTTCTTCACCCTGACTGCAGTAAACTTCTTTCTCTTCCTGGTCTTGTTTTCCCTGCAGAGGTTCCAACTCCTCCTGGTCCAGAGTCGATCTTCTCTCTTGTTTAAACTGCAGGGAACCTGGAGGAGAAAACAGAGAAAAAGAGTTATTGTTAACTTTATTGAAGTAAGCAGGAGAAATCTTTCATTCTTTAAAACAAAAATAAAAAAAAAAAAACTTTAAATTTCAAAAGCGTAGACAGAGAGACAGATCAGTCGTCACATCCAGCTGACATTTGGAGAATTCTCAAATGAACGGATTTTAAAATCATATTTTATTGCAAAATTAATTGTAGAAGGGATTATTGTTGATATTTGACAGTAAACTGCATTATGTCAAGATGTTTTTTGTGTTACTCTGAATTCTTCTATTCGGTGTTTGTTAGCCTCTGTTAGCTTCTTGGCGCAGCTGCGTTCTCCAGTCACTGGTAGCTAAAATCACGATACCCTCACTGTGTATCCCTCTGAAAAGTGAACCCATTTAAATAAAGAAATAAAGGAATCCCTCCATGGGTGATATCACGATAGAGAGCGTTCATTTTATAGCATTAACACCGGAGCTGTAAGTGGTCCGGTATGAAATGGGGGTGATAGAATAACACAGCACTTTTAAATTTCAATAATCAGAATGCAGAAATTGTTTCCGTTGTTTTAAAAGGTTTATGTCAGTCTGCCTTTTCCCCATCGATACGTTTCCCGACCGCCCTGCACCTTAGGGGCTTAAAAAAAAAAGACGCGCACATTGCGCAAAACTCTGAAACAGGAGAAGCGGGACATAAACGGAGCGACGAACTAGATGTGAAATATGGCATAAAAACAGAGAATCCGACGCTGAACAGTGAAAAATCAACACATGATGTGAAACACATGACGATTAGGAGGCGCAGCAGGTGATGAGTGAATATTATTCGTCTTATATTATTCGTCTTATAATGGATCTAGCAAGAGGTATGGCAAAAATAAACAGACACTACTTCCAGATAAAAGGTAAAATAATATTGTTGAAATGTTATGGGTTTGTTGAGACCACATCTAATACTGAGAATAAATATATCTTACAGACCATAACAGTAAAGAACTGATCACTTATTTATGTTTTTAATTAGATTTGATATATTTATTTCTTCAATATTATTTTTCATGTCAGTGTTAGTGTCATGAGGCTGATGACTCCATGACACTTTGAATTTGACTCATTAGGATTTGATTAAGAACCAGATTTGTTCTTTGTAATTTCTGTCCAGTAAAACTATTAATCTATAATCAATAGACATGTCTACATAAAGATATAATCCATGTTTCTGTCTAGGGGGGCGCTGGCCCAAAAAAGGTTGAGAAACACTGCTCTACATAAATAAGCCATTGGCACAGCGTAATATTCATGTCTGCGTTCTAACATGTTAACAAAATATTTATACGGGAAAAGAACATTTACTAAAATGATCCTCATACAGAAAGGTGCAGACATTAACCTTCGTCCAAACGCTGGTGTTTCCTACCTATTCGGTGTAAGATTATCTGGGGGGTCCGGGAGAAATCCAGCAGTCTGCGCTGATCATCCATCTCTTCCTCTGACTTGACGATTATTTCTTTAAACTCTGAATGTTGCTTCAGCAGCAGTTAACAGGAGCTTTTTTGATAAACTCGTTAAAACTGGACAGAAGATAGTTTTCAGAGAAACACTCAAACATTCAACACAACAGACCACGTGTAGTCTTCTTCTTCTTCTTCTTCTTCTTCTTCTTCTTCTTCTTCTTCTTCTTCTTCTTCTGTTTTTATTGGCGGCTGGCATCCAACTTAAGGTGCATTTACCGCCACCTACCAGACTGGAGTGTGGTCATCAGAGATCACAGAGGGAATTTTTTGTACCTCAATGATGTGTAGGATGTGCAAATCCACATCCTAACACACTCATTATTACATGAATTAATGCATGAGCATGCACTGGCATACACACACATACTTGGCCATATTCTAAATACGACTCATTAACCCAGTGATATTTAAGAACCTAAATAAAAGATTTCTAACATAATTTGATTTATTATCTAAAAGAGTAATCATAGATAGTCCTATATTCTTCCTGCTTAGTGACAACTTTAAAAACTGGCGTTCCTCTGAGTATTTATCACATTCTAACAAGACATGCTTCACTGTTTCCACCTGATTGCAATAACTACAAGCCCCATTCTCATGCTTTCCTATTTTAAAGAGCGAACTATTGAGTCCAGTGTGTCCAATTCTAAGTCGAGACATAACTACTTCCTCTTTCCGCCTTCCACTCAGATAATTACTATCTCCTACATTATTTTGAATTGTATATAATTGTCTCCCATTTTCATGATTATCCCATAACTCCTGCCAAATCTTAATAATTTCTTTTTGAACAATAGATTTACCTTCATTTTTACTCAAAGGAACATTCAGATGAACAATATCTGATTTCAAGGCCTGCTTAGCCAAAATATCTACTTCCTCATTTCCTTCTATACCTACATGAGCAGGAATCCAGACAAATTTAACCTCGCATTTATTGTTATGAAGATGAACTAATAATTGGTATATTCTTATTATCAAATCTAATCTGCAAGATTTGCTAGAGTTAATACTTAATAGTGCTGCTTGACTATCTGATGCTATGATATATGTACTTGCTTCCCTAGTATCATTATCAAGCAACCATTCTAAGGCCAATATAATTGCTGATAATTCAACTGTAAAAACAGCTAAATGATCAGCTGCTCTCCTCTTAATCAAAACTTTATGGTGTGGGATATTTACTGCTGCTCCAGTTCTACCACTATTTGGATCTTTAGATCCATCTGTATATATAATTATGTTGTCTTTATATCTTTCAAAATATTTATTAACTACAACCCATTCTGGAGTCTTTCCCTTTTTAAGAATTTCACTTAATTGAAGATCAACTTCTGAAGTTAGAAATAACCATGGAGGAATTTCAGATTGAGGAACTGTAGCACTATACTGGAGCATATTCAAACCAAGATGTTTTGCCTTTATTTCCCCAATCCATCCAAAACTATTACAATTTAATTTATGATGTTCCCAACAGTCCTTCAGCACCATCTTAGTTGGATGATCACACTTATGTCCTTGTAGGTTTACCCAGTACATGAACATTAATTTCAACCTTCTTAATCTTAAAGGAAGCTCACCAGTTTCTACTTGTAAAGCAGCTAAAGATGCTGTTCTGAAAGCTCCACAACAAATCCTCAATGCTTTTGTTTGCTCACTATCAAGCTTTCTCAAATGGCTGTCAGCAGCTGCCATATATGCTATACTCCCATAGTCCAGAGTAGATCTCATGAGCGCCTGATAAACTCCCAACAATGCACTTTTTGAAGCTCCCCATTCCTGTCCTGAGAGACATCTTAACAAATTATTCACTTTTTTACATTTATTTTGAACTGCTTCCATTTGATATTTCCAAGTTAAGCTTTCATCAAAAATGACACCTAGAAACTTCACTATTTTCACTTGTTCTAGTTTATGATTATAAAGGTTCAACTTAACTTCCTTATGTTTTCTATAAAGACAGATTACTTGAGTCTTTGCGATTGATATCCTAAAACCCCATTTATTAGCCCACCCTTCCACTTTCAAAATGGCAGCCTGCATCTTTTTCTGCAAGTATACCTGATTATGTCCCCGAATCCATAGAGTACCATCATCTGCAAATAAAGATTTGCCTATACTACTATCTATTTCATCAAAAATATCATTAATCATAATATTAAAGAGAATTGGGCTACACACACTACCTTGGGGGGTACCATTCTCAACAACATATCTAGAGGAGAAATTCGCCCCAACCCGAACTTCTATTTCTCTACCAAATAAAAAATCCAAAACCCAATTGTAGATTTTACCTCCTATACCAAGTTTCCCTAATTTAATCAATAATCCTTCTTTCCATAACGTATCATATGCCTTTTCTATGTCAAAGAACACAGCTATCACTAACTCTTTGTTTGTTTGAGCTTTTCTTACTTCTGACTCTAGGCACAGAACTGCATCCATCGTATTTCTCCCTTTCCGAAAACCACTCTGGAATGAACAAAATTTATTTTCACGCTCAATAAAATATGTAAGCCTATCTGTAACAATCCTCTCCATTATTTTCCCTAATTGAGATGTAAGAGCTATAGGTCTATAATTTGATGGGTCTGTTGCATTTTTACCAGGTTTTAATATGGAAATTATCACTGACTGTTTCCATTCTGCCGGAATTCTTCCAGTCATCCAAATCAGATTAAATAATTTTAATATAACAGAGAGAGATGAATACTTAAGATGTTTGAGCATTACATAACATATTCCATCCTTCCCCGGAGTTGATTGCTTAGCATTATTAATAGCTTTTTCTAACTCATACATAGTAAATGGCATATCTAAATCCTGGTTTGTGACTTCTCTCCTAGTAATAACTTCTGGATTTTCATCCAGTAAATCTAATTTATTACTTTTCATTTCTTCAGATAAATTTTCTGAACTATGTACTTTAATTAACATTTCTGCTAATAATTCAGCTTTTTCTTTATTACTAATCGCTATTTTCCCGTTTAATTCTAAAACCGGTAAGGAAAAACTCTTTTTAACACCATTCATTTTCTTAATAACTCTCCATACCTCTGACAATTTGGTCTCTCTTCCTATGGAATTGCAATACTGTCTCCAACAAGTCTTCTTAGCTTCTCTAATAGTCTTCCTAACTATAGCTTGTGCTTTCTTATATTGAATTAGCGCCTCAAAGGTATGACATCTTCTTACCAATTTAAAAGCTTTATTTCTTCCCCTTATAGCAATACTACATTGCTCATTCCACCATGGAGTAGACTTTCTATTTCCTCTTCCCTTTGATTTAGGAATTGAACTCTCAGCTGCATTAATAATGACAGATTTAATCATTGAATAACATATCTCCACATCACAAAACATATTCTCACCCAGTTTATTAAATTGCCTATCAACTAAATTTTTAAACAACTCCCAATTAGCGTTACTTAACTTCCATCTTGGAATCTGTCCCTCCTCTTCTTTTATCACTTCAAGCTTACTGAAATTAGAATAGGAAAATGGTCACTGCCCATTGGAGAATCACTCATCACCTCCCAAGAGGTAATTCCAGCTAATCTATTTGAAATCAATGTTAAGTCTGAAACACTCTTTATATTCCTACAGCATTCATATCTAGTAGTGCTGCCATCATTAAGGCAAACCAGAGAATGTAACAAACCAGAGAATGAAATTCTTCAATAGCCAATCCATTTGCATCTGTATTAGGACTCCCCCATAAAACATTATGAGAATTGAAATCACCACACCATACAGTCTTACCTACATTTTGATCATTTACTTCATTGAGATTTTGAATGGACAACTTCTTGTTAGCATTATAAAAATGTATCACCAACATTTGTTCATTTTCTATCCAAATCTTAATAACTATTGATTCATAATTCTTCCCTATTGATTCCACTTTACATCTTATACTGTCTAGAACAAAAGTTGCTACTCCCCCTCCTTGTCTTTCTGTTCTATCATTCCTAATTAATGCATACCCAGAAATTTTGAAATCCAGATGAGGCTTAAGCCAGGTTTCTTGAATGCAGATCAGGTGAGGTTTAACTGTCAAATCTGAAATATATTTCTTAAACTCTAGACCATTACTAATAAGACTTCTTGCATTCCACTGGAGAATAATTAACATAACAAAGAAGGGCCGCCACTGCATGATTGAGGTTGAGAAGATTGTGTCTCATTTAATTTTTACTTAATTGATTCCCAATTAACATTTTTACAATCAAGATACTTTTGGGCTGCTTTCACTATTATTTGAATTTTTTCCGTTTTCTTTTGTGTTTGAGCAGTACAGTTAACAACTTCTACCATGAACAATACAAAATCCTCCTTTGTCACGAGTAGAGTGTCACCTTTAATCTTGGAGCATTCTGAACAATCAGATCTTTCTTTTTCTCCTCCAGACACTTTCTTTGGATATACTATTGGTTGAACAGGAACTTTTTTCGTTGCTTCCGCATAAGTAATGCCAGTAGTGACTTTGATTTTCTGAACTTCCTCAGCTCTTTTACTAGCTATGCATCCTCTAAATCCTGAACTATGCCCACCTCCACAGTTACAACATTTCAGCGGAGCTCCTTCCTCACATTTCCCATACTCATGATCCCCAGCACATCTCCCACATTTCTGTTTCCCCTTACACACCGCAGCGACATGTCCAAATTTCTGGCATTTAAAGCATCGCAGTGGCGGAGGAATAAATGGTCGGACATCATAGCTCATATATCCCACAAACACTTTATCTGGCAGACTGTTCTCTTCAAATTTCAACATGATAGAAAAACTATCGCTCCTCTCTCCATTTTTATTTCTTTTCAATCGCTTGGCTTCCACCACTTTCCCTCCTGAAACATTAGACTTGATGTCATCAACTGGTACATCGGGTGGAATCCCCGAAATGACTCCGCATACATACTTTTTGTCATCCAAAAGTCTTCCTCTCACATTCTCACCAAGGATTCTTTTTGTTTTCATCGCCTTTTCTTTTTGTTTAATGTCATTACAGATAATCAACAACGATCCATCTCTTAATACTTTAACAAGTTTCACCTTTCCAATCAGAGCATTGATTTCTTTTGTAAGCTTTATTGGATTCCACAATGGACACACCCTCTTTGACAAACTTCAGAATTATTTTATATTCTGTCATCGTAGTTGTTTCTCCTTCATCCTCGGAAACAGATGATTCTACTTGTTGTCTTGATTTTTTCCGTTTATGCTTAGCTTTTTGAGTCTGCCAAGGACCTTCATTTTCCACATCGTCAGCACCCTCTTCCATTTCCGCACAATCACTACCTGTCACATTTCCCTCTGACATCCTTCCAACCATTCACAGTCTGGTCGTACCACTTCCGCCCTTCCGTGTTCCGACCACTCCCGACAACACCTCCACTTCCAAGACACAAACTCAGGAGAAACCGTCCTCTTTGTCTTCTTCTTTCCAGGTTTATGATTGTCGGTTTTCATGTTATTGCTTTACCGCCACCTTGTGGATCCTTCGATCATTACATGTAAAGAGTTCTCATACAGTGGTAATTCATTTTGGAAAACGTTAAATCTTTTCATAGTAATAATAGAAGACAGTTACAGCAGAAAAGAGAAAAATACAACTAAAACAAAAAAAAAACCACTAAATTATTGAGGACAACCATAATTTCTAAAATAAAGATCAATGTATGTATAATAAATGTAATGTATATTAAATGTAATTATTTTTTAGTCATTCATAAAACTTTTCATTAAGGTGTGTTGAGCCAGAATGAAATCTAAAAGTTGCAAAACAACGACCCTTGAAGACTGGAGTTTGACTCTTTAAATGAGTTAATAGTCATACATTTTATCAACAGTCTTCAATATGCACAGCAGAAAATTAAAAATCAGTGATTCTTGAGAATAGGGATCAAACAGGTCCTATGGATAAAGCACAAAATTTGAATAAAATATACAAAAAATATATTTTTTTCAAATATCTGACTAAACTAAAATGGGTCATGTGAGCACAACAATGTATATTTTCCTGGTGTTTGCTGAATATTTTTTTTATTTTAAACACTGTAGTCGGTGGATGATGCCTGGAAAATCCCTTGTCCCGGAGAAGAACTCAATACATTATAATAGCTTAAAACAATTAAAAAATACTAAAATTATATATTATGACAATTAAGCAGTAAATAAGTAGTCATATAAATAATTATAAAAGTATCAATAAATTGAATTAAAAATCATTTTTATATATTTCCAACTCCATTGAAAGTTGTCCCTAGTTTTTGTCAACACCGTCAGAAATTAAAAGAATGTAAAAAATAAAATAAAATCAGGCATTATTGGGGGCACCAGAACTTCTGAGGACCCCATGGCCACTTCCTTTCTCTTCCTTTGCTAAGAGGCTAGTTAGCTCTGGTTAGTTTATGTTATTCTTTAGTTTTTTCTTCTTTTTATTCCTAAATTGTTTGTCACAACCATGAAGTGTCAGCACCATAACTGACAATTTACAAAACTTTGATGAAATTTTGTGAAATAAAAGCTTAATTTTGGTCAAATGTAAAGATTTCATGGACCTGATGAGCTACAATATGGCCTCTTTCAGAATAACAACCTACAAATTGAGCTAGTTTGGCATTTCGTCAACTCTGTCAGATGTCAACTCCATCAGTTTTTGAGACTCTTTCAGTGAAATTGTTGTCAAATCTCACTTAAATGTGCAATGAATTAATTTTAATGTATTTTATATAAATTGCATTACTTTACATGTACCAAGTTTTCATTTTACTCACTAGTTTGTCACCACCTTCAGTTCTGTGTCAACTCCGTCATGCAGTGTCAACTACGTCAGATGGACTTTTGTTGTTTTTGGTTTTAAATCATATTTATTTTGTTTCTTGAGAAGCATTTGTCGTTAAAATGAGTAAAAATATCACTAATAGGGTCATTAAAAATTATTTTATATTTATTTTGTCAGATGGTGATGACAACGTTCTAGGTCAGGTCGATTAAAAGTGTAATTTAAAAAAAAAATGTTGCAAATGGGAGCCTATACCTTAGCATCTTTACATTTACAAAACATTATTTGTCATATTTGCATACTTATGGTTGAGAAATAAAAAACAAAAAAATATTGGGAAATTAAAACCCATTTTGTCCCTATTCTCAAGAATCACCGAAATGTGTTTTTCACTTAGTTTACTTCTGTCCATTTTGTCTCTGTCATGCAGGAGATTGTCAGCTATAACTGCCGTGGACTTGTCGCCAACATGCCGCTCTTTGCCAACACCGACCCTCACTTTGTCACCGTGATCCTGACCAAGCTGCGCTTTATGTTTTCCAGCCGGGAGACTATGTAATACGAGAGGGAACGCTGGGTCGGAGAATGTATTTCATCCAGCATGGCACCGTCACGATTATCCCGCGTGACAGTAAGGAGTTAGTGCTCAGTGATGGAGCCTACTTTGGAGGTAAATACAGCAGAGTATTAAAACTCTATTCGGCTACTTATCATCTCTACGAGAGTCTTCATTATTCAGATTATTGCTGGCCTTCTTCTATAAAATCTCCCACAGAACTCTTGGCTGTAACTGCACTACATTTCCACCTAATATTTACTATTTCTTCTGAATTTCTAATGGTAAATGTAATTTTTCATCATTGGCTTAATGTCATTTTGAAGAAAAAACTAAAAATTATGAAATATTTCACTCTGTAAAAGCAATGAAGATAATGTGCAAGTTGCTTGATTATGATTATACTGTAAATACATTTTGCAGGGTAGTTTTTCTTTTTTTGCACTGTGAAAAAACCCAAAATCTTGCCATGAATTTTTCTTTAGGAAACAAGAAAATTTTAATTGAAATAAGACAAAACTAATTTATAAATAGCAATTCTGTAAGATATAGGAGCTTGTTTTAAGTCAATTATTTCTTAATATAAGTAACATGTACCAGTTCCACTGGCATATTATTTCACTTATTACAAGACATTTATCCAAAATAATCAGCCTATGAAACTAGTACATTTTTAAGTCAATATTAAGCAATTCTGGACTTAAAACTAGCTCCAATATCTTGTTGAAAAGTTACTTTAAGTGCACAAAAATATTTGGACTAGAAACTAGACCAAAAATATTTAGAAAGATTTGGGGGTTTTCTTCTAACTTTATGACTAAACCGATTGTTTTTCTTGGCTCAGAGATCTGCCTACTAACTCAGGGCCGACGGACGGCCAGCGTGAGGGCCGACACCTACTGTCGCCTTTATTCGCTCAGCGTGGACGACTTCAACGAACTCCTGGAGGAGCATCCTCTGATGAGGCGGGTGTTGGAGAGCGTGGCTGTGGAGCGACTGGATCGAGTTTCACGCAGATCCAGTTATCAACCTCCAACGACTGAGTCTGAGTGAAGGAAGAAGAGAAAGAGACTCCAGCCAGACATACATAGACCTTTTCAACAAATCTCAAGAAAATAAAAAATACAGATGTTGTTAAATGCTGCATCACTTGATTGAAACTATTGAACATTCATTAATTACAAATTGTCACTTGAATATTAAAGGTCAACATAATGTTTACTTGGATTTTATTGATGTTCACAAACTGAATAAACCTTTGTCAGCGCTTTTTACAGTTTTTTCTTCTGTATAACTGAGAGTTATAGATCCACATGTTGTTTTTTAACAAGTTATAGACTGTAAGCCATATAAATCAGGTGTTCAAGCAGGAACACATCCAAAAAAAGCCACTGGACCTCAAGGACTGGATTTCTGTTTGACCAGCACTGAGATGGAGCAGCAGATGGTGGTGCATCATGAAGCTTTCTGATTCAAATGATCCCTAAGATCTGTATGTTGAGTCACATGGAGGTTAATACCGATGGCCGATAAGCTCCAGTGATGTAATGACTCAACTGTGCTGATATTTGATTCTCGTCAAGCACTTTTCACCAGGAAGAGGCAAAGGCAGGCAGAGAAAAGGTAAAACTGAGATTGTTTGGGTTTCTTTTCATCAACTGCCTCTTGTTTACATGCTTAAGATCCTGCTAATAAGGTTTGTTTCTAAAGTGTTTCTCTCAAAACAGGTCTTTAATAGAGTGGTGGTAATATTTTAAATTGCATAAAATTAAAATTTGAGGGACAAATTGCTTTGCATGTTTGTAGAACTGTAATTAGACTTTCTCTGACTGGATTTCTGCCAAAATGTTTATATTTTGCTGGCACTGATTATGCAGAGTAAATATGAATATTTCTGACCCTGAGACATAATAATGAGTTTTCCAAAGCAGCTTTCATAGAACAACAAAGAACATTAGCTCATATTTGTACACATTGCATTGCTTTTTTTAATTTAAAGAAGCATTTGTTTACATTTGCAAAACACTGTTTATATTTATGTCCGTCTGAAACAGTTGCATGTTGTGCAGAGTGTAAGCACTGAAAGGAAATATTGCTGTACATCAGACGGCTGATGATGCAGATGGTTTTCTGAACAGCAGCTAATAATTCAGTGCTACATCAGAGATCTGATGTTGGTGCAATCTTACAGATATTTGTTTCCCCGTAATTTTGGTCATTTTATATTAAAATGTCTTCTGGGGACTTTTTCCATGGAGTGACTTCAGTTATGTATTAAACACAGGCTGTCCAATAAGTTATTAATTTAAGAATAAAAATATTTAGTCAGGGCTTGATCTCCAAATAGTACAACAGGCACAGAAAATTAGTACGACAAAGTTTGTGTACAGACAAAAAGTCTCATTTTAACATAAACTGTCAGTCATTTTAGTAAAAACATATTTATTCTTCATTGAGTGAAGTAACTCAAAGTGTGTAGTAAGTAGCCAGAAATATTTAAGAGTAGCAGTATTCATAATATTACTCAAGTAAAAGGTTCTCCATCTTTTTTTCAACTAAATGTAACTTGAGTAAATGTAATATACAACTGAGTCACAGCCAAGAAACGTAACATCTTTTTATAGTCATAATAGAAGACAGCTGCAGCAGAAAAGAGAAAAATAAGATAAAAGACACCAAATTATTGAAGACAATAATAATCCACCATGCTTTCTTACATTTTCCATAGACATGTTTATTTATTCACAAAACCTTTACTTGGGTAGAGTTAAACTGGTTAATATAATCTGAAACAAATAACAGCATCAGTTACAATCTCATCTTGTTTTGAAGAGAAACCTTATCAGATAATTTTTTGTATGTAGATGTATCTGAGAATGCAAAATTAGTGCATAACAGCACATTGTATTTTTTATTCTAAGCGTGTTAAGATCAACAACATCCACCCACCCACTCTTTCTCTATACAGGATAGAATAATACCAATCAGTCCCTCAAGTCCAGTCTTGTGAGAATGTTCTGGAAGGGAGTCCATGTCCGGTCAAACTCTGTTAGTGCATGAAATAGTCAGTGGGCTCCAAAGCCACTTCAGCTATCAGCATCAGTTCTGGCTCTCCTCAGGGCTGTGTGCTGAGCCCTCTGCTCTTCACATTGTACATAAACAGGATGTTAATAACATACAGTTGATCAGTATTGTTTTTGATACGGAATATGCCAGGAAAACAAAACAAAGCATCTCTGAAGGAAAATGTGTCGTGGTTGCACATCTCCAAGAATCCAAATGTGAAGATACAAATGATTACACTTTCAACTTTTCAAGTTTTATAGACATGAAACCCCTCCAGTCTTTCATTCTAGTGTTAAACCAAAACCATTCAATAGTGAACCTCAACATAGGACATGTATGGAAAATACTGCTATGGCTTTTCACCTGTGTGACGCCTCATGTGGCGAGTTAAACTAACTTTGTGACGAAAACATTTTCCACAGCTCCCACATGAAAACGGCTTTTCACCAGTGTGAATCATCATGTGCCGAGTTAAATCCCGTTTTTGACTAAAACTTTTTCCACAACTCCCACATGAAAACGGCTTTTCACCAGTGTGAATCATCATGTGGTAAGTTAAATCCTGTTTTTGACTAAAACTTTTTCCACAACTCCCACATGAAAACGGCTTTTCACCAGTGTGAATCATCATGTGCCGAGTTAAATCCCGTTTTTGACAAAAACTTTTTCCACAACTCCCACATGAAAACGGCTTTTCACCATTGTGAATCATCATGTGGTAAGTTAAACCCTGTTTTTGACTAAAACTTTTTCCACAACTCCCACATGAAAACGGCTTTTCACCAGTGTGAATCATCATGTGCTGAGTTAAATGCTGTTTTTGACTAAAACTTTTTCCACAACTCCCACATGAAAACGGCTTTTCACCAGTGTGAATCATCATGTGCCGAGTTAAATCCCGTTTTTGACTAAAACTTTTTCCACAACTCCCACATGAAAACGGCTTTTCACCAGTGTGAATCATCATGTGGTAAGTTAAACCCTGTTTTTGACTAAAACTTTTTCCACAACTCCCACATGAAAACGGCTTTTCACCAGTGTGAATCATCATGTGCTGAGTTAAATGCTGTTTTTGACTAAAACTTTTTCCACAACTCCCACATGAAAACGGCTTTTCACCAGTGTGAATCATCATGTGCCGAGTTAAATCCTGTTTTGACTAAAACTTTTTCCACAACTCCCACATGAAAACGGCTTTTCACCAGTGTGAATCATCATGTGGTAAGTTAAATCCTGTTTTCGACTAAAACTTTTTCCACAACTCCCACATGAAAACGGCTTTTCACCAGTGTGAATCATCATGTGCCGAGTTAAATTCTGTTTTTGACTAAAACTTTTTCCACAGCTCCCACATGAAAACGGCTTTTCACCAGTGTGAATCATCATGTGGTAAGTTAAATCCTGTTTTTGACTAAAACTTTTTCCACAGCTCCCACATGAAAACGGCTTTTCACCAGTGTGAATCATCATGTGCCGAGTTAAATGCTGTTTTTGACTAAAACTTTTTCCACAACTCCCACATGAAAACGGCTTTTCACCAGTGTGAATCATCATGTGCCGAGTTAAATGCCGTTTTAGACTAAAACTTTTTCCACAGCTCCCACATGAAAACGGCTTTTCACCAGTGTGAATCATCATGTGGTAAGTTAAATCCCGTTTTTGACTGAAACTTTTCCCACACTTCACACATGAAAACAGGTTTTGAACCGTATGAGTTCTCATGTGATCATCAAAAACAGATTTTAAAGCGAAACACTTTTTACAGATGGCACATGAGAAAAGTTTTCTTCTTTCCTGATTTTGATTCTCAGCTCCAGCAGCTTCCTTTAAGAGGACTTGGTCCGTGTTTGGGTCTGATTCAGTTTGGTGTGTTTGCTCATCAACAGGAACCAACATGCAGGTATCAGTCTCCTGTTTTAATTCAATCTGTTCTTCTCCCTGACTGCAGTAAACTTCTTCCTCTTCCTGGTCTTGTTTTCCCTGCAGAGGTTCCAACTCCTCCTGGTCCAGAGTCGATCTTCTCTCTTGGTTAAACTGCAGGGAACCTGGAGGAGAAAACAGAGAAAAAGAGTTATTGTTAACTTTATTGAAGTAGGAGAAATTTTCATCGTTTAAAACAGAAATCAACAAAAAAACAAAAAACACTTTAAATTTCAAAAGCGTAGACAGAGAGACAGATCAGTCGTCACATCCAGCTGACATTTGGAGAATTCTCACATGAACGGATTTTAAAATCATATTTTATTGCAAAATTAATTGTAGTAGGGCTGCGACAAACTGGCGACCTGTCCAGGGTGAACCCTGCCTCTCGCCTGGTACACTAGCTGGAGATAGGCACCAGCAACCCTCCCGACTCCACTGAGGGAAAAGGGTGTAAGAAAATGGATGGATGGATAATTGTAGTAGGGATTATTGTTGATATTTAACAGTAAATTGCATTATGTCAAAATTTTCTTTATTTGTATTGCTCTGAATTATATAAAAAGTTAATTTTAGTCCACTTTATATCTTTGGGGTTTATTTACAAACATGAGTTTATTTGTAGGTTAATAGTTGTTTAGTTTTTGTCCTTTGTTATTTACTTTTCTAAGTTAAACAGGAAGAACTGTGGGTCCATTTTCCGTCACTATAGGGACTGGTATTGGACCAGCATGCACTGGGTTGGGCCTTTAGGTTTTGATCAGAGCAGCAGAGGAAACAATGAAAAGTAGTGATGATGAGATGAAGCTTCATGAAGCCCTGAGGAACTCCATCCAATCACTGGACTCCTGAGCCGATGCACCGCTGTGCTTCATATGCTCCACTGGGACATCAAGTGGACAATATATGTGAAATAGGCAAAACAACAATAAATAAACAAGTAAAAATGTTTGTGATTCTGATACACAAACTTTGATTAATCTGGTTGCATGAAAAAATGGCTGGATCAAAAAGAAAACGGGGAAAAACAGGAGAGAGGGTTGTGATTGGCTTGTTATTTGCTATGTCACTAGAGACAACGATTTATGACAAAAATAAAAACTAACTGTACTCGGGTTTAGGCGAATTCTCCGTTTTATATGCTTCATAAAATTTATCATGGATTAATCGACAAACCTCTAATGAAAAGTTTCACCAAATTTGTTAAGCAAATAAAGTTTGACCTTTGTTATTTAATTGTCAAAACTGGAAAGAATGAACTATAAAAACAATCTTCAAGGTTTTTGGACAGTAAACTTTTATCTACATACGAAGCATCACCTCAGTGTATTAAATGAGCAATACAAATTACATGAGCAATATGGGCAACCGCCCAGGGCGTTATTATTATAGGGATGCCAGGAGACCTTTGCGGATTGTAGCACAGCGATGAAAGCAAAACAGAATGAAATGAGTTTTAATTGATACTGGTCAGCTCTAAGTATTTCATATCTAGGTGTTCTTATGGGAATGTGGATCTTTCAGATCAGTCTGAGAACCAATTTTGATAGGTAAACTTAATTTTATTGTGTCATTTAGTGCAGGGCGCTGGTCTTGGTCTCTGGTTAGGTGGTCTTGACTACAACTCTGCTACATGTCTCCTTGGTTGCATGTCCCCCCCCACCACCACCGTTTTTCCATCCCCTTTCAGTTGGATTTCTTTTTAAATAAATGTCACTAATGAAGTTCATGCTATGTTAGGACAGGAGACAAGAAGTTTCCTTCCCTAAAATTATGATTCATAGGATCGCATATCAAAGTCTAAACTGTTACAGAGAATAAACACAATAAGAACATGTTTTATCTGTGGCATTGTTTATTACAATGGCACATTTCTGATGTATTAAAATTAAATACGATCGGCACACTAATCGTTAACCTAATCGCTAACCTATTAGCGATTAGGTTATGTATTCAGCAAGTACTTTTAAAAGCCAGTACTTTTTACCTTTACTTAAGTAAAATGTTAATGTGGTATTTTTACTTTTACTTAAGAACATTTTTTGAGTACTTTCTCCACCACTGTTGGTTTGACATAGAATCGCCACTACAATTGATTTATTACAAATTATAAAATTTACAGCTACTAACACCGCTATTAATATTTTATGTTGCCTGCTTTACTAACCTTGCGCTGCATTGTTCACATTTCTCCTGTTTTCTGAAGCAAGTCTCAGTAGTTAGAGAGGAATAAAAAAGGTAATTTTCTCACTACCATTGTCTCAGCGTAATATTCATGTCTGCGTACTAATATGTTAAATATTTATACGGGAAAAGAACATTTACTAAAATGATCCTCACAGAGAAAGGTGCAGACATTAACCTTCGTCCAAACGCTGGTGTTTCCTACCTATTCGGTGTAAGATTATCTGGGGGTCCGGGAGAAATCCAGCAGTCTGGGCTGATCATCCATCTCTTCCTCTGACTTGACGATTATTTCTTTAAACTCTGAATGTTGCTTCAGCAGCAGTTAACAGGAGCTTTTTAATAAAGAGAAACACTCCAACATTCAGCACAACAGACCACGCGAGCTCTTTGTCTTCTTCTTCTTCTTCTTCTTTTCTATTATGGCGGATTGCAAGCAACTTTAAGGTGCATACCGCCACCTACTGTACATGAGTGTGTAGCAACATTTCTCTACATCTTTTAAATTCTATTCATTAATCTTGTATTTTTAAGAAAAGTAAACAATGCTTTCCTTAGTCTATAAATATCCTTTATGTTTCCTTCATTTCCTAATATTCCTTTAAGACTCCATTCTTGACCTGTCCTTCTAACCATTCTTTTCAAATGTTCCCTTTCAGATTCATATATTCTACAGTTCATTAATACATGTTCTACATTTTCTTTCTCACCACAACCTTCACATTTATCATTATTTTTCTTCCCTATTAAATATAAGGTGTCATTTAAATAGGTATGACCTACTCTTAATCTGGTCATAATAATTTCTTCCCTTCTGTTTCTCTCGTTAATATTTGTAATTAGTACTGACTTTTGGACTTTATACAATCTTCTCCCTTTCTTTTCTTCATTCCACCTTTTTTGCCTTTCTTCTATTTCTTTATTTTTAATACATGATTTCCCTTCCCCTTTCCCAAAAGGAATTCTAATTGTTATTGCCATTTCTAAGGCCCTTTTTGCTAGTTTGTCTGCTTTTTCATTTCCTTTAACCCCTTCATGAGCTGGTACCCATCAAAACCAGACATCAATACCACCTCTATATAATCTAAATAAACTATGTATTGTTTCTAATACTAAATCTTTCCTATTATTTCCTTCTCCCTGAATGCTTTCTAATACTGCTTTAGAATCTGAACATATCACCACCCTGTCTGGTCGAACCTCCTCTACCCACTGCAAGCTTAATATAACTGCCATCATTTCTGCTGTGAAAACAGAAAGGTGATCTGATAGTCTTTTGGAGATGTAAGTTTCAAACTCTGGTATATTTATTCCTATTCCCACACATCCTTTGAGATTTTTAGAGCCATCTGAATAAATTTTGAGGTAGTTATATTATGTTTCCCTTAAATATATATCAGTCTTTACACCTATTTCATTTAAATTCCAGTTACTTTTCATTTTAAGAATTGTCATGTCTACATTAATCTCAGGAAATAGCCATGGAGGAATAACACTAATTGGATTAATTTGAGCTATTTCCTTATCCTCTAATCCATATTTTTTGGTCCATTTACTTATCATCCATCCGAATCCATTACTCTGGAACTTTGCATATTCCCAACAGTTTTTTACTATATTTGATGTTATGTTCTCTTCTTCATTACTTTTAATTTTCATCCAATATACTAAGGCTAATTTTATTCTTCTCATTTCCAGCGGAGTCTCTCCAGTCTCTATTAGTAGAGCATTAATAGGTGTCGTTTTTACCGCTCCTGTACATATACGTAAAGCCCTACTTTGTAGTCTGTCTATCTTTTGCAGTGTTGTTTTAGCTGCTGCTCTATATATGAAACTGCCATAATCAATTATTGATCTCATAAGAGCCCTATATATGTTTAATAATGACTCTCTGTCTGCACCCCAGTTGTTTCCAGCCACAGCCTTAAGTAAATTTATGACCTTCTTACATTTAGTTTCTAACTTTTCTATATGTGTTTTCCATGTATAAGACTTATCTAACCATAATCCTAAATATTTAAAGTCTTTAACTCTTTCTATAGGTTGTCCATATAATGTTAGTGTTCCTGTATCTATATTTCTTTTATTTGTAATAACCATAAAACAGGACTTACTTGCTGATAATTTAAAACCCCATTCATATGACCATTTTTCCACTTTCTTAATTGCTTTTTTAATTTTTTCCACTACGTATTTTACATTTTTCCCCTCATCCATATGGCCCCATCATCTGCATACAATGCAGAATTTATACATTTATCAGTGTCAGAAAAAATGTCATTAATCATTATATTAAATAATATTGGGCTAATTGCACTTCCTTGAGGAATCCCATTCTCCACATTAAACTCTTTTGAATAATCATTCCCAATCTTAACTTTTATTTTTCTATCCAGCAGAAAATCTGCTACCCAATTAAACATCTTTCCACCAATTCCCATCTGCTTGATTTTTATAAGTAATCCTTCTTTCCACAGTGAATCATATGCTTTTTCTATATCAAAAAATACTATAATCATTACCTCCTTCATTTTTAAAGCTTTCTCTATGTCATTACATACTCTGGTTAGGGCATCCATTGTTGATCTTCCTGTTCTAAAGCCACACTGGTATCTATTTATTAGTTTCTTATGTTCAACAATATATCCTAATCTACTAACTATTATTTTCTCCATCCATTTACTTAAATGAGAAGTTAAAGCTATTGGTCTATAGTTATTTGGACTAGTAGGATCTTTCCCTGGTTTATTAAATGGAAGTATTATTGCCCTTTTCCAGCTATTTGGTATTAAACCTTCATTCCATATTCTATTAAATAATTGTAATATTAATTTCAATGTTACTTCTGGTATCTGTTGAAACATAGCATAACATAATTGATCCTCCCCTGGAGCTGAATATCCTGTCCCTTTCAGTACCGTTTTCATTTCCTTCATGGTTATATTCATGTCTAGTGTTGACATGCATTTCTGACATTTTTCTAATATATTTTTATAATTTCCTAATTTTTGTATTTTCTGCTGTCTATGAATGTCTGTAAGATGTTCTCCACTGTGAACTGCAGCAAATGTCTCCCCTAATAGTTCTGCTTTATCTTTATTTAGAACTAATATTTCCTGACCTCGGACTAATGCTGGTATTTTAACTTCATTTCTTTTCCCCGTCATTTTCCTAAACATTGACCAAACATTCTGTAATTTTATTTCTGAACCTATTGAGGAACAATATTCTCTCCATGTTTTCTTTTTAGCCCCTTTAATAATTTTCCGAGCTATTGCTCTTTTCTTTTTATATTCAATAAGGTTTTCGGTTGTTAAATTTTTCTGTAATATTTTAAATGCTTTGTTACGTTCTTTAATTGCTGTACTGCATTCATCATTCCACCAGGGCACTACTTTTTTCTTACCTTTGACTTTGATTTTTGGTATGCTATAATTTGCAGCATTTAAAATGTGTTCTGTTATCTGTTTTGTACATTCCTCAATGTTACCATTTAATGTAACCATATGGCTGGTTTTTTCACAATTAATTTTGAATTTTTGCCAATTGGCTTTTTTAAAGCACCATCTTGTTAGTATGAATTCTTGTTGCCTATTTATACTGTCATTAATTATTGTACTCACTGGAAAATGATCACTGCCTAGTGTAGTCTCCCTGTGAATATCCCATTCACATGAACCAACAAGACAGTCAGTTATTAATGTAACATCTAGACATGACATTGTATTTTTGTGTATATTTACTCTTGTACCTTTTTCATTATTTAGACAGACTAATGACCTTTCATCCATCATTTCTTCAACTATGATACCATTATGATCTGTTTTCTTGCTACCCCATAGCCTATTGTGTGCGTTAAAATCACCACACCATAGTTCTCTTCTATTTATATTTCCTGCAACTTCTGTAAATATTTCACTATCAAGACTTTTTACAAGGGTTATAATAATTTATAATTGTAATATTTCCATATTTTCTTAGTTTAAATATTTCTATATTAACACATTCTAAATCTTTATTTATTATGTTTCTCTTATAAGCTATTCCATCCTTAATTAAAGTGGCACATCCACCTCCACTACCATTACTTCTATCCTGTCTTTCTACGTTATATCCTGGGATTTTAAATTCTAGGTTAGGTTTCAACCATGTTTCTTGTATACATATTATGTCTGGAATTATTTCTAAATCATAAATACATTTTTTAAGTTCTTGTCCATTGGCAATTAAACTTCTAGCATTCCATTGAAGAATATGAATAATTATTATGAGAGTCTATTCCTGAGTATTCTCTGTCATTTCTGTGGCACTTAAAATGGTATGAATCTGATCTGCTTGGATTTCTTTCATATCTAGAAATCTTCCTGCCGCTGTTACAATTGCTTTTATTTTATCACTTTTCTTCTTCATTTGAACTGTAACATTAATAATGTGGCACATAAATGCGACAAAGTTTTCTTTTTTCACCACCATTGAATTTTCATCCACTTTACATTTATGTGAGCATGTTTTTTGTATAATTGTTGTTGGAGCTGAGCTTTGTCTTTGCTCATTCTGCCCTCGATTTGAACTCCAAATTGTGTTTCTTTGCCCCGTTTCTCCTGACCTAATTTCTCTTGAATCATCTTTCCTTACTCTTTTTAAGGCTTCGGCATACGAGACTCTTTCTGTTATTTTAATTCTTTGAGCTTCTCTAGCTTCCTTTTGTATTTTGCATCCACCATATGCTGCACTATGTTCTCCTCCACAGTTACAGCATTTGACTTTAGCTTCTTTTTCACATTTTCCATATTCATGTGGACCTCCACATCTTGCACACTGTCACACTGGGTTTTCCTTTACAATCTTTTGCAATGTGTCCCATTCTTTGACAAGCAAAGCATCTGAGGGGTTTTGGGATGTATTCTCTGACTCTGTAATTCAAATATCCTAGTTGAATATTTTCTGGCATGATATTTTCAAATTGCAGAATTACTGCCATTGTATCTTTAAGTTCTCCATCTCTTTTACTTTTAATCCTGGTGGCATCTGTTATTTTTCCTCCTTTAATTTCTTTTTTCAACTCCTCCATTGATATTTCTGTTGGAACTCCTGATATAACTCCCCTCAGCCTTGCTAAGGACCCTGGAATATGTGCTTTGATTCTTTCCCCCATCAAGTTTTCCATTCTGATTATCTTTTGTTGTTGAGTTTCACTGCTAGCATAGATTAGCACTCTTTTGTTACTCATGATTCTAGCCGTTTTAATTTTTCCTATCTCTTCCTCTATTGCTCTAGTCAGTTTAATTGGGTGGATAAATCCTCCTTCTTGCTTAAATTCCACTATTACCTTAAGTTCCACTTCTCTATTGAAGTTATTCTTTTCTCTTGTACTCGCGCTGTCGTTAGTTTTTGTCTTTTTGTTGGCTTCTTCTCTGGCTTCACTTTCTTCCGACCAACTTCTTTCCCTTTCTTGTCTCTTCCTAAGTGCTCTTTTCATTCTTGCTGACCTTGATATCATCCATTCCATTTCATTACCACTATTCCCTCCTGATGTAGAAGCCATGTTGCTACAGTCAATGTACAGTTTATGCAATCCGCCGAATCACTCCTACCGTCTTCGTTTGTTTGTTTGTTTGTTTGATTGTTGCTTCACCGACCCCCCGAGCTCTTTGTCTTCTTCTTTGGGGCTTTATGATTGTCGGTTTTCATGTTATTGCTTTACCGCCACCTTGTGGATCCTTCGATCATTACATGTAAAGAGTTCTCATACAGTGGCAACTCATTTTGAAAAACTTGAAATCTTTTCATAGTTATAATAGAAGATAGTTGCAGCAGAAAAGAGAAAAATACAACTAAAACAAAAAACCCACAAAATTATAGACGACAACCATAACTTCTAAAATAAAGATCAATGTAAGCATATTAGTAATATATATTAAATGTAATTATTTTTTATTTATTCATAAAACTTTTCATTCAGGTGTGTTGAGCCAGAATCAAATCCAAAAGTTGCAAAACAACGACCCTTGAAGACTGTAGTTTGACACTTTAAATGAGTTAACAGTCATACATTTTATCAACAGTCTTCAATATGCACAGCAGAAAATTAAAAATCAGTGATTCTTGAGAACAGGGACAAAACAGGTCCTATGGATAAACCACAAAATTTGAATAAAATATACACATAATAGGGACTTCCGGTCATGTCGTGGTGCTGAACGGACGTGCGGTGAAGCCCTCATCAATTTCCTTCTAAAAAACTTAATTAACAACCTGTAATATCTTGCTTCTTCAGTCAACTGTACTAGTTATCGCTGTTAACTAGTACCAGATAGCACCAAAGAACGCAAAACCAACCTCCAAAAAGGCTTTAATAACGTCTATGTTGAGCCCAGCGCAACAGTCCGGGAGTAGCAGGTTAGCTAACGCTAGCATTGCCTACAGCGACGGGGCAGCTTCTCCCCTAGTTGGCAGTGGCGTCTCGGATATGCCTCCTGTTAACAACAAATCCACAGAAACAGATGGTGATGGTCTGGCGGCCATGGAAGCAGGTAGCACTAACGACCTCGTGGCGGCTATTAACTCGATGAAATATGACTTTGTTAAGAGATTTGATAGCCTGCTAACTGCTATCCAGGGGTTGCAATCGGATATAAGAACTGTTACCACGCGTGTTACACAAGCAGAGGACAGAATTAGCGCTAACGAGGATACCGTGAGAAATTCTGTTCCCCCCTGTGTTGGGAGCGCGCATTGCAGCCAGAGTAGTGGATCCGGCAGATCTGACCATTTTCACGGTGTTTCTGATCGATTTCTCGGTAAAAACTACTCATATAATCATGTCAATGTTGTAACTTTCAGTTTAATCGGCAGCTGTCAAAATAAAAATACATACATAAATAAACGAGGTCTTGTGTTATTTTAAACGCGAAGTGAGTCCATCTTTTTTTCAGCCTTTGTCTCGTAAGCCTGACAAATAAGTCAGTCAACAAACACAGGTTTCCAACACGTTGTGTGCATTTATAATGTTTCATTTCTGATAAAGGAGGAGGAGGGAAGCTGGCTGATAGCAGGGCACAAAAATAAAGACTTCCTGAAAAGATCAGAGTGTAAACTTTTTGGTAAATCCCGTTCTAATGTAAAATATGACAGATTACTGGATTAAGGAAATGTCTAGTATGCTATAACACATAATATTTTTTGAGAATTTGGAAACAGGTGCTTTTAATTTCCAAAAGTTATTGGAGGAGAGAATGGATTGCCTGAAATAATGTGTTTGTTCTCTATAAAATGGAAACAAATGAATTTACCTGCAAGTCTTTTACTGTTTTCATTCCTCTTATTATCAACAATAATTCCTGTGATTTTCATAACATTTGCTCTTTTTTTTGACAGTTAGGATGGGGGAACAAAATACTTTAAGCGCCTGATAAAAAATGTTCCCCCTCTCTAAAATGGAAAAAAAAATAATTTACCTGCAAAGTCTTTTACTGTGTTTATTCCTCTTATCATCAACAATAATTCCTATGATTTTCATAACATTTTCTCTTTTTTAACAAAGTTAGGATGGGGGAACAAAATATTTTAAGCATGAAACTAATAAGCAAGAATTGGAACAACTTGAAAAATCTATTAAAAACACAGAAACGCAATTATTTAACAGTCCTTCAACCCAACTAAACACAGAACCTCTTAGGTTAAGAGCTAAATACAACATGCTATCTACAAATAAAGCAATTAAAAGTTTAATGAGATTGAAACAATTATATTTTGAACAAGGTGAAAAGGCCAGTAAGCTGTTGGCTTGGCATATCAAACAGGAACAAACAGATAAAGCAATAAACTCAATTCAAACAGCTGAAGGGGTGTTTACATCTGACCCAAAAGAAAAAACATGTTTTCAAATTTTTACTACAAATTGTATAGCTCAGAGTACTCACACCTGGTTCCCCAGGCACAAACTGATTTCTTGGATCCATTGGAATTTACTCCCCTAGATAACGAATCCTTAAAATCACTTGATTTTGAGCTCAATGCACAATTACTGTCTGAGGCTATATCCGGTATGAAAGGTGGTAAGAGCCCAGGACCTGATGAAATTCCAATTAAAATATAGACAATTTTTCAATCCAAAATGATACCTCCAATGCTTGACATGTATCAAGAATCCTTCAAAAAAGGATCTTTCCCTCCCTCACTTAATACACCAATCATCTCCTACTCCTGAAGTCAGGTAAACCTGCAACACAATGTGGCTCATATAGGCCAATTTCTCTTATTAATAATGATATTAAAATTTTGTGTAAAGTGTTAGCTAGGAAGTTGTAGCTTCTTTTACCCATGATGGTCCACCCTGATCAAAATGGCTTTGTACAAGGAAGCCAGGGTTTTCACAACATCAGAAGGGTGTTTAATGTAATTTTTGAGAAATCTGAAGTTCCAGACAATGCTACCCTGTCACTGGACGCAGAGAAGGCCTTTGACAGGATAGAATGGCAATATATGTTTGCTGTTATAGAACGCTTTGGTATAGGAGGGAAATTTCTTAGCTGGGTAAAGCTAATTTACTCAAACCCACAAGCTGAAATCTTAACCAATGGTCTAATTTAATCTCCCTTTAAATTGAAACGTGTGACAAGGCAGGGCTGCCCACTTTCTCCTCTGTTGTTCACACTGGCCATCGAGCCTTTAGCTATGGCAATTTGCAAACACGATAATATAACCGACATAAGTATAGGGAGCTTGGAACATTGTATAGCCCTGTGTGCAGACGATATAATCCTGTTCTGCTCTAAGTTGGGTAACACCATGCCCACAATAACTGATTTAATTAAGTCTTTTGGAGTTTTTTCAGGATATAAGGTAAATAATGCTAAATCTGAAATATTGTACTTATCAGAAAAAGAACGTCTCAATCCTCCAGTTTCAACTCCATATGTAGCATCAAAACAAGGATTTACCTATCTAGGTGTTAAAGTCACCCCTACAATAAACGATATTATTCCAACTAATTATTACCGCCTTACAGAATCAGTTATGCAATTAGTACAAAAATGGTCCAAACTACCCATCTCCTTAATAGGTCGCGTCAATATTATAAAAATGGCAATATTGCCAAAATTTTTAGAATGTTTTCCAATCAGTTCCACTCCCCCCACCCCCCCTTCTTCTTTAAGGAGATAGATAAAACTTTTTCCAACTTTATTTGGAACGGTAAGTGTCCTAGAGTGAGACTGCCCCTTTTATATTTGCCTTACGACAGAGGAGGTTTACCATTGCCCAATCTATTATGGTATTTCTGGGCAGCTCAGATCAGGGCAGCTATGTTTTATTTTATTTCCAGACAGCCCCCAGGGTGGGTTACAATGGAGTCCCAGCTGATCTCTATTCCTATAAATCTATATTTGTATTCATCGGACAGGAAAAAGCTTATTAAACAAACAAAAAACTCTTCTGAAAAATACATTGCTTGTCTGGCAAAAAGCACTTGATTATTTAAGAGAAAAGCAACAACTATCCCAGTTCTCACCCATTTTTGGAAACGGGGACTTGCGTCCAGGTAGAGCGGACCCAGGTTTTAAACTGTGGTCTGCTAAGGGGATAGCCAATGATCTTTTTATAGGGAGAATATGTCATTCTAAGACCTTAAAAACAAATATGACATTCCTACGAAACATTTCTATAAATATCTTCAAGTTCGGAGTTTCATTTTAATAATCTTGATCTACCCTCTTTGTCTCCATTAGAAGACATTATTGTAAGTCACCTATATGACAGAGGACAGGTGTCTCTTCTTTATTGCTTGTTTGTTGACAAATGTAAAGAATCTTCGGCCAACATCCTAAAAGCATGGGAAACGGACTTAGGAGAGAGCTTGTCGAGTGAGGAGTGGTCAGAAGCCTGCACTTCGATCCATACACAATCTGCTAACACAAATTCCAAATTATTACAATACAAATGGTTGACTAGGCAATACATCACTCCAGTTAAATTGCATCATTTTAACCCTAATATTCCTGACACTTGCATTAAATGTACTTCCCAAAAAGGTTCTTTATTTCATTGTATGTGGGCGTGTCCTCGAGTGTTGGCTTTTTGGAAGGATGTATTGATTGTGATTGGTCAAATGACTGGTAAAAAGGTTCCTTTGAATCCTAAAATGTGCATCTTTAATATTTATTCTGAAGACTTTGTTATCCCAAACAACTTGAGATCCTTACTTAATGTCTCTTTTTGGAAGCTAAACGCTGCATTGCACTCTCTTGGAAGAAGGGGTCATTATGTGGAATTTCACAATGGACCACACAAATAACATTCTACTTTGTACTTGAGAAAATCAACTATTTTACTAAGAACAAGCTTGATAAATTTTGGGTGATTTGGTCTGTCTTTTACACTTGGCTGTGCCAAAATGATATCCAACTCGATGGGTGGAAAAAGGATTGGTTATAAAGTCATATGGTGAGTCAAACTGATGTTTACGTTGTTTAGTCTATTAAGGGTCTACTACAAAACCCCCTTTTTTATCTATTCCCCTCCCCAGTGTGTATGTCCTTTAGGTTTTTGTCTGGTCTAGATCTACGTTTTAAGTATTTGTAAGTGAATATGTGTATGTTTCTTGTTCTCTTGTTAAAATCAATAAGAATACATAAAAAATATATATATACACAAAATATATTTTTTTCAAATATCTGACTAAACTAAAATGGGTCATGTGAGCACAACAATGTATATTTTCTTGGTGTTTGCTCAAAAGTTTTTGTATTTTAAAACTGTAGTCGGTGGATGATGCCTGTAAAATCCCTTGTCCAGGAGCAGAGCTCAATACATTAAAATAGCTTAAAATAATTAAAGAAATACTAAAATTATATAATATGACAATTAAGTATAAGTAGTCATATAAATAATTATAAAAGTATAAATAAATTTTGGTTAATTTGTTATTCTCTAGTTTTTTTCTTCTTTTTATTCCCAAGTTGTTTGTCCCAACCATGTTGTGGTTGTGACAAGCCACATCATGGTTTGTCACAACCACAAACTGGTTGTGACAACCAGTTTTTACAAGGTTTTGTAAAAACTGACAATTTACAAAACTTTGATGAAATTTTGTGAAATAAAAACTTAATTTTGGTTTACTGTAAAGATTTCATGAACCTGATGAGCTACAACATGGCCTCATTCAGAATAACATCATATAAATTGAGGTAGTTTGGCATTTCGTCAACTCCGTCAGATGTCAACTCTATCGGTTTTTGTGACTGTGAAATTGTCAAATCTCACTTAAATGTAAAATTAATTCATTTTAATGTATTTTAAATAAATTGAATTACTTTACATGTACCAAGTTTTTCAGTTTACTCACTAGTTTGTCACCTTTAGTTCTGTGTCAACTCCGTCAGATGGATTTTTTGTTTTAAATATTTCATGTGCCATCTGCATTTGTTGGTAAAATGAGTAAAAATATCACTAATAGGGTCATTAAAAATTATTCTATATATATTTTTGTCAGGTGGTGATGAAAACATTCTAGGTCAGGTCGATTGAAAGCATGTTTTTTTTGTATGTTGCAACTGGGAGCCTGTAACTTAGCATCTTTACATTGTCATATGGTTGAGAAACGAAAATATATATTTGGACTACAAACTAGACCAAAAATATTGAGAAAGATTGAGTTTTTCTTCTAACTTCACCTTGGTGTTTCCTACCATGTGCAGTCCTCTGTCTTCTTCTTTGGGGTTTTATGATTGTCGGTTTTCATGTTATTGCCTTATCGCCACCTTGTGGATTTTTCGATCATTACATGTAAAGAGATTTCATACAGTGGCAATTCATTTTGGAAAACTTCAAATCTTTTCATAGTAATAATAGAAGACAGTTGCAGCAGAAAAGAGAAAAATACAAAACAAAAAAAACACTTTTATTATAAGTGTATTAAGGTCAACAACACCCACCCACTCTTTCTCTATACAGGATAGAAAAAATACAAATCAAGTCCAATTTTGAGAGAATGTTCTGGAGGGGAGTCCATGTCCGGTCAAACTCAGTTAGTGCATGAAATAGTCAGTGGGCTCCAAAGCCACTTCAGCTATCAGCATCAGTACTGGCTCTCCTCAGGGCTGTGTGCTGATCCCTCTGCTCTTCACGTTGTACATAAACAGGATGTTAATCAGTATTGTTTTTGATACAGAATATGCCAGGAAAACAAAACAAAGCATCTCTGAAGGAAAATGTGTTGTGGTTGCACATCTTTAAGAATCCAAATGTGAAGATCCAAATGATCACATTTAACAAATACAACTTTCAGCTCTATAGACATGAAACCCCTCCAGTCTTTCATTCTAGTGTTAAACCACATCCATTGAATAGTGAACCTCAACATAGAACGTGTGGAAAATACTTCTATGGCTTTTCACCTGTGTGACGCCTCATGTGGTGAGTTAAACTAACCTTGTGACGAAAACTTTTTCCACAGCTCCCACAAGAAAACGGCTTTTCACCAGTGTGAATCATCATGTGGCAAGTTAACTCCCGTTTTCTCCTAAAACTTTTTCCACAGCTCCCACATGAAAATGGCTTTTCACCTGTGTGAATCATCATGTGGCAAGTTAACTCCCGTTTTTGACTGAAACTTTTTCCACAGCTCCCACATGAAAACGGCTTTTCACCAGTGTGAATCATCATGTGCTGAGTTACGTTCTGTTTTTGACTGAAACTTTTTCCACACTTCACACATGAAAACGGCTTTTCACCAGTGTGAATCATCATGTGCTGAGTTAAATGCAGTTTTCGACTAAAGCTATTTCTACAACTCCCACATGAAAACGGCTTTTCACCTGTGTGAATCATCATGTGCTGAGTTAAATTCTGTTTTCGACTGAAACGTTTTCCACACTTCACACATGAAAACAGTTTTTCACCTGTGTGAATCATCATGTGTCTAGTTAAATTCTGTTTTCGACTGAAACTTTTTCCACACTTCCCACATGAAAACGGCTTTTCACCAGAGTGAATCATCATGTGTCTAGTTAACCTATCATTTCTTCTAAAACTTTTTCCACAGCTCCCACATGAAAACGGTTTTTCACCAGTGTGAATCATCATGTGCTGATTTAACTTCTGTTTTTGACTGAAACTTTTTCCACACTTCACACATGAAAACAGGTTTTGAACCGTATGAGTTCTCATGTGATCATCAAAAACATATTTTAAAGCGAAACGCTTTTTACAGATGGCACATGAGAAAGGTTTTCTTCTTTCCTGATTTTGCTTCTCGGCTCCAGCAGCTTCCTTTAAGAGGACTTGGTTCCTGTTTGGTTCTGATTCAGTTTGGTGTGTTTGCTCATCAACAGGAACCAACATGCAGGTATCAGTCGCCTGTTTTAATTCAATCTGTTCTTCACCCTGACTGCAGTAAACTTCTTTTCTTCCTGGTCTTGTTTTCCCTGCAGAGGTTCCAACTCCTCCTGGTCCAGAGTCGATCTTCTCTCTTGGTTAAACTGCAGGGAACCTGGAAAAGAAAACAGAGAAAAAGAGTTATTGTTAACTTTATTGAAGTAAGTAGGAGAAATCTTTCATTGTTTAAAACAGAAATCAACAAAAAAAACACTTTAAAATTCAAAAGCGTAGACAGAGAGACAGATCAGTCGTCACATCCAGCGAACTAACGAATTTGCCACTTCGGCACAGCACAGAGGACGTCAGAGGATGAAAAACAATAGACTCCGAGCAAAACTCAGATGTCCCAGCTTTAACTAGCATGTAAACGCACCATCTACACACAAATCTTGGAGCTTCCCAGAAGCGTGAAATGAGTCTCAAAAATAGTTGTGCACTCGTAACCAGATTTGTGTGTAAATGCAGTTTTGTGTATGTGTACCAGGTGATTTGTGTGTACTTTATCAACATGTATAGGCGTAGGAGAAGGTTTATTTTATTTTTAAGTTTTACAAATCGAGTATTACACACACATAGATATTTTAACACACACACAAATCTTTTTACATACGCACAGATATTTTGAGACTATTTTCACTCCATAAGGTCTCAGTTTTATATGCTTCATAAAATTTATCATGGATTTACCGACACACCTCTAATGAAAAGTTTGACCAAATTTGTTAAGCAAATAACAATGTTTGACCACTGTTATTTGCTTAACAAACTGGAAAAAATAAACTATAAAAACAATCTTCAAGGTTTTTGGATATTAAACTTTTATCTACATACGAAGCATCACCTCAGTGTAGCGGTGGCTTCTTGATTGGACTTTTATAGAATATTTAGTTTGACAAACACATTATAAAATGTACAGCTACTAACACCACTAATAATATTGTATGTTTTACTAAACTTGCGCTTCGTTGTTCACATTTCTCCTGTTTTCTGAAGTAAGTCTCAGTAGTTAAAGGAGAGGAATAAAAAATGTCATTTTCTCTCTACATAAATAAGCCATTGGCACAGCGTAATATTCATGTCTGCGTTCTAATATGTTAATAAAATATTTATACGGGAAAAGAACATTTACTAAAATGATCCTCATACAGAAAGGTGCAGACATTAACCTTCGTCCAAACGCTGGTGTTTCCTACCTATTCGGTGTAAGATTATCAGGGGGATCCTGGAGAAATCCAGCAGTCTGCGCTGATCATCCATCTCTTCCTCTGACTTGACGATTATTTCTTGAAACTCTGAATGTTGCTTCAGCACCAGTTAACGGGAGCTTTTTCATAAACTCGTTAAAACTGGACCGAAGATAGTTTTCAGAGAAACACTCAAACATTCAGCACAACAGACCACGTGCAGTCCTCTTTGTCTTCTTCTTTCCAGATTTATGATTGTCGGTTTTCATGTTATTGCTTTACCGCCACCTTGTGGATCCTTCGATCATTACATGTAAAGAGTTCTCATACAGTGGTAATTCATTTTGGACTCCCTCAATGGAGAGCCATTTCAGCCAAAATTAAATAAATAAATAAATAAATGGGTGAAATAAATAAAAAATGAGTAAAATAAATCAAAAAATGAAGAAAAAGAGTGAAATAAATAAAAAATGTGGTTAAATAAATAATTTAGCTTTTTCATTAACCCAATTTTTCATTTATTTATTTTTCATATTATCAATTTCTCAATTTCCTTTTTTTCATTAATCTATTTTTCATTTACCCATTTTTCATTAATCTATTTTTCATTTAACCATTTTTAATTTAGCTTTTTCATTAACCCAATTTTTCATTTATTTATTTTCATATTATCAATTTCTCTTTTTCATTAATCTATTTTCATTTATCCCTTTATCCATTTACCCATTTTTAATTAATCTATTTTTCATTTAACCACTTTTCAATTTCCCTATTTCATTAACCCAATTTTTTCATTTATTTATTTTTCATATTATCAATTTCACAATTTCTCTTTTAATTTATCTATTTTTCATTTATCTATTTTCATTTGTCCATTTTTCATTTATCCCTTTATCTATTTACCCATTTTTCATTAATCTATTTTTAATTTAACAATTTTTCAATTTCCTTTTTCCATTAGCCTGATTTTCTATTTCCCGGTTTCATTAATCAATTTCTCATATATCCTTTTTTTATTTACCCATTTTTCTTTTACCTATTTTTCATTTAACATTTGTTTGAAAAATAGTTACTTTTCCCATTTTCCAATTTCCCTTATTCATTTAGTATTTCCTTATTTTCTTATTTATCACATTCTATTTCCCCGCAAAACTTGGAAAAAATAAATGCAAATGAGGAGAGGCACGTCATCAGGCTACAACTTCCCCAATTGGTTGGTTAGCGTCACACCCATACTTTGCTTCCAGAAAGATGGCGACCTACTAACGGGTTATCAATAAGCTGAAGCTCATTAACTTCATTAGAAAATAGTGTTATTACTCCTGACTTTAGTTCTCGTGTGGCCGCTCAGACAGAACGTGTTTCAGTTGGCGGCTCTCATGGACTCAGAGCTTCACCGTCGGGAGTTTTTATAGTTTGGACGAAGCGGCCGCTGAAGTTGGCTTACGATTGAAGGTTCGGGACACCTTCGTAGCTACCAGCTGTGATCCAACTATAAGGAGCAGACTTTACTGTACATCGTAAGTGAACTGCAATATCCAGAGGCAGCTCTATGGAGCATCGAGCTGAAAGAATGAGAGTGGCAAGCCTTGGAGATCTTCGTCGGAGGCCATCTTTCAGACATGCACCGCTGCTGTCCGTCCAGGATCCTCCGGTTGCCCAGACGTTACACGGTAAGCTACTAACGCTGATGTTTGTTTTCCAACTACAGTCATATTTAATCAATAGGGCTCAATTACGATCGCGGGAGGTTTTGAGTTGATCTTGATCTTAGCAGTAGGTGACAAACTGAACGCCTCCAGGATGTTGAGACCAGCACGTCCTCTGATCCAATACATCTTATTAAGGATAAAATCAACAAAACGTGTTCAAATTAATGGCCCAACAAAATTAATAATCTCTGTAATTATTGTTTAAACAAGGTGTGTGCATTTCTGTGCATTTCGGTACCATTACAAAATAAAAAGGGACTCAAAGACCCTGATGAGCAGAGCAAAGTTTAAATTGGCTAATCAGCCACCGCTGTGTTCATGAGAGGAGATGCTTGTTAACCGAGAAATGAATATGAAGCCTGAAAACCTAATATCTTAACGGACTGAATCCGTTGTGTTTTTAGTTAATCTATGCTGGGTTTGTGGGGCGCAAGCGGTTGCCACGGCAACAGATTGATTAAACGACAGTAAAAAGGTAGGAGAGGTTTAGAGTCGATCGCCGTTATTTTACCTTTGTAAACAGACAACCTGAATACAGTGACATTTAGTGAGGGTACAGAATGGAGAAAAAAAGCTGAACTCCTGCTACAATCTTTGCCTCTCTTGGTTACATCCCTGAGGTGTGCCAAGTGTGGCCCACATGCACATGCATATGCATATAAAGTAAATATGACTGTTATTTTAAGTAGTTCTTTGTGGATGTATAACTTGCCCACCTTAGTTTGCCTGTTTTTGGTCAACATATGTGCCTCAACATTTGCTTACTGTTCCTTAGAGGTGGACAGAAGACCCACAATTTATACTCCAGGAATAACAGTAGCACTTTATCATGTTTTTACTCAAAGTAAAAAGTAGCTGAATAAGAAATTACACAAGAGTAAAGAAGCATTTGGTAAAAAGTTTATCAGTACTGAGTAACTGATCAAGTTATCAATAATTTCATATCTTAAAAAAAAATACACAATTAGAAGGCCCAAAATATTATGTTCAGTGGAAATTTTGGTATTTTAAAGACAAAAATAAAAATTTGTTTAAATAATAGTGATGCTTCATAATAAAATGACTTGAGTAAAAGTAAAAAGTTCAGCATAGTAAGAGTATTCCTAAAAGTTCATTTGAGTTTCAAAAAGTTACTCAACTATATTTGAGTAAATGTAATTAGTTACTCCTAAACTCTGCTGTTCTGAGGGAATAGGAGAAGGAACTGTTAAGGAAATAAATTAATCTTGATATTAAACATTGTTTCAATTAACAAATGAATCATAACACCCAGAACATATTCCGTTTATTCAAGGGTGAAGGAACAGAATGACTGGAGATTCTGGCTGAGAAGGACCAGGCCTGACACGGCGAACAGTGAGGAGAACCGTCTGCACTGTGAGCAGCACCAGAACTCCTGATGGGTCTCCTTCAGGAAGAAGCAGGGAGATGGCCGACCTCCACAGAGAAGAGTTCACCCAAACATCAGAGGAAAAATGAATGCTGGTGCTCAAACAGAGCAGCCTCTTTTCTTAAACCCAACACACACAGGGTGTTGTGGCCTGATTAAAAACCTGCTAACTTCAATTTAACTGAAACACAGAACATCCAGAAATGTGATGAACTTCAGCTATAGAGTGAAAATGACACAGTGAGATGAAAACATTTGTCTACATCACTCTGTTACACAGGACATTAACATTTTACATTTTAAAGTGTTTGTTCCAGAGCACCTGATACAAACGATAGCATTAGCTCATCCATCAGACATTTACTGAGGCCTGAAACATGCAGGGCAGACGACCTGAGGACTGACTGGTTAAACTATTTCACTGACACTTCAGATTGCAGATTTCCAATTGAAGGCGTCCGTAAATGAACACAATCATTATTCAATAAACCAAGCTGTGTAAAATAACTGCTAGGGTTGCTATTAAGTACCCAATATGTCAGTTTGTTCATTTCTACGTTGTCGTGCGTACAAGGTACTCCACTCACTGTTTAGCTTCATGTTGAAGAATCTTCAGTGTAATAAAACCAAAAATAAAACGGATCCAAAACGTTCAATCTGTATTCTATTTTTGTAGCTTTGTTCTATTAAGATTGTTTCGTTTATTTTAAGCAACAAACGAACCATTTTATTGTCTCTGGGACATGAAAACATGAGATTTGATTAAATTAGAACTTCACAGATAAGGAACACAGATTTCATAATAATCAAACATTTTGTTTATTCAAAACGGTAAAATACAGACGGTTCATGCATATCAATGATGTAAGAACAGCCACATTTTTCTTAAATTAATGTGTCACCAGTGCATTTGGCCGAGTTTCCTGCTCCAGAAAGGTGAAGGTCTCTGGTCATCCTGAAGCTGTGAGCCCACTGGGAGTCTGAAGGGAAACACTGAGACCAGAGGCCTGCAGGATGGTCTGCATCTGAAAACGTACATGA
The DNA here is from genome assembly GCF_904066995.2 of Poecilia reticulata. Lineage (NCBI taxonomy): Eukaryota > Metazoa > Chordata > Actinopteri > Cyprinodontiformes > Poeciliidae > Poecilia > Poecilia reticulata. Next base: position 20,222,388 of record NC_088840.1, read on the forward strand.
TGGAAACATTAATAAATGTGCTGCGCCAAAAAGCTGTACTTTTGACCTGGTGGCGAAGGTACCAGTTATGGTAGATCTGAACTTTGGTTTGATGACCTAAATATGAGAAGCTTCAGACTGACAGGAGTTGGGTTAAAGCCACATCTTGTGAAGTTGGTATATTTTTCCTCCAACAGGATCCAGAGGAATCGCAACAAACCAAAAGTTGGACTAGAATTTATTTCAATGTCATTTGTGAATGTCAGCTTCTCATTTTCAACAGTGGAGTTTAAAAGTTGAAAGGTTATTTTGGAGATAGTTTCATCGCATCAATATTTCCACTAAATAAATAGCATGTTTGATACATGAAAAGCCTCTCAGACTCAAAGCAAGATGCCAGAGAGCACAAAACGTAAATATGAATTTAATTTCACATAATTATCTCGGTAGAAGCCATTTGTTTGTTAATGAAATATATATAAAAATATATGTCTGAGCGGCCACACGAAAACTAAAGTCAGGAGTAATAACACTATTTTCTAATGAAGTTAATGAGCTTCAGCTTATTGATAACCCGTTAGTAGGTCGCCATCTTTCTGGAAGCAAAGTATGGGTGTGACGCTAACCAACCAATTGGGGAAGTTGTAGCCTGATGACGTGCCTCTCCTCATTTGCATTTATTTTTTCCAAGTTTTGCGGGGAAATAGAATGTGATAAATAAGAAAATAAGGAAATACTAAATGAATAAGGGAAATTGGAAAATGGGAAAAGTAACTATTTTTCAAACAAATGTTAAATGAAAAATAGGTAAAAGAAAAATGGGTAAATAAAAAAGGGATATATGAGAAATTGATTAATGAAACTGGGAAATAGAAAATCAGGCTAATGGAAAAAGGAAATTGAAAAATTGTTAAATTAAAAAATAGATTAATGAAAAATGGGTAAGTAGATAAAGGGATAAATGAAAAATGGACACATGAAAAATAGATAAATGAAAAATAGATAAATGAAAAAGAGAAATTGAGAAATTGATAATATGAAAAATAAATAAATGAAAAAATTGGGTTAATGAAATAGGGAAATTGAAAAGTGGTTAAATGAAAAATAGATTAATTAAAAATGGGTAAATGGATAAAGGGATAAATGAAAAATAGATTAATGAAAAAGAGAAATTGATATGAAAAATAAATAAATGAAAAATTGGGTTAATGAAAAAGCTAATTTAAAAAATGGTTAAATGAAAAATAGATTAATGAAAAATGGGTAAATGAAAAATAGATTAATGAAAAAAAGGAAATTGTGAAATTGATAATATGAAAAATAAATAAATGAAAAATTGGGTTAATGAAAAAGCTAAATTATTTATTTAACCACATTTTTTATTTATTTCACTCTTTTTCTTCATTTTTTGATTTATTTTACTCATTTTTTATTTATTTCACCCATTTATTTATTTAATTTTGGCTGAAATGGCTCTCCATAGAAAGGGTTATTATGTGGAATTTCACAATGGACCACACAAATAACATTCTACTTTGTACTTGAGAAAATCAACTATTTTACTAAGAACAAGCTTGATGAATTTTGGGTGATTTGGTCTGTCTTTTACACTTGGCTGTGCCAAAATGATATCCAACTCGATGGGTGGAAAAAGGATTGGTTATAAGGTCATATGGTGAGTCAAACTGATGTTTACGTTGTTTAGTCTATTAAGGGTCTGCTACAAAACCCCCTTTTTTATCTATTCCCCTCCCCAGTGTGTATGTCCTTTAGGTTTTTGTCTGGTCTAGATCTACTTTTAAGTATTTGTAAGTGAATATATGTATGTTTCTTGTTCTCTTGTTAAAATCAATAAGAATACATAAAAATATATATACACAAAATATATTTTTTTCAAATATCTGACTAAACTAAAATGGGTCATGTGAGGACAACAATGTATATTTTCTTGGTGTTTGCTCAAAGTTTTTGTATTTTAAACACTGTAGTCGGTGGATGACGCCTGTAAAATCCTTTGTCCAGGAGCATAGCTCAATACATTATAATAGCTTAAAACAATTAAAGAAATACTAAAATTATATACTATGACAATTAAGTATAAGTAGTCATATAATTATAAAGTATAATAATGTTGGTTAATTTATGTTATTCTCTAGTTTTTTTCTTCTTTTTATTCCCAAGTTGTTTGTCCCAACCATGTTGTGGTTGTGACAAGCCACATCATGGTTTGTCACAACCACAAACTGGTTGTGACAACCAGTTTTTACAAGGTTTTGTAAAAACTGACAATTTACAAAATTTTGGTTTACTGTAAAGATTTCATGAACCTGATGAGCTACAACATGGCCTCATTCAGAATATCATATAAATTGAGGTAGTTTGGCATTTCGTCAACTCCGTCAGATGTCAACTCCATCAGTTTTTGTGACTGTGAAATTGTCAAATCTCACTTAAATGTAAAATTAATTCATTTTAATGTATTTTACATAAATTGAATTACTTTACATGTACCAAGTTTTTCAGTTTACTCACTAGTTTGTCACCACCTTTAGTTCTGTGTCAACTCCGTCAGATGGATTTTTTGTTTTAAATATTTAGTTTCTTGAGAAGCATTTGTCGGTAAAATGAGTAAAAATATCACTAATAGGGTCATTAAAAATCATTCTATATTTTTGTCAGGTGGTGATGAAAACGTTCTAGGTCAGGTCGATTGAAAGCGTTTTTTTTTTAATGTTGCAACTGGGAGCCTGTAACTTAGCATCTTTACATTGTCATATGATTGAGAAACAAAAATATATATTTGGACTAGAAACTAGACCAAAAATATTTAGAAAGATTGAGTTTTTCTTCTAACTTCACCTTGGTGTTTCCTACCATGTGCAGTCCTCCGTCTTCTCCTTTGGGGTTTTATGATTGTCGGTTTTCATGTTATTGATTTACCGCCACCTTGTGGATCCTTCGATCATTACGTGTAAAGAGATCTCATACAGTGGCAATTCATTTTGGAAAACTTCAAATCTTTTCATAGTAATAATAGAAGACAGTTGCAGCAGAAAACAGAAAAATACAAAACAAAAAAACACTTTTATTATAAGTGTATTAAGGTCAACAACACCCACCCACTCTTTCTCTATACAGAATAGAAAAATACAAATCAAGTCCAATTTTGAGAGAATGTTCTGGAAGGGAGTCCATGTCCGGTCAAACTCTGTTAGTGCATGAAATAGTCAGTGGGCTCCAAAGCCACTTCAGCTATCAGCATCAGTACTGGCTCTCCTCAGGGCTGTGTGCTGAGCCCTCTGCTCTTCACATTGTACATAAACAGGATGTTAATAACATACAGTTGATCAGTATTGTTTTTGATACAGAATATGCCAGGAAAACAAAACAAAGCATCTCTGAAGGAAAATGTGTCGTGGTTGCACATCTCCAAGAATCCAAATGTGAAGATCCAAATGATCACATTTAACAAATACAACTTTCAGCTCTATAGACATGAATCCCCTCCAGTCTTTCATTCTAGTGTTAAACCAAAACCATTGAATAGTGAACCTCAACATATAACGTGTGGAAAATACTGCTATGGCTTTTCACCTGTGTGACGCCTCATGTGGCGAGTTAAACTAACCTTGTGACGAAAACTTTTTCCACAACTCCCACATGAAAACGGCTTTTCACCAGTGTGAATCATCATGTGCCGAGTTAAATCCTGTTTTAGACAAAAACTTTTTCCACAACTCCCACATGAAAATGGCTTTTCACCTGTGTGAATCATCATGTGCTGAGTTAATTTCTGTTTTTACTAAACTTTTTCCACACTCCACATGAAAACGGCTTTTCACCAGTGTGAATCATCATGTGTGAGTTAACTCCTGTTTTTGACTGAAACTTTTTCCACACATCACACATGAAAACGGTTTTTCACCTGTGTGAATCATCATGTGCTGAGTTAAATTCTGTTTTCGACTAAAACTTTTCCACAACTTCCACATGAAAACGGTTTTCACCTGTGTGAATCATCATGTGCGAGTTAAATTCTGTTTTCGACTGAAACTTTTTCCACACTTCACACATGAAAACAGGTTTTGAACTGTATGAGTTCTCATGTGATCATCAAAAACATATTTTAAAGCGAAACACTTTTTACAGATGGCACATGAGAAAAGTTTTCTTCTTTCCTGATTTTGCTTCTCGGCTCCAGCAGCTTCCTTTAAGAGGACTTGGTTCCTGTTTGGTTCTGATTCAGTTTGGTGTGTTTGCTCATCAACAGAACCAACATGCAGGTATCAGTCTCCTGTTTTAATTCAATCTGTTCTTCTCCCTGACTGCAGTAAACTTCTCTTCCTTTTATCTTTCTTCTCTTCCTGGTCTTGTTTTGCCTGCAGAGGTTCCAACTCCTCCTGGTCCAGAGTCGATCTTCTCTCTTGGTTAAACTGCAGGGAACCTGGAGAGAAAACAGAGAAAAAGAGTTATTAACGTTATTGAAGTAAGTAGGAGAAATCTTTCATTGTTTAAAACAGAAATCAACAAAAAAAACACTTTAAAATTCAAAAGCGTAGACAGAGAGACAGATCAGTCATCACATCCTGCTGACATTTGGAGAATTCTCATATGAATGGATTTTAAAAACATATTTTATCGCAAAATTAATTGTAGTAGGGATTATTGTTTATATTTAACAGTAAATTGCATTATGTCAAAATGTTATTTATTTGTATTGCTCTGAATTATATAAAAAAATAATTTTAGTCACTTTATATCTTTGGGGTTTATTTACAAACATGAGTTTATTTGTAGGTTAATAGTTGTTTAGTTTTTGTTCCTTTGTTATTTACTTTTCTAAGTTAAACAGGAAGAACTGTGGGTCCATTTTCCATCACTATAGGGACTGGTATTGGACCAGCATGCACTGGGTTGGGCCTCTAGGTTTTGACCAGAGCAGCAATGAAAAGTAGTGATGATGAGATGAAGCTTCATGAAGCCCTGAGGAACTCCATCCAATCACTGGACTCCTGAGCCGATGCACCGCTGTGCTTCATATGCTCCACTGGGACATCAATATATGTAAAATAGGCAAAACAACATGAACATGAATAAATAAACAAGTAAAAAATGTTTGATTCTGATATATAAATTCTGATCAATCTGGTTGTGTAAATCAATGGCTGGATCAAAAAGAAAACGGGAAAAACAGGAGAGATGGTTGTGATTGGCTTGTTATTCGCTACGTCACCAGAGTCAACGATTTATTACAAAATATAAAAACTAACTGTGCTCGAGTTTAGGCGAGTTCTTATGGAGTGAAAATAGTCTCAAAATATCTGTGTGTGCGTAACAAGATTTGTGTGTGCGTTAAAAGACTTGTGCATGTGTATAAAGATTTGTGTGTGAAAAAATCTATGTGTGTGTAATACTCGATTTGTAAACTTAAACATAAAATAAACCTTCTCCTACGCCTATACTTGTTGATAAAGTACACACAAATCACCTGGTTCACATACACAAAACTGCATTTACACACAAATCTGGTTACGAGTGCACAACTATTTTTGAGACTCATTTCACGCTTCGGGGAAGCTCCAAGATTTGTGTGTAGATGGTGCGTTTACATGCTAGTAAAAGCTGGGACATCTGAGTTTTGCTCGGAGTCTTGCGTTTTTATCCTCTGACGTTCTCCTGTGCTTGTGCCGAAGTGGCAAATACGTTAGCTCGCTGGAAAACAGTATATCTCAGCACTTCCTTATAATATCCTAAAATTATTTATAGACATATTGTGCGTTTTTGAACGGCACAGGAGACTAAGTGGTCTGAAAAAGGACCACTGGGTGGCGGGATGGTTCGCTGGCCGGAAAAATAGCCCGGCAAACCCAGAAGCAAGACGGAGCGTCCGGTGATCTGTCCTCTGAAGTAAGTAGGAGCTAAACCTCCAGGCTTTGCTCTCCGATTATAATGAGACATGGAGTAATTAGAAATGATTTCAGATTACATTTTAAATGTCTGGTATTTTGATACTCTGCCCTCCTCATATGTTTCTGTTAGCTGGAGCTAATGTTTACGTCAGCTATGCTACGTTAGCTGTTGGGAGCTGAGTCCGCGGATTTTTGTTCTCACTCTGCAGTTTGATAATCTGTCTTCAGTCTTAACTTTAGCCCAGGTTGATCTAGTTTTGTGATGCTGAAGTCGGCAAGCATCTTCAGATTATGTCATTTGTGGATGTTGGTCATCATCACTGAAACCGCATTTTGTTGCTTCCGCAGTAATGAAGGTAGAGCTGGACCTGCAGGAACATCATCTGCTGCTAGACTTTATTCACCAGAACAAACTGAAAGGTACGTCATTTATGTTGACTTTTCAACATACTTAAGCATTTAGTCTAATGTTCTAATGTTCACACATAGGCCTGTTAAAATAATCAATTAATCAGATGATAAATTAAAACAAAGTCAATCATTTCCATTGGCATGATTTATTGTTTCTCTTTTTTTCCTCTCTACCAAAAACTGGATAATAAAAGTCTTCAGTTTGGTACTTTGGTCTCGGTTAGACCTTATATTGAAAATAAATTTTGTTTATAAAGACTTCAAAATTCATTAATTTTATTTATTCTGGATATTTAAAATGTCTTCCAGTTCCAGTGTTAAATGTTCATTAGAATTTAAAGTCTAAAGACCTTTGAGAATGTGTTCTTGCATTATTATTTCGTCATTACCATTATATAACTTAAAAATGACCTCAAAATAACTATTATTGTTTGTTGAGAGCTTTGGAATAACTTGTACAGTAAAATGTTTCACGGTGACAGACCTGTTCACACATCCTCCAGAATCTTCAGATTAAACTGTGTTTGTGTCTGGACCCCATTTCATGGGCCCTTAAAGAAATATATACCTCGTCTGCAAACAGGACAAGCCTGCTGTTCCTGTTCGTCTTCATTTCAAGTTGATTAATGTAGATGGTAAAATATATTCAGATGGTTTAGATTTTCACAAGCAGTAAATTTCTTTCTCAATTGATATTTTGACACCATTGACAGCTAATAAACACATACTTAAGAAAATAAATATTTTATGCATTTATAGCACCACTGCAAAAATAGCCTTTACAGCAAAACATTTAATGTAAAACATTTGATAAATATAAAAAGAAACATTTCTACATACATTGTGAGGATTCAGGTAATGTTATGTCACAGTCAGGTCTGTCATCAGCTGATCAGGAAAATCAACATATAGTTTTTTTAACTTTTCTCTGCATCTTCAGACAATCAGCAGCTGAGATTCTGGGAGGTTCAACACCAAAACCTGAAGTTTCAAACTGAGCCGTCGACTGGACCAAGACGCCTTTCAAACTACAGTAGTTAACCTGCTCTGTTGGTAGATGTTATGGTGTCTCCTCAATCTGTGCAGACTGGCCTTGGTCTTCTTTGAATACACATCTTTATGGTGTTTTCTTGTTAATTGATTATAGTCAATATTTGAACATCCATTAAGTTTGAAGACATTTCATTGATAACTTTAGGTAGCTGTGAAGCCACCCATGTTACTCTGAACCTATTTTGTTAAAGATTCAACAGATTTGTTGCAATCTTAAATATTTAATCTGTCCTTTCTGTTCAGTGAAATGAACATTAAAGTTAATTCAGGAAACACTTCTGTCATCTTCTTTCTACAGTATAACTTGAATGATGCTTCTATTAAAATTATATATTTGTGACATCAAACTTTTTTTCTGTCATAAAGCAGTGGTCAACTATGGATAAATGTTTGTAATTTACTTTCAACAAATGGAAACCAAAATGGTTTTAAAGTAAAGACACTATGAATGCTCCTCATCTACCTCCACACAGGTAAAGTTTCCACTGTATGCAAGTAAATGCGATTACGACTGAATGACAATTGTACAGCAGGGCATTAACTCCATTTCATAAGGGTCAGGGTCCTCCAACTTTTAGATGTCTCTTCTTTAACACACCTGAGTCAAATCATGAGGTCAGAGGCAGGACTCTGGACAACTTGACTGTCCTAAGCAGCCATTTAATTCAGGCATGCTGAACCAAGACGTATCTAAATGTTGCAGGACACCAGACATCAATGTCTGGATCTGAGGATCCTGTTAGAGGATCAGTGTGTTCCTGCAGCAGCTCCATCGGATCAGAAGATGAGATCTGAAAGATCCTGATGCTCCAGAAAGTGAAATGACACCAGAATCAATCCATCAGTCAGCCGTTTTGTCCTGTGTAGAGATAAATATAAAATGTTATTTATACACATAGAAAGTCAGTAAACTAGAACCAAAAGGTAATTTATTTCATTTAATTTTATTCACTTAGTGAATAAAGTAAAAGGCAAATCAGAATGTCTCACAAACCATATATACAAATATCAGTCAGCAACACGACTTAGGAATTTGATTGGAACCTTTAGGACAAAACAGAAACTGAAAGAACCACACAGATCATTTTTATGGATTAAAGTCTCAAACTGTGCAGAGTGAGAGAACAAAAATCCACGGACTCAGCTCCCAACAGCTAACGTAGCATAGCTGACGTAAACATTAGCTCCAGCTAACAGAAACATATGAGGAGGGTAGAGTATCAAAATACCAGACATTTAAAATGTAATCTGAAATCATTTCTAATTACTCCATGTCTCATTATAATCGGAGAGCAAAGCCTGGAGGTTTAGCTCCTACTTACTTCAGAGGACAGATCACCGGACGCTCCGTCTTGCTTCTGGGTTTCCCGGTGTTATGCCCAGAAAAGCCCGCCTGCCCAAATTTGCATCCCCTGTCGCGGGAGCGCGCATCGCTCTAAGCTCTCGCATATTGACGAGGAAACGAATAAAAATATGACCGAAGAGGAAATTTTAAAGATATTTGTAACATTATCACGTTTCCTAACCATGTAATCCCTAATACGGTGGGTTTTATTTCGCAAATTATTTGAAATAAATACGGTTTTTACACAATGAGTCGAACTTTTTTTCAGTCCGTGTCTGTTGTAAACGTTCTCCGCAAATGGTTTGAAATTCTCTGCTTTGTCTTTTGATATCATAATAGCTCAAAAGCATTGCAACAGAGACCCATTATGTAGAACATTTTATATCATGCTTCACTTCTAGTCTGTTAATGTAGGAGGAAATGCAACTTAATTTATGAGCCTGAAAATATTTGCATCTGTCTTGTTGATATGAAACTTATAGCATTAGCTCAGAGAACAAGTGTCATTACGTAGAAGAGATTAAATCATTTCAGCTCTTTATTTCCCCCAATTAGCACAGGGATGCATGTTTTGGCAATATAGATTTTGAGCCTGCCACAATATGCATTCCTTCTCTATTCCCCTCAAATATTATCCTATCGATATAAAACATATACCAGCAGTTATTGGAACTACTCAGATTATGTAGAAAAAGTTATTTCACTATTAACTCTTGAATTCTTTAAATTAGCACAGGGATGCGTTTTTGGGCAAAATTTCCAGCCTGCCAAAATATGCATCCCTTATCTGTTCCCCTCAAATATTATCCTATTGATTTAAAACTTATACCATCAGTTCTTGGAGCTACTCTCATTATGTATAAATAGTTATTTTACTTTTAACTCTTTATTTCTCAAAGTTGGCACAGGGATGCATTTTTGGGCAATATGGATTTCCAGCCTGCTAAAATATGCATCCCTTATCAATTCCCCTCAAATATTATCCAATTGATTTAAAACTTATACCATCAGTTCTTGGAGCTACTCTCATTATGTATAAATAGTTATTTTACTTTTAACTCTTTATTTCTCAAAGTTAGCACAGGGATGCATTTTTGGGCAATATGGATTTCCAGCCTGCCAAAATATGCACCCCTCTCTATTCCCTTCAAATATTATCCTATTGATTTAAAACTTATACCAGCAGTTCTTGGAGCTACTCTCATTATGTATAAATAGTTATTTTACTTTTAACTCTTTATTTCTCAAAGTTAGCACAGGGATGCATTTTTGGGCTATATGGATTTCCAGCCTGTCAAAATATGCACCCCTCTCTATTCCCTTCAAATATTATCCAATTGATTTAAAACTTATAACAGCAGTTCATGGAGCTACTCTCATTATGTAGAAATAGTTATTTTACTTTTAACTCTTTATTTCTCAAAGTTAGCACAGGGATGCATTTTTGGGCAATATGGATTTCCAGCCTGCCAAAATATGCACCCCTCTCTATTCCCTTCAAATATTATCCTATTGATTTAAAACTTATACCAGCAGTTCTTGGAGCTACTCTCATTATGTAGAAATAGTTATTTTACTTTTAACTCTTTATTTCTCAAAGTTAGCACAGGGATGCATTTTTGGGCAATATGGATTTCCAGCCTGCCAAAATATGCACCCCTCTCTATTCCCCTCAAATATTATCCAATTGATTTAAAACTTATAACAGCAGTTCTTGGAGCTACTCTCATTATGTAGAAAAAGTTATTTCACTCTTAACTCTCTAATTATTAAAATTAGCACAGGGATGCATTTTTGGGCAATATGGATTTCCAGCCTGCCAAAATATGCACCCCTCTCTATTCCCCTCAAATATTATCCAATTGATTTAAAACTTATAACAGCAGTTCTTGGAGCTACTCTCATTATGTATAAATAGTTATTTCATTCTTAACTCTTTAATTCTTCAAATTAGCACAGGGATGCGTTTTTAGGCAATATGGATGGCCTGCCAAAATACGCATCCCCTGTCTATTCTCCTTAAATATTATTATAGTGATTTAAAACTTATACCATCAGTTCTTGGAGCTACTCTCATTATGTATAAATAGTTATTTTACTTTTAACTCTTTATTTCTCAAAGTTAGCACAGGGATGCATTTTTGGGCAATATGGATTTCCAGCCTGCCAAAATATGCACCCCTCTCTATTCCCTTCAAATATTATCCTATTGATTTAAAACTTATACCAGCAGTTCTTGGAGCTACTCTCATTATGTAGAAAAAGTTATTTCACTATTAACTCTCTAATTATTAAAATTAGCACAGGGATGCATTTTTGGGCAATATGGATTTCCAGCCTGCCAAAATATGCACCCCTCTCTATTCCCCTCAAATATTATCCAATTGATTTAAAACTTATAACAGCAGTTCTTGGAGCTACCCTCATTATGTAGAAAAAGTTATTTCACTCTTAACTCTTCAATTCTTCAAATTAGCACTGGGATCCATATTGCCCAAAAATGCATCCCTGTGCTAACTTTAAATGCAGTTTTGTGTTTTACAAATCGAGTATTACACACACATAGATATTTTAACACACACACAAATCTTTTTACACACGCACAGATATTTTGAGACTATTTTCACTCCATAAGGTCTCAGTTTTATATGCTTCATAAAATGTATCATGGATTAATCGACACACCTCTAATGAAAAGTTTGACCAAATTTGTTAAGCAAATAATGTTTGACCACTGTTATTTGCTTAACAAACTGGAAAAAAATAAACTATAAAAACAATTTTCAAGGTTTTTGGATATTAAACTTTTATCTACATACGAAGCATCACCTCAGTGTAGCGGTGGCTTCTTGATTGGACTTTTGTAGAAATTTGGTTTGACAAACAATCGCCACTACAATTTATTTATTACAAATTATAAAATTTACAGCTACTAACACCACTATTAATATTTTATGTTGCCTGCTTTACTAACCTGGCGCTGCATTGTTCACATTTCTCCTGTTTTCTGAAGTAAGTCTCAGTAGTTAAAGGAGAGGAATAAAAAATGTCATTTTCTCTCTACATAAATAAACCATTGGCACAGCGTAATATTCATGTCTGCGTTCTAACATGTTAACAAAAATATTTATACGGGAAAAGAACATTTACCAAAATGATCCTCATACAGAAAGGTGCAGACATTAACCTTCGTCCAAACGCTGGTGTTTCCTACCTATTCGGTGTAAGATTATCTGGGGGGTCCGGGAGAAATCCAGCAGTCTGCGCTGATCATCCATCTCTTCCTCTGACTTGACGATTATTTCTTTAAACTCTGAATGTTGCTTCAGCAGCAGTTAACAGGAGCTTTTTGATAAACTCGTCAAAACTGGACAAAAGATAGTTTTTCAAAGAAACACTCAAACATTCAACACAACAGACCACGTGCAGTCCTCTTTGTCATCTTCTTTCCAGGTTTATGATTGTCGGTTTTCATGTTATTGCTTTACCGCCACCTTGTGGATCCTTGGATCATTACATGTAAAGCGTTCTCATACAGTGACAATTCATTTAGGAAAACGTTAAATCTTTTCATAGTAATAATAGAAGACAGTTGCAGCAGAAAAGAGAAAAATACAACTAAAACAACAACAAAAAAACCCCACTAAATTATTGACGACAACCATAATTTCTAAAATAAAGATCAATGTATGTATGTATATATAATAATTGTAATGTATATTAAATGTAATTATTTTTTATTTATTCATAAAACTTTTCATTCAGGTGTGTTGAACCAGAATCAAATCTAAAAGTTGCAAAACAACGACCCTTGAAGACTGGAGTTTGACACTTTAAATGTGTTAACAGTCATACATTTTATCAACAGTCTTCAATATGTACAGCAAAAAATTTAAAATCAGTGATTCTTGAGAATAGGGATCAAACAGGTCCTATGGATAAAGCACAAAATTTGAATAAAATATACACAAAATCTAATTTTTTTCAAATATATAACTAAATTAACCTGGGTCATGTGAGCACAAAAAAGTAAAGGGAACACTCAAATAACACATCCTAGAACTGAATGAATGAAATATAATTGCCAATAATTTCCATCTGTTGTCTATTCCATTTGCACAACTGCACGTGAAATTGATTGTCAATCAGCGTTGCTTCCTAAGTGGACAGTTTCATTTCACATAAGTTTGATTTACTTGGAGTTATATTGTGTTGTTTAAGTGTTCCCTTTATTTTTTTGAGCAGTATATATTTTCCTGGTGTTTGCTGAATATTTTCTTATTTTAAACACTGTAGTCGGTGGATGATGCCTGTAAAATCCCTTGTCCCGGAGCAGAACTCAATACATTATAACAGCTTAAAACAATTAAAGAAATACTAGAATTATATGACAATTAAGTATAAGTAATCATATAAATAATTATAAAAGTATCAATAAATTGAATTAAAAATCCTGTTTATATATTTTCCAACTCCATTGAAATTTGTCCTTAGTTTTTGTCAACACCGTCAGAAATGAAAAGAATGTAAAAAAAAAATAAAAAATCAGGCATTATTGGGGGGCACCAGAACTTTTGAGGACCCCATGGCTACCTCCTTTCTCTTCCTTCGCTAAGAGGGCTAGTTAGCTCTGGTTAGCTTATGTAAGTGGTTCCCAAACTTTTTCTCCTGCGCCCTCCCAGTGGTTTCCAAATATTTTCTAGGCCCCCCCTATGGATTACAAAAGGCTGTCTGGTTGAACGACGTGTGAGGGGGGGAGAGAGGGTTCTTAGAGACTCCCTGTCCCTGTCCCTAGAGGCGTGGGGTGAGGAGGGGGCGCAAAATGAATGTACGTAGCTGAACACATAGACATTAATAGGTAGACGCCTCATGGAGCGGGCCGGCCCGTTGCTGCGATACGTAACAGCGTCTGCCATATTGAATGTGGCATCTCTGCCAGTAAGCCAATACAAGTGAATGGACCGAACTTTATAAAGTGCCTTTCTACAAAGTATTTTAAGTTAATACCTGCCATTGACACATTTTCTGACACACATTAATAGATTTGGCAATCAAAGAAATTGGTGAAGACAGAATTTTTTACTTTTAATGTCATTATTTAATTGTTTGGGGGCATTTTTGAATAAAAAGCACAATGTTTTATTTGATAGAAATGACACTGATAATTTTTATATTGAAATTGATGGACACACTTTTACAGCGTTTTATTAAAGAATATATTTATGTAATTCCATAATTTAATGAACATATAACATTTCAAGACAAATAATTTTCCTGTATTTATTTTTTATACGTTATTGAGAAATTACTTTTGATTTATAAATCAGTCATTATCAAACATTAAACTACATATTTTTCTTACCTTTTACAGAGAAAAAATATTTATTACAGTATGTCAACTCTGCTATTGACAGCAGAGTGAAAATAATTCTAACAGAATAAATAATTTTTATTTCATTACATAAGTGACATAAGCATATTTTGTATGTAGATATATCTGAATATAAAAGTATCTGATATATATCTGAAAATGCACACTTAGTGTATAACAGCACATTGGAATTTTTATTATAAGTGTATTAAGATCAACAACATCCACCCACCCACTCTTTCTCTATACAGGATAGAATAATACCAATCAGTCCCTCAAGTCCAGTCTTGTGAGAATGTTCTGGAAGGGAGTCCATGTCCGGTCAAACTCAGTTAGTGCATGAAATAGTCAGTGGGCTCCAAAGCCACTTCAGCTATCAGCATCAGTTCTGGCTCTCCTCAGGGCTGTGTGCTGAGCCCTCTGCTCTTCACATTGTACATAAACAGGATGTTAATAACATACAGTTGATCAGTATTGTTTTTGATACAGAATATGCCAGGAAAACAAAACAAAGCATCTCTGAAGGAAAATGTGTCGTGGTTGCACATCTCCAAGAATCCAAATGTGAAGATCCAAATGATCACATTTAACAAATACAACTTTCAGCTTTATAAACATGAAACCCCTCCAGTCTTTCATTCTGTTAAACCAAATGAATTGAATAGTGAACCTCAACATAGGACACATATGGATAATACTTCTATGGATTTTCACCTGTGTGACGCCTCGTGGTGAGTTAAACTAACTTTGTGACGAAAACGTTTTCCACAGCTCCCACATGAAAACGGCTTTTCACCAGTGTGACGCCTCATGTGGTGAGTTAAACTAACTTTGTGACGAAACGTTTTTCCACAACTCCCACATGAAAACGGCTTTTCACCTGCATGAATCATCATGTGGCGAGTTAAACTACCATTCTGACAAAAACTTTTTCCACAGCTCCCACATGAAAATGGCTTTTCACCACTGTGAATCATCATGTGCTGAGTTAAACTCTGGTTTTGACTAAAACTTTTCCACAGATTACACATGAAAACGGCTTTTCACCGGTGTGAATAATTATGTGCTGAGTTAACTCCTGTGTTCCCCTAAAACTTTTTCCACAGCTCCCACAAAAAAACGGTTTTTCACCTGTGTGAATCATCATGTGCCGAGTTAAACTAACTTTGTGACGAAAATTTTTTCCACAGCTCCCACATGAAAACGGCTTTTCACCAGTGTGACGCCTCATGTGAAGAGTTAACTCCTGTTTTCCCCTAAAACCTTTTCCACAGATCCTGCATGAAAACGGCTTTTCACCAGTGTGAATCCTCATGTGCCGAGTTAAATCCTTTTTTAGACTAAAACTTTTTCCACAACTGCCACATGAAAACGGCTTTTCACCAGTGTGAATCATCATGTGCAGAGTTAAAGTTGGTTTTCGACTAAAACTTTTTCCACAGTTCACACATAAAAAAGGCTTTTCACCAGTGTGAATCGTCATATGCTGAGTTAAAGTTGGTTTTTGATTAAAACTTTTTCCACAGATCCTACATGAAAACGGTTTTTCACCAGAGTGAATCATCATGTGTCTAGTTAACCTATCATTTCTTCTAAAACTTTTTCCACAGCTCCCACATGAAAACGGTTTTTCACCAGTGTGAATCATCATGTGCTGATTTAACTTCTGTTTTTGACTGAAACTTTTTCCACACTTCACACATGAAAACAGGTTTTCAACCGTATGAGTTCTCATGTGATCATCAAAAACATATTTTAAAGCGAAACGCTTTTTACAGATGGCACATGAGAAAAGTTTTCTTCTTTCCTGATTTTGCTTCTCGGCTCCAGCAGCTTCCTTTAAGAGGACTTGGTTCCTGTTTGGTTCTGATTCAGTGTGGTGTGTTGCTCATCAACAGGAACCAACATGCAGGTATCAGTCTCCTGTTTTAATTCAATCTGTTCTTCTCCCTGACTGCAATAAACTTCTTTCTCTTCCACTTTTATCTGATGATCTTCTTTCTTTCCTGGTCTTGTTTTCCCTGCAGAGGTTCCAACTCCTCCTGGTCCAGAGTCGATCTTCTCTCTTGGTTAAACTGCAGGGAACCTGGAGAAGAAAACAGAGAAAATTTGTTATTGTTAACTTTATTGAAGTAAGTAGGAGAAATCTTTCATTGTTTAAAACAAAAATAAAAAAATAAAAAAACACTTGAAAATTCAAAAGCGTAGACAGAGAGACAGATCAGTCGTCACATCCAGCTGACATTTGGAGAATTCTCATATGAACGGATTTTAAAAAACATATTTTTTCGCAAAATTAATTGTAGTAGGGATTATTGTTTATATTTAACAGTAAATTGCATTATGTCAATATGTTATTTGTATTACTCTAAATTACATAAAAATTTAATTTTAGTCCACTTTATATCTTTGGGGTTTATTTACAAACATGAGTTTATTTGTAGGTTAATAGTTGTTTAGTTTTTGTCCTTTGTTATTTACTTTTCTAAGTTAAACAGGAAGAACTGTGGGTCCATTTTCCGTCACTATAGGGACTGGTATTGGACCAGCATGCACTGGGTTGGGCCTCTAGGTTTTGACCAGAGCAGCAGAGGAAACAATGAAAAGTAGTGATGATGAGATGAAGCTTCATGAAGCCCTGAGGAACTCCATCCAATCACTGGACTCCTGAGCCGATGCACCGCTGTGCTTCATATGCTCCACTGTGACATCAAGTGGACAATATATGTGAAATAGGCAAAACAACATGAAGCCTTACAATAAATAAACAAGTAAAAAATGTTTGTGATTCTGATATATAAACTCTGATTAATCTGGTTGCATTAAAAAATGGCTGGATCAAAAAGAAAACGGGAAAAACAGGAGAGAGGGTTGTGATTGGCTTGTTATCCGCTACGTCACCAGAGACAACGATTTATTACAAAAAATAAAAACTAACTGCTCGGGTTTAGGTGAGTTCTCCTTTTTATATGCTTCATAAAATTTATCATGGATTAATCGACACACCCCTAATGAAAAGTTTGACCAAATTTGTTAAGCAAATAACAATGTTTGACCATTGTTATTTACTTGTCAAACTGGAAAAAATAAACTATAAAAACAATCTTCAAGGTTTTGGGATATTAAACTTTTATCTACATACGAAGCATCACCTCAGTGTAGCGGTGGCTTCTTGATTGGACTTTTATAGAATATTTGGTTTGACAAACACATTATAAAATTTACAGCTACTAACACCACTATTAATATTTTATGTTTTACTAAACTTGCGCTTCGTTGTTCACATTTCTCCTGTTTTCTGAAGTAAGTCTCAGTAGTTAAAGGAGAGGAATAAAAAATGTCATTTTCTCTCTACATAAATAAGCCATTGGCACAGCGTAATATTCATGTCTGCGTTCTAATATGTTAATAAAATATCTATACGGGAAAAGAACATTTACTAAAATGATCCTCATACAGAAAGGTGCAGACATTAACCTTCGTCCAAACGCTGGTGTTTCCTACCTAATGGGTGGAAGATTATTTTGGGGGTCCGGGAGAAATCCAGCAGTCTGCGCTGATCATCCATCTCTTCCTCTGACTTGACGATTATTTCTTTAAACTCTGAATGTTGCTTCAGCAGCAGTTAACAGGAGCTTTTTGATAAACTCGTTAAAACTGGACAGAAGATAGTTTTCAGAGAAACAATCCAACATTCAACACAACAAACCACTTACAGGCCTCTTTGTCTTCTTCTGTTCTATTATCGCGGATTGCAAGCAACTTTAAGGTGCATACCGCCACCTACTGTACAAGAGTGTGTAGCAACATTTCTTTACATCTATTAAATTCTATTTATTAATCTTGCATTTTGAAGAAAAATAAATAATACTTTTCTTAATCTATAAATATCCATTATGTTTCCTAATGTTCCTTTAATACTCAATGTTTGACCTGTCCTTCCAACCATTCTTTTTAGATTCTCCCTTTCAGATTCATATGTTCTACAGTTCATTAATACATGTTCTACATTTTCTTTCTCTCCACATCCTTCACACTTATCATTACTTTTCTTCCCTATTAAATATAATGTGTCATTTAAATTGGTATGGCCTGTTTTTAATCTGGTCATAATTATTTCTTCCCTTCTGTTTCTCTCATTAATATTTCTAATTAATACTGACTTTTGTACTTTATATAATCTTCTCCCTTTCTTATCTTCATTCCACCTTTTTTTTTTTTTTGCCATTTTTCCACCAGATAGGTGATCTGATAGTCTTTTAGAGATGCGAGTTTCAAACTCTGGTGTATTTATTCTTATTCGCACACATATTTTAAGATTTTTAGAACCATCTGAATACATTATGAGGTAGTTAGAATATGATTTTCTTAAATATACATCAGTCTTTACCCCTATTTCATTTAAATTCCAGTCGTTTTTCATTTTAAGAAGTCTCATGTCTACATTAACCTCAGGAAATAGCCATGGAGGAATAACATTAATTGGATTAAACTGAGCTATTTTCTTATCCTCTACTCCATACATTTTGGTCAATTTACTTATCATCCATCCAAATCCATTACTCTGGAACTTTGCATATTCCTAACAGTTTTGTAATATAATTAATGTTACATTCTCTTCTTCATTACTTTAAATTTTTATCCAATATACTAAAGCTAATTTTATTCTTATCATTTCCAGCGGAGTTTCTCCAGTCTCTATTAGAAGAGCATTAATCCATCCATATGGCCCCATCATCTGCATACAATGCAGAGTTTATACATTTATCAGTATCAGAAAAAATGTCATTAATCACTATATTAAATAATATTGGACTAATTGCACTACCTTGAGGTATCCCATTTTCCACATTAAACTCTTTTGAATAATCATTCCCAATCTTAACTCTTATTTTTCTATCCAGCAAAAATTTGCTATCCAATTATACATCGTTCCACTAATTCCCATCTGATTTTTTTAAGTAGTCCTTCTCTCCACAGTGAATCATATGCGTTTTCTTTATCAAAGAATGCTATAATCATTACCTCCTTCATTTTTAAAGCTTTCTCTACGTCATTACTTACTCTGGTTAGAGCATCCATTGTTGTTCTCCCTGTTCTAAAACCACACTGGTATCCATTCATTAGTTTCTTAAGCTCAAGAACATATCCTAATCTACTGACTATTATTTTCTCCATCCATTTACTTAAATGAGAAGTTAAAGCTGTTGGTCTATAATTATTTGGACTGCTAGGATTTTCCCTGGTTTATTAAACAGAAGTATTATTGCCCTTTTCCAGCTATTTGGTATTAAACCTTCATTCCATATTTTATTAAATAATTCTAATATTAATTTCAATGTTACTTCTGGAACCTGTCGAAACATAGCATAACATAATTGATCCTCTCCTGGAGCTGAGTATCCTGTCCCTTTCAGTACTGTTTTCATTTCTTTTATGGTTATATTCATAATGTTGACATGCATTTTTGACATTTTTCCAAAATATTTTTATAATTTCCAAGTTTTTGTATTTTCTGCTGTCTGTAAGATGTTCACCACTGTGAACTGCAGCAAATGTCTCCCCTAATAAATCTGCCTTATCTTTATCTAAAACTAATATTTCCTGTCCTCAGACCAATGCTGGCATTTTAACATCATTCCTTTTCCCCCGTCATTTTCCTAAACATTGACCAAACGTTCTGCAATTTTATTTCTGAACCTATTGAGGAACAATATTCTCTCCATGTTTTCTTTTTAGCTTCTTTAATAATTTTGCAAGCCATTGCTCTTTTCTTTTTATATTCAATAAGGTTTTCGGTTGTTACATTTTTCTGTAATATTTTAAATGCTTTGTTAAGTTCTTTAATTGCTGTACTGCATTCCACCAAGGAACTGCTTTTTTCTTACCTTTAACTTTGATTTTTGGGATACTAGAATTAGCAACATTTAAAATGTGTTCTGTTATCTGACATTCTTCAATGTTACCTTTTAATGTAACCATATGGCTGTTTTTCTTCACAATTGATTTAAAATTTTAGCCAATTAGCTTTATTGAAGCACCATCTTGTTAATATGAAATTTTGCTACCTATTTACACTGTCATTAATTATTGTACTCACTGGAAAATGATCACTCCCTAATGTAGACTTCCTGTTAATATATCATCCATTCCATCTCATTTCCAGTATTCCCTCCTGATGTAGAAGCCATGTTGCTACAGTCAATGTACAGTTTATGCAATCCGCCAAAATCAAATCCTACCGCCTTCGTTTGTTCGCTATTTCACTCGTTTCTCCTTCTTCCCGCTCCACTCCCAAGCTCCTTTGGAGTTTTATGATTGTCGGTTTTCAATCATAAAATGACCTTTTAGAATCAAATCTAAAAGTTGCAACTCCAAAACCGACAATCATAAAGCCCCAAAGGAGCTTGGGAGTGGAGCGGTGGTGCTTTACCGCCACCTTGTGGATCCTTCGATCATTACATGTAAAGAGTTCTCATACAGTGGCAATTCATTTAGGAAAACTTAAAATCTTTTCATAGTAATAATAGAAGACAGTTGCAGCAGAAACGAGAAAAATACTACTAAAACAAACAAAAAAACCCACTAAATTATTGACGACAACCATAATTTCTGAAATAAAGATCAATGTATGTATATTAGTAATGCATATTAAATGTAATTATTTTTATGCATTAATAAAACTTTTCATTTAGGTGTGTTGAGCCAGAATCAAATCTAAAAGTTGCAAAACAACGACCCTTATCAACAGGCACAAAACAGGTCCTATGGATAAAGCACAAAATTTGAATAAAATATACAAAAAATATAATTTTTTCAAATATCTAACTAAACTAACCTGGGTCATGTGAGCACAACAATGTATATTTTCCTGGTGTTTGCTGAATATTTTTTTATTTTAAACACTGTAGTCGGTGGATGATGCCTGTAAAATCCCTTGTCCCGGAGCAGAACTCAATACATTATAATAGCTTAAAACAATTAAAGAAATACTAAAGTTATATACTGACAATTAAGTATAAGTAGTTATATAATTAATGATAAAATTGTCAATAAATTGAATTAAAAATCATTTTTATTTTCCAATTCCATTAAAAGTTGTCCCTAGTTTTTGTCAACACCGTCACAAATGAAAAAAAAATAAAATAAAATCAGGCATTATTGGGGGGCACCAGAACTTCTGAGGACCCCATGGCCACTTCCCTTCTCTTCCTTTGCTGAGAGGGCTAGTTAGCTCCGGTTAGCTTATGTTATTCTTTAGTTTTTTTCTTCTTTTTATTCCTAAATTGTTTGTCACAACCATGATGTGTCAACACCATAACTGACAATTTACAAAACTTTGATGAAATTTTGTGAAATAAAAGCTTAATTTTGGTAAAATGTAAAGATTTCATGGACCTGATGAGCTACAATATGGCCTCCTTCAGAATAACATCATATAAATTGAGGTAGTTTGGCATTTCGTCAACTCAGTCAGATGTCAACTGCATCAGATTTTTTGTGACTCTTTCAGTGAAATTGTTGTCAAATCTCACTTAAACGTGCAATTAATTAATTTTAATGTATTTTACATAAATTGCATTACTTTACATGTACCAAGTTTTTCATTTTACTCACTAGTTTGTCATCACCTTCAGTTCTGTGTCAACTCCGTCATGCAGTGTCAACTCCGTCAGATGGATTTTTTGTTGTTTTTTGTTTTAATATTTATTTTGTTTCTTGAGAAGCATTTGTCGTTAAAATGAGTAAAAATATCACTAATTGGGTAATTAAAAATTATTTTATATTTATTTTTGTCAGATGGTGATGACAGCGTTCTAGGTCAGGTCGATTAAAAGTGTAATTTTAAAAAGAAAATGTTGCAAATGGGAGCCTATACCTTAGCATCTTTACATTTACAAAACATTTGTCATATTTGCATACATAAGGTTGAGAAATAACAAAAAAATATTGGAAAATTAAAACCCATTTTGTCCCTACTCTCAAGAATCACTGAAATGCATCATGAAGCTTTCTGATTCAAATGATCCCTAAGATCTGTATGTTGAGTCACATGGAGGTTAATACCGATGGCCGATAAGCTCCAGTGATGTAATAACTCAACTGTGACCGCAGCTGCAGGTGGTGGTGAACTTTTACATCACCCTATTTTACTCATTTGTTATTGTCAGGATTTATAGTTACACTGGGTTTCAAAGAATAATGTCTTTTTAAAAGATCAGACGCACAAATAAATAAATAAATGAATAAAACTCTCAGTATGTTATCACTTTACCAGATTGAATCAGTTAATTTCTGCTGATATTTGATTCTCGTCAAGCACTTTTCACCAGGAAGAGGCAAAGGCAGGCGGAGAAAAGGTAAAACTGAGATTGTTTGGGTTTCTTTTCATCAACTGCCTCTTGTTTACATGCTTAAGATCCTGCTAATAAGGTTTGTTTCTAAAGTGTTTCTCTCAAAACAGGTCTTTAATAGAGTGGTGGTAATATTTTAAATTGCATAAAATTAAAATTTGAGGGACAAATTGCTTTGCATGTTTGTAGAACTGTAATTAGACTTTCTCTGACTGGATTTCTGCCAAAATGTTTATATTTTGCTGGCACTGATTATGCAGAGTAAATATGAATAATATTTCTGACCCTGAGACATAATAATGAGTTTTCCAAAGCAGCTTTCATAGAACAACAAAGAACATTAGCTCATATTTGTACACATTGTATTGCTTTTTTTAATTTAAAGAAGCATTTGTTTACATTTGCAAAACACTGTGTTTATATTTATGTCCGTCTGAAACAGTTGCATGTTGTGCAGAGTGTAAGCACTGAAAGGAAATATTGCTGTACATCAGACGGCTGATGATGCAGATGGTTTTCTGAACAGCAGCTAATAATTCAGTGCTACGTCAGAGATCTGATGTTGGTGCAATCTTACAGATATTTGTTTCCCCGTAATTTTGGTCATTTTATATTAAAATGTCTTCTGGGGACTTTTTCCATGGAGTGACTTCAGTTATGTATTAAACACAGGCTGTCCAATAAATTATTAATTTAAGAATAGAAATATTTAGTCAGGGCTTGATCTCCAAATAGTACAACAGGCACAGAAAATTAGTACGACAAAGTTTGTGTACAGACAAAAAGTCTCATTTTAACATAAACTGTGTGTCTGTCATTTTGGTAAAAACATGTTTATTCTTCATTTAGTGAAGTAACTCAAAGTGTGTAGTAAGTAGCCAGAAATATTTAAGAGTAGCAGTATTCATAATATTACTCAAGTAAAAGGTTCTCCATCTTTTTTTCAACTAAATGTAACTTGAGTAAATGTAATATACAACTGAGTCACAGCCTAAAAACGTAACATCTTTTTATAGTCATAATAGAAGACAGCCGCAGCAGAAAAGAGAAAAATACAACTAAGACAAAAGACACCAAATTATTGAAGACAATAATAATCCACCATGCTTTCTTACATTTTCCATAAACATGTTTATTTATTCACAAAACCTTTACTTGGGTAGAGTTAAACTGGTTAATATAATCTGAAACAAATAACAGCATCAGTTACAATCTCATCTTGTTTTGAAGAGAAACCTTATCAGATAATTTTTTGTATGTAGATATATCTGAATATAAAAGTATCTGATATATCTGAAAATGCACAATTAGTGTATAACAGCACATTGTATTTTTTATTCTAAGTGTATTAAGATCAACAACATCCACCCACCCACTCTTTCTCTATACAGGATAGAATAATACTAATCAAGTCCAGTCTTGTGAGAATGTTCTGGAAGGGAGTCCATGTCCAGTCAAACTCTGTTAGTGCATGAAATAGTCAGTGGGCTCCAAAGCCACTTCAGCTATCAGCATCAGTTCTGGCTCTCCTCAGGGCTGTGTGCTGAGCCCTCTGCTCTTCACATTGTACATAAACAGGTTTTTAATACATACAGTTGATCAGTATTGTTTTTGATACAGAATATGCCAGGAAAACAAAACAAAGCATCTCTGAAGGAAAATGTGTCGTGGTTGCACATCTCCAAGAATCCAAATGTGAAGATACAAATGATCATATTTAACAAATACAACAACTTTCAACTTTTCAAGTTTTATAGACATGAAACCCCTCCAGTCTTTCATTCTAGTGTTAAACCAAAACCATTCAATAGTGAACCTCAACATAGGACATATATGGAAAATACTTCTATGGCTTTTCACCTGTGTGACGCCTCATGTGGTGAGTTAAACTAACTTTGTGACAAAAACTTTTTCCACAGCTCCCACAAGAAAACGGCTTTTCACCAGTGTGAATCATCATGTGTCGAGTTAAATCCTGTTTTTGATTAAAACTTTTTCCACAGCTCCCACATGAAAACGGCTTTTCACCAGTGTGAATCATCATGTGCCGAGTTAAATCCTGTTTTTGATTAAAACTTTTTCCACAGCTCCCACATGAAAACGGCTTTTCACCAGTGTGAATCATCATGTGCCGAGTTAAATGCTTTTTTAGACTAAAACTTTTTCCACAACTCCCACATGAAAACGGCTTTTCACCAGTGTGAATCATCATGTGGTAAGTTAAACCCTGTTTTCGACTATAACTTTTTCCACAGCTCCCACATGAAAACGGCTTTTCACCAGTGTGAATCATCATGTGTCGAGTTAACTTCTGTTTTCGACTAAAACTTTTTCCACAGCTCCCACATGGAAACGGCTTTTCACCAGTGTGAATCATCATGTGTCGAGTTAAATCCCGTTGTCGACTGAAACTTTTTCCACAGCTCCCACATGAAAACGGTTTTTCACCAGTATGAATCATCATGTGTCGAGTTAAATCCCGTTGTCGACTGAAACTTTTTCCACAGCTCCCACATGAAAACGGTTTTTCACCAGTGTGAATCATCATGTGTCGAGTTAAATCCCGTTGTCGACTGAAACTTTTTCCACAGCTCCCACATGAAAACGGTTTTTCACCAGTATGAATCATCATGTGTCGAGTTAAATCCCGTTGTCGACTGAAACTTTTTCCACAGCTCCCACATGAAAACGGTTTTTCACCAGTGTGAATCATCATGTGCTGAGTTAACTTCTGTTTTTGACTAAAACTTTTTCCACAACTCCCACATGAAAACGGTTTTTCACCAGTGTGAATCATCATGTGCTGAGTTAAAGCCTGTTTTAGACTAAAACCTTTTCCACAACTCCCACATGAAAACGGCTTTTCACCAGTGTGAATCATCATGTGGTAAGTTAAACCCTGTTTTCGACTATAACTTTTTCCACAGCTCCCACATGAAAACGGCTTTTCACCAGTGTGAATCATCATGTGTCGAGTTAAATCCCGTTTTTGACTGAAACTTTTTCCACAGCTCCCACATGAAAACGGCTTTTCACCAGTGTGAATCATCATGTGTCGAGTTAACTTCTGTTTTTGACTAAACTTTTTCCACAGCTCCCACATGAAAACGGCTTTTCACCAGTGTGAATCATCATGTGTCGAGTTAAATCCCGTTTTTGACTGAAACTTTTTCCACAGCTCCCACATGAAAACGGTTTTTCACCAGTGTGAATCATCATGTGCTGAGTTAAATGCTGTTTTTGACTAAAACTTTTTCCACAGCTCCCACATGAAAACGGTTTTTCACCAGTGTGAATCATCATGTGTCGAGTTAAATTCTGTTTTAGACTAAAACCTTTTCCACAGCTCCCACATGAAAACGGTTTTTCACCAGTGTGAATCATCATGTGCCGAGTTAAATGCTTTTTTTGACTAAAACTTTTTCCACACTTCACACATGAAAACAGGTTTTGAACTGTATGAGTTCTCATGTGAGCATCAAAAACAGATTTTAAAGAGATACGCTTTTTACAGATGGCACATGAGAAAAGTTTTCTTCTTTCCTGATTTTGCTTCTCAGCTCCAGCAGCTTCCTTTAAGAGGACTTGGTTCCTGTTTGGTTCTGATTCAGTTTGGTGCGTTTGCTCATCAACAGGAACCAACATGCAGGTATCAGTCTCCTGTTTTAATTCAATCTGTTCTTCTCCCTGACTGCAGTAAACTTCTTTCTTTTCCTGGTCTTGTTTTCCCGTCAGAGGTTCCAACTCCTCCTGGTCCAGAGTCGATCTTCTCTCTTGGTTAAACTGCAGGGAACCTGGAGGACAAAACAGAGAAAAAGAGTTATTGTTAATTTTATTGAAGTAAGCAGGAGAAATCTTTCATTCTTTAAAACAGAAATAAAAATTAAAAAACACTTTAAATTTCAAAAGCGTAGACAGAGAGACAGATCAGTCGTCACATACAGCTGACATTTGGAGAATTCTCATATGAATGGATTTTAAAATCATATTTTATTGCAAAATTAATTGTAGAAGGGATTATTGGTGATATTTGACAGTAAACTGCATTATGTCAAGATGTTTTTTGTATTACTCTGAATTCTTCTATTCGGTGTTTGTTAGCTTCTGTTAGCTTCTTGGCGTAGCTGCGTTCTCCAGTCACTGGTAGCTAAAATCACGATACCCTCACTGTGTATCCCTCTGAAAAGTGAACCCATTTAAATAAAGAAATAAAGGAATCCCTCCATGGGTGATACCACGATAGAGAGCGTTCATTTTATAGCGTTAACACCGGAGCTGTAAGTGGTCCGGTATGAACGGGGTGATAGAACAACACAGCACTTTTAAATTTCAATAATCAGAATGCAGAAATTGTTTCCGTTGTTTTAAAAGGTTTATGTCAGTCTGCCTTTTCCTCATCGATACGCTTCCCGACCGCCCTGCACCTTAGGGGCTTAAAAAAAAAAGACGCGCACATTGCGCAAAACTCTGAAACAGGAGAAGCGGGACATAAACGGAGCGACGAACTAGATGTGAAATATGGCATAAAAACAGAGAATCCGACGCTGAACAGTGAAAAATCAACACATGATGTGAAACACTTGACGATTAGGAGGCGCAGCAGGTGATGAGTGAATATTATTCGTCTTATAATGGATCTAGCAAGAGGAAAGAAACTAAAGTGGACATAGCAATAAACCAAGAGAGGATAATAATAATCAAATGAAACTAAATGGAAATGAATGAAGAACAAAATGCAAGAATAAACTGAGAAACTAAAGTAAATACAGAGGAATAAACTGGTATGGCAAGACCTTTCGAGCAATAATTAATACAGAGGACTGTATGGCAAGAATAAACAGACACTACTTCCAGATAAAAGGTAAAATAATATTGTTGAAATGTTATGGGTTTGTTGAGACCACATCTAGTACTGAGAATAAATATATCTTACAGACCATAACAGTAAAGAACTGATCACTTATTTATGTTTTTAATTAGATTTGATATATTTATTTCTTTAATATTATTTTTCATGTCAGTGTTAGTGTCATGAGGCTGATGACTCCATGACACTTTGAATTTGACTCATTAGGATTTGATTAAGAACCAGATTTGTTCTTTGTAATTTCTGTCCAGTAAAACTATTAATCTATAATCAATAGACATGTCTACATAAAGATATAATCCATGTTTCTGTCTCATATTTGTATGCCATTTAAAGGACCTGGAATTTGTGTTTTTCCACTGAAAGCTCTGGTTTGCACAATAAATGCCATGTGGGTGAAGTTTTATGGATGATACTCTGATGTCCCATTCTCCTGAAGGCAGCACAGAGCTGCACCACCAGAAACTGACAGAAATACTGAAGAGAAGAAGAGTTATGATTAATGTAGTTACAGTTCTATCCATGTTTTTATGTTGCAGAGCTCAGTCATTTGCAAATAGTTCAAAGTTTAAACTGGCATGTTGTTCATCTTTTATCTGGTCATTTTGTGCAACATTTAACAACTAGAAAATGGCACAAAATAAGAATATTTTTTCCACTCTGATTGACTGCTGTTAGGTAACAGCAGTCAATGATTGACTGCTGTTAGGTAACAGCATTTTACTCACTAGTTTGTCATCACCTTCAGTTCTGTGTCAACTCCGTCATGCAGTGTCAACTCCGTCAGATGGACTTTTTGTTGTTTTTGGTTTTAAATCATATTTATTTTGTTTCTTGAGAAGCATTTGTCGTTAAAATGAGTAAAAATATCACTAATAGGGTCATTAAAAATTATTTTATATTTATTTTTGTCAGATGGTGATGACAACGTTCTAGGTCAGGTCGATTAAAAGTGTAATTTAAAAAAAATGTTGCAAATGGGAGCCTATACCTTAGCATCTTTACATTTACAAAACATTATTTGTCATATTTGCATACTTATGGTTGAGAAATAAAAAACAAAAAAATATTGGAAAATTAAAACCCATTTTGTCCCTATTCTCAAGTATCACCGAAATGTGTTTTCCACTTAGTTTACTTCTGTCCATTTTATCTCTGTCATGCAGGAGATTGTCAGCTATAACTGCCGTGGACTTGTCGCCAACATGCCGCTCTTTGCCAACACCGACCCTCACTTTGTCACCGTGATCCTGACCAAGCTGCGCTTTATGTTTTCCAGCCGGGAGACTATGTAATACGAGAGGGAACGCTGGGTCGGAGAATGTATTTCATCCAGCATGGCACCGTCACGATTATCCCGCGTGACAGTAAGGAGTTAGTGCTCAGTGATGGAGCCTACTTTGGAGGTAAATACAGCAGAGTATTAAAACTCTATTCGGCTACTTATCATCTCTACGAGAGTCTTCATTAATCAGATTATTGCTGGCCTTCTTCTATAAAATCTCCCACAGAACTCTTGGCTGTAACTGCACTACATTTCCACCTAATATTTACTATTTCTTCTGAATTTCTAATGGTAAATGTAATTTTTCATCATTGGCTTAATGTCATTTTGAAGAAAAAACTAAAAATTATGAAATATTTCACTCTGTAAAAGCAATGAAGATAATGTGCAAGTTGCTTGATTATGATTATACTGTAAATACATTTTGCAGGGTAGTTTTTCTTTTTTTTTGGACTGTGAAAAAACCCAAAATCTTGCCATAAATTTTTCTTTAGGAAACAAGAAAATTTTAATTGAAATAAAACAAAACTAATTTATAAATAGCAATTCTGTAAGATATAGGAGCTTGTTTTAAGTCAATTATTTCTTAATATAAGTAACATGTACCAGTTCCACTAGCATATTATTTCACTTATTACAAGACATTTATCCAACACTATAAGTAAAATAATCAGCCTGTGAAACTAGTACATTTTTAAGTCAATATTAAGCAATTCTGGACTTAAAACTAGCTCCAATATCTTGTTGAAAAGTTACTTTAAGTGCACTAAAATATTTGGACTAGAAACTAGACCAAAAATATTTAGAAAGATTTTGCGTTTTTCTTCTAACTTTATGACTAAACCGATTGTTTTTCTTGGCTCAGAGATCCAACGACTGAGTCTGAGTGAAGGAAGAAGAGAAAGAGACTCCAGCCAGACATACAAAGACCTTTTTAACAGATCTCAAGAAAATAAAAAATACAGATGTTGTTAAATGCTGCATCACTTGATTGAAACTATTGCACAATCATTAATTACAAATTGTCACTTGAATATTAAAGCTCAACATAATGTTTACTTGGATTTTATTGATGTTCACAAACTGAATAAACCTTTGTCAGCGCTTTTTACAGTTTTTTCTTCTGTATAACTGAGAGTTATAGATCCACATGTTGTTTTTTAACAAGTTATAGACTGTAAGCCATATAAATCAGGTGTTCAAGCAGGAACACATCCAAAAAAAGCCACTGGACCTCAAGGACTGGATTTCTGTTTGACCAGCACTGACATGGGAGCAGCAGATGGTGGTGCATCATGAAGCTTTCTGATTCAAATGATCCCTAAGATCTGTATGTTGAGTCACATGGAGGTTAATACCGATGGCCGATAAGCTCCAGTGATGTAATAACTCAACTGTGACCGCAGCTGCAGGTGGTGGTGAACTTTTACATCACCCTATTTTACTCATTTGTTATTGTCAGGATTTATAGTTACACTGGGTTTCAAAGAATAATGTCTTTTTAAAAGATCAGACGCACAAATAAATAAATAAATGAATAAAACTCTCAGTATGTTATCACTTTACCAGATTGAATCAGTTAATTTCGGCTGATATTTGATTCTCGTCAAGCGCTTTTCACCAGGAAGAGGCAAAGGCAGGCGGAGAAAAGGTAAAACTGAGATTGTTTGGTTTTCTTTTCATCAACTGCCTCTTGTTTACATGCTTAAGATCCTGCTAATAAGGTTTGTTTCTAAAGTGTTTCTCTCAAAACAGGTCTTTAATAGAGTGGTGGTAATATTTTAAATTGCATAAAATTAAAATTTGAGGGACAAATTGCTTTACATGTTTGTAGAACTGTAATTAGACTTTCTCTGACTGGATTTCTGCCAAAATGTTTATATTTTGCTGGCACTGATTATGCAGAGTAAATATGAATATTTCTGACCCTGAGACATAATAATGAGTTTTCCAAAGCAGCTTTCATAGAACAACAAAGAACATTAGCTCATATTTGTACACATTGCATTGCTTTTTTTAATTTAAAGAAGCATTTGTTTACATTTGCAAAACACTGTTTATATTTATGTCCGTCTGAAACAGTTGCATGTTGTGCAGAGTGTAAGCACTGAAAGGAAATATTGCTGTACATCAGACGGCTGATGATGCAGATGGTTTTCTGAACAGCAGCTAATAATTCAGTGCTACATCAGAGATCTGATGTTGGTGCAATCTTACAGATATTTGTTTCCCCGTAATTTTGGTCATTTTATATTAAAATGTCTTCTGGGGACTTTTTCCATGGAGTGACTTCGGTTATGTATTAAACACAGGCTGTCCAATAAATTATTAATTTAAGAATAAAAATATTTAGTCAGGGCTTGATCTCCAAATAGTACAACAGGCACAGAAAATTAGTACGACAAAGTTTGTGTACAGACAAAAAGTCTCATTTTAACATAAACTGTGTGTCTGTCATTTTGGTAAAAACATGTTTATTCTTCATTTAGTGAAGTAACTCAAAGAGTGTAGTAAGTAGCCAGAAATATTTAAGAGTAGCAGTATTCATAATATTACTCAAGTAAAAGGTTCTCCATCTTTTTTTCAACTAAATGTAACTTGAGTAAATGTAATATACAACTGAGTCACAGCCTAAAAACGTAACATCTTTTTATAGTCATAATAGAAGACAGCTGCAGCAGAAAAGAGAAAAATACAACTATGACAAAAGACACCAAATTATTGAAGACAATAATAATCCACCATGCTTTCTTACATTTTCCATAAACATGTTTATTTATTTATTCACAAAACCTTTACTTGGGTAGAGTTAAACTGGTTAATATAATCTGAAACAAATAACAGCATCAGTTACAATCTCATCTTGTTTTGAAGAGAAACCTTATCAGATAATTTTTTGTATGTAGATGTATCTGAGAATGCACAATTAGTGCATAACAGCACATTGTATTTTTTATTCTAAGTGTGTTAAGATCAACAACATCCACCCACCCACTCTTTCTCTATACAGGATAGAATAATACTAATCAAGTCCAGTCTTGTGAGAATGTTCTGGAAGGGAGTCCATGTCCGGTCAAACTCTGTTAGTGCATGAAATAGTCAGTGGGCTCCAAAGCCACTTCAGCTATCAGCATCAGTTCTGGCTCTCCTCAGGGCTGTGTGCTGAGCCCTCTACTCTTCACATTGTACATAAACAGGATGTTAATCAGTATTGTTTTTGATACAGAATATGCCAGGAAAACAAAACAAAGCATCTCTGAAGGAAAATGTGTCGTGGTTGCACATCTCCAAGAATCCAAATGTGAAGATCCAAATGATCACATTTAACAAATACAACAACTTTCAACTTTTCAAGTTTTATAGACATAAAACCCCTCCAGTCTTTCATTCTACTGTTAAACCAAAACCATTCAATAGTGAACCTCAACATAGGACATGTATGGAAAATACAGCTATGGCTTTTCACCTGTGTGACGCCTCATGTGGTGAGTTACACCAACTTTGTGACGAAAACTTTTTCCACAGCTCCCACAAGAAAACGGCTTTTCACCAGTGTGAATCATCATGTGGTAAGTTAAACCCTGTTTTCGACTAAAACTTTTTCCACAACTTCCACATGAAAACAGGTTTTCACCAGTGTG
This sequence comes from Poecilia reticulata, assembly GCF_904066995.2. Taxonomy (NCBI): domain Eukaryota; kingdom Metazoa; phylum Chordata; class Actinopteri; order Cyprinodontiformes; family Poeciliidae; genus Poecilia; species Poecilia reticulata. Next base: position 20,254,603 of record NC_088840.1, read on the forward strand.
AATCATCATGTGCTGATTTAAATTCTGTTTTTGACTAAAACTTTTTCCACAACTTCCACATGAAAACGGCTTTTTACCAGTGTGAATCATCATGTGCTGAGTTAAATCCTGTTTTAGACTAAAACTTTTCCCACAACTTCCACATGAAAACGGCTTTTCACCAGTGTGAATCATCATGTGCCGAGTTAAATCCTGTTTTAGACTAAAACTTTTCCCACAACTTCCACATGAAAACGGCTTTTCACCAGTGTGAATCATCATGTGCCGAGTTAACTTCTGTTTTAGCCTAAAACGTTTTCCACAACTCCGACATGAAAACGGCTTTTCACCAGTGTGAATCATCATGTGGTAAGTTAAACCCTGTTTTAGACTAAAACTTTTCCCACAACTTCCACATGAAAACGGCTTTTCACCAGTGTGAATCATCATGTGCCGAGTTAAATCATGTTTTAGACTAAAACTTTTTCCACAACTCCCACATAAAAACGGCTTTTCACCAGTGTGAATCATCATGTGCCGAGTTAAATCATGTTTTAGACTAAACTTTTCACACCCCATAAAGCTTCTGTTTTTGACTAAAACTTTTTCCACACTTCACACATGAAAACAGGTTTTGAACCGTATGAGTTCTCATGTGAGCATCAAAAACAGATTTTAAAGCGAAACGCTTTTTACAGATGACACATGAGAAAAGTTTTCTTCTTTCCTGATTTTGCTTCTCAGCTACAGCAGCTTCCTTTAAGAGGACTTGGTTCCTGTTTGGTTCTGATTCAGTTTGGTGTGTTTGCTCATCAACAGAAACCAACATGCAGGTATCAGTTTCCTGTTTTAATTCAATCTGTTCTTCTCCCTGACTGCAGTAAACTTCTTTCTCTTCCTGGTCTTGTTTTCCCTGCAGAGGTTCCAACTCCTCCTGGTCCAGAGTCGATCTTCTCTCTTGGTTAAACTGCAGGGAACCTGGAGAAGAAAACAGAGAAAAGAGTTATTGTTAACTTTATTGAAGTAAGCAGGAGAAATCTTTCATTGTTTAAAAAAGAAATAAAAAAAAATAAAAAAACACTTTAAATTTCAAAAGCGTAGACAGAGATACAGATCAGTCGTCACATCCAGCTGACATTTGGAGAATTCTCAAATGAACGGATTTTAAAATCATATTTTATTGCAAAATTAATTGTAGAAGGGATTATTGTTGATATTTGACAGTAAAATGCATTATGTCAAGATGTTTTTTGTATTACTCTGAATTCTTCTATTCGGTGTTTGTTAGCTTTTGTTAGCTTCTAGGCGCAGCTGCGTTCTCCAGCCACTGGTAGCTAAAATCACAATACCCTCACTGTGTATCCCTCTGAAAAGTGAACCCATTTAAATAAAGGAATCCCTCCAGGGGTGATACCACGATAGAGAGCGTTCATTTTATAGCGTTAACACCGGAGCTGTAAGTGGTCCGGTATGAAACGGGGGTGATAGAACAACACAGCACTTTTAAATTTCAATAATCAGAATGCAGAAATTGTTTCCGTTGTTTTAAAAGGTTTATGTCAGTCTGCCTTTTCCCCATCGATACGCTTCCCGACCGCCCTGCACCTTAGGGGCTTAAAAAAAAAAAAGACGCGCACATTGCGCAAAACTCTGAAACAGGAGAAGCAGGACATAAACGGAGCGACGATCAAGATGTGAATTATGGCATAAAAACAGAAAATCCGACGCTGAACAGTGAAAAATCAACACATGATGTGAAACACATGACGATTAGGAGGCGCAGCAGGTGATGAGTGAATATTATTCGTCTTATATTATTCGTCTTATAATGGATCTAGCAAGAGGAAAGAAACTAAAGTGGACATAGCAATAAACCAAGAGAGGATAAAACTAATCAAATGAAACTACATGGAAATGAATGAAGAACAAAATGCAAGAATAAACTAAGAAACTAAAGTAAATACAGAGGAATAAACTGGTATGGCAAGACCTTTCGAGCAATAATTAATACAGAGGACTGTATGGCAAAAATAAACAGACACTATTTCCAGATAAAAGGTAAAATAATATTGTTGAAATGTTATGGGTTTGTTGAGACCACATCTAGTACTGAGAATAAATATATCTTACAGACCATAACAGTAAAGAACTGATCACTTATTTATGTTTTTAATTAGATTTGATATATTTATTTCTTCAATATTATTTTTCATGTCAGTGTTAATGTCATGAGGCTGATGACTCCATGACACTTTGAATTTGACTCATTAGGATTTGATTAAGAACCAGATTTGTTCTTTGTAATTTCTGTCCAGTAAAACTATTAATCTATAATCAATAGACATGTCTACATAAAGATATAATCCATGTTTCTGTCTCATATTTGTATGGCATTAAAAGGACTTGGAACTTTTGTTTTTCCACTGAAAGCTCTGGTTTGCACAATAAATGCCGTGTGGGTGAAGTTTTATGGATGATACTCTGATGTCCCATTCTCCTGAAGGCAGCACAGAGCTGCACCACCAGAAACTGACAGACATACTGAAGAGAAGAAGAGTTATGATTAATGTAGTTACAGTTCTATCCATGTTTTAATGTTGCAGAGCTCAGTCGTTTTGCAAATAGTTCAAAGTTTAAACTGGCATGTTGTTCATCTTTTATCTGGTCATTTTGTGCAAGATTTAACAACTAGAAAATGGCACAAAATAAGAATATTTTTTCCACTCTGATTGACTGCTGTTAGGCCTAGAAATTTAAAGTTGAATGTTCATTTATTGCATTTTTCGTAGACACCTGTGAAAATAATTTCTATTCCCATGGCTTTTTTGTTCTCTGGGAAATTATTTTTGATGATAAATACAGAAACAAGCATAAAAATCAAAACATGTACAATAGTGATAGTAATATTAATGATAAAATAATGGTCAGTGCAAAGTGGCCTGAAAATTCTTTGGTGGGGGGCGATGAGGACCTGGATAAAGGCTAGGGGGGCGCTGGCCCAAAAAAGGTTGAGAAACACTGCTCTACATAAATAAACCATTGGCACAGCGTAATATTTATGTCTGCGTTCTAACATGTTAACAAAATATTTATACGGGAAAAGAACATTTACTAAAATGATCCTCATACAGAAAAGTGCAGACATTAACCTTCGTCCAAACGCTGGTGTTTCCTACCTATTCGGTGTAAGATTATCTGGGGGGTCCGGGAGAAATCCAGCAGTCTGCGCTGATCATCCATCTCTTCCTCTGACTTGACGATTATTTCTTTAAACTCTGAATGTTGCTTCAGCAGCAGTTAACAGGAGCTTTTTTGATAAACTCGTTAAAACTGGACAGAAGATAGTTTTCAGAGAAACACTCAAACATTCAACACAACAGACCACGTGCAGTCCTCTTTGTCTTCTTCTTTCCAGGTTTATGATTGTCGGTTTTCATGTTATTGCTTTACCGCCACCTTGTGGATCCTTCGATCATTACATGTAAAGAGTTCTCATACAGTGGCAATTCATTTTGGAAAATGTTAAATCTTTTCATAGTAATAATAGAAGACAGTTGCAGCAGAAAAGAGAAAAATACAACTAAGACAAAAAAAACCCACTAAATTATTGACGAAAACCATAATTTCTAAAATAAAGATAAATGTATGTATGTATGTATGTATGTATGTATGTATGTATGTATGTATGTATGTATGTATGTATGTATGTATGTATGTATGTATGTATGTATGTATGTATGTATAATAAATGTAATGTATATTAAATGTAATTATTTTTTAGTCATTCATAAAACTTTTCATTAAGGTGTGTTGAGCCAGAATGAAATCTAAAAGTTGCAAAACAACGACCCTTGAAGACTGGAGTTTGACTCTTTAAATGAGTTAATAGTCATACATTTTATCAACAGTCTTCAATATGCACAGCAGAAAATTAAAAATCAGTGATTCTTGAGAATAGAGATCAAACAGGTCCTATGGATAAAGCACAACATTTGAATAAAATATACAAAAAATATATTTTTTTCAAATATCTGACTAAACTAACCTGGGTCATGTGAGCACAACAATGTATATTTTCCTGGTGTTTGCTGAATATTTTTTTTATTTTAAACACTGTAGTCGGTGGATGATGCCTGGAAAATCCCTTGTCCCGGAGAAGAACTCAATACATTATAATAGCTTAAAACAATTTAAAAAAATACTAAAATTATATATTATGACAATTAAGCAGTAAATAAGTAGTCATAAAAATAATTATAAAAGTATCAATAAATTGAATTAAAAATCATTTATATATATTTTCCAACTCCATTGAAATTTGTCCCTAGTTTTTGTCAACACCGTCAGAAATTAAAAGAATGTAAAAAATAAAATAAAATCAGGCATTATTGGGGGGCACCAGAACTTCTGAGGACCCCATGGCCACTTCCTTTCTCTTCCTTTGCTAAGAGGGCTAGTTAGCTCCGGTTAGCTTATGTTATTCTTTAGTTTTTTCTTCTTTTTATTCCTAAATTGTTTGTCACAACCATGATGTGTCAACACCATAACTGACAATTTACAAAACTTTGATGACATTTTGTGAAATAAAAGCTTAATTTTGGTAAAATGTAAAGATTTCATGGACCTGATGAGCTACAATATGGCCTCCTTCAGAATAACATCATATAAAATGAGGTAGTTTGGCATTTCGTCAACTCTGTCAGATGTCAACTCCATCAGATTTTTTGTGACTCTTTCAGTGAAATTGTTGTCAAATCTCACTTAAATGTGCAATTAATTCATTTTAATATATTTTACATAAATTGCATTACTTTACATGTACCAAGTTTTTCATTTTACTCACTAGTTTGTCACCACCTTCAGTTCTGTGTCAACTCCGTCATGCAATGTCAACTCCGTCAGATGGACTTTTTGTTGTTTTTGGTTTTAAATCATATTTATTTTGTTTCTTGAGAAGCATTTGTCGTTAAAATGAGTAAAAATATCACTAATAGGGTCATTAAAAATTATTTTATATTTATTTTTGTCAGATGGTGATGACAACGTTCTAGGTCAGGTCGATTAAAAGTGTAATTTAAAAAAAAAATGTTGCAAATGGGAGCCTATACCTTAGCATCTTTACATTTACAAAACATTATTTGTCATATTTGCATACTTATGGTTGAGAAATAAAAAACAAAAAAATATTGGGAAATTAAAACCCATTTTGTCCCTATTCTCAAGAATCACCGAAATGTGTTTTCCACTTAGTTTACTTCTGTCCATTTTGTCTCTGTCATGCAGGAGATTGTCAGCTATAACTGCCGTGGACTTGTCGCCAACATGCCGCTCTTTGCCAACACCGACCCTCACTTTGTCACCGTGATCCTGACCAAGCTGCGCTTTATGTTTTCCAGCCGGGAGACTATGTAATACGAGAGGGAACGCTGGGTCGGAGAATGTATTTCATCCAGCATGGCACCGTCACGATTATCCCACGTGACAGTAAGGAGTTAGTGCTCAGTGATGGAGCCTACTTTGGAGGTAAATACAGCAGAGTATTAAAACTCTATTCGGCTACTTATCATCTCTACGAGAGTCTTCATTATTCAGATTATTGCTGCCCTTCTTCTATAAAATCTCCCACAGAACTCTTGGCTGTAACTGCACTACATTTCCACCTAATATTTACTATTTCTTCTGAATTTCTAATGGTAAATGTAATTTTTCATCATTGGCTTAATGTCATTTTGAAGAAAAAACTAAAAATTATGAAATATTTCACTCTGTAAAAGCAATGAAGATAATGTGCAAGTTGCTTGATTATGATTATACTGTAAATACATTTTGCAGGGTAGTTTTTCTTTTTTTTGCACTGTGAAAAAACCCAAAATCTTGCCATGAATTTTTCTTTAGGAAACAAGAAAATTTTAATTGAAATAAGACAAAACTAATTTATAAATAGCAATTCTGTAAGATATAGGAGCTTGTTTTAAGTCAATTATTTCTTAATATAAGTAACATGTACCAGTTCCACTGGCATATTATTTCACTTATTACAAGACATTTATCCAACACTATAAGTAAAATAATCAGCCTGTGAAACTAGTACATTTTTAAGTCAATATTAAGCAATTCTGGACTTAAAACTAGCTCCAATATCTTGTTGAAAAGTTACTTTAAGTGCACTAAAATATTTGGACTAGAAACTAGACCAAAAATATTTAGAAAGATTTTGCGTTTTTCTTCTAACTTTATGACTAAACCGATTGTTTTTCTTGGCTCAGAGATCTGCCTACTAACTCAGGGCCGACGGACGGCCAGCGTGAGGGCCGACACCTACTGTCGCCTTTATTCGCTCAGCGTGGACGACTTCAACGAAGTCCTGGAGGAGCATCCTCTGATGAGGCGGGTGTTGGAGAGCGTGGCTGTGGAGCGACTGGATCGAGTTTCACGCAGATCCAGTTATCAACCTCCAACGACTGAGTCTGAGTGAAGGAAGAAGAGAAAGAGACTCCAGCCAGACATACATAGACCTTTTTAACAGATCTCAAGAAAATAAAAAATACAGATGTTGTTAAATGCTGCATCACTTGATTGAAACTATTGCACATTCATTAATTACAAATTGTCACTTGAATATTAAAGCTCAACATAATGTTTACTTGGATTTTATTGATGTTCACAAACTGAATAAACCTTTGTCAGCGCTTTTTACAGTTTTTTCTTCTGTATAACTGAGAGTTATAGATCCACATGTTGTTTTTTAACAAGTTATAGACTGTAAGCCATATAAATCAGGTGTTCAAGCAGGAACACATCCAAAAAAAGCCACTGGACCTCAAGGACTGGATTTCTGTTTGACCAGCACTGAGATGGGAGCAGCAGATAGTGGTGCATCATGAAGCTTTCTGATTCAAATGATCCCTAAGATCTGTATGTTGAGTCACATGGAGGTTAATACCGATGGCCGATAAGCTCCAGTGATGTAATAACTCAACTGTGACCGCAGCTGCAGGTGGTGGTGAACTTTTACATCACCCTATTTTACTCATTTGTTATTGTCAGGATTTATAGTTACACTGGGTTTCAAAGAATAATGTCTTTTTAAAAGATCAGACGCACAAATAAATAAATAAATGAATAAAACTCTCAGTATGTTATCACTTTACCAGATTGAATCAGTTAATTTCTGCTGATATTTGATTCTCGTCAAGCACTTTTCACCAGGAAGAGGCAAAGGCAGGCAGAGAAAAGGTAAAACTGAGATTGTTTGGGTTTCTTTTCATCAACTGCCTCTTGTTTACATGCTTAAGATCCTGCTAATAAGGTTTGTTTCTAAAGTGTTTCTCTCAAAACAGGTCTTTAATAGAGTGGTGGTAATATTTTAAATTGCATAAAATTAAAATTTGAGGGACAAATTGCTTTGCATGTTTGTAGAACTGTAATTAGACTTTCTCTGACTGGATTTCTGCCAAAATGTTTATATTTTGCTGGCACTGATTATGCAGAGTAAATATGAATATTTCTGACCCTGAGACATAATAATGAGTTTTCCAAAGCAGCTTTCATAGAACAACAAAGAACATTAGCTCATATTTGTACACATTGCATTGCTTTTAATTTAAAGAAGCATTTGTTTACATTTGCAAAACACTGTTTATATTTATGTCCGTCTGAAACAGTTGCATGTTGTGCAGAGTGTAAGCACTGAAAGGAAATATTGCTGTACATCAGACGGCTGATGATGCAGATGGTTTTCTGAACAGCAGCTAATAATTCAGTGCTACGTCAGAGATCTGATGTTGGTGCAATCTTACAGATATTTGTTTCCCCGTAATTTTGGTAATTTTATATTAAAATGTCTTCTGGGGACTTTTTCCATGGAGTGACTTCGGTTATGTATTAAACACAGGCTGTCCAATAAATTATTAATTTAAGAATAAAAATATTTAGTCAGGGCTTGATCTCCAAATAGTACAACAGGCACAGAAAATTAGTACGACAAAGTTTGTGTACAGACAAAGTCTCATTTTAACATAAACTGTCAGTCATTTTAGTAAAAACATATTTATTCTTCATTTAGTGAAGTAACTCAAAGTGTGTAGTAAGTAGCCAGAAATATTTAAGAGTAGCAGTATTCATAATATTACTCAAGTAAAAGGTTCTCTATCTTTTTTCAACTAAATGTAACTTGAGTAAATGTAATATACAACTGAGTCACAGCCAAAAAACGTAACATCTTTTTATAGTCATAATAGAAGACAGCTGCAGCAGAAAGAGAAAAATACAACTAAGACAAAAGACACCAAATTATTGATGACAATAATAATCCACCATGCTTTCTTACATTTTCCATAGACATGTTTATTTATTCACAAAACCTTTACTTGGATAGAGTTAAACTGGTTAATATAATCTGAAACAAATAACAGCATCAGTTACAATCTCATCTTGTTTTGAAGAGAAACCTTATCAGATAATTTTTTGTATGTAGATGTATCTGAGAATGCACAATTAGTGCATAACAGCACATTGTATTTTTTATTCTAAGCGTGTTAAGATCAACAACATCCACCCACCCACTCTTTCTCTATACAGGATAGAATAATACCAATCAGTCCCTCAAGTCCAGTCTTGTGAGAATGTTCTGGAAGGGAGTCCATGTCCGGTCAAACTCTCGTTAGTGCATGAAATAGTCAGTGGGCTCCAAAGCCACTTCAGCTATCAGCATCAGTTCTGGCTCTCCTCAGGGCTGTGTGCTGAGCCCTCTGCTCTTCACATTGTACATAAACAGGATGTTAATAACATACAGTTGATCAGTATTGTTTTTGATACGGAATATGCCAGGAAAACAAAACAAAGCATCTCTGAAGGAAAATGTGTCGTGGTTGCACATCTCCAAGAATCCAAATGTGAAGATCCAAATGATTACACTTTCAACTTTTCAAGTTTTATAGACATAAAACCCCTCCAGTCTTTCATTCTAGTGTTAAACCAAAACCATTCAATAGTGAACCTCAACATAGGACATGTATGGAAAATACTTCTATGGCTTTTCACCTGTGTGACGCCTCATGTGGTGAGTTAAACTAACTTTGTGACGAAAACATTTTCCACAGCTCCCACATGAAAACGGCTTTTCACCAGTGTGAATCATCATGTGCTGAGTTAAATGCTGTTTTTGACTAAAACTTTTTCCACAACTCCCACATGAAAACGGCTTTTCACCAGTGTGAATCATCATGTGCCGAGTTAAATCCCGTTTTTGACTAAAACTTTTTCCACAACTCCCACATGAAAACGGCTTTTCACCAGTGTGAATCATCATGTGGTAAGTTAAACCCTGTTTTTGACTAAAACTTTTTCCACAACTCCCACATGAAAACGGCTTTTCACCAGTGTGAATCATCATGTGCTGAGTTAAATGCTGTTTTTGACTAAAACTTTTTCCACAACTCCCACATGAAAACGGCTTTTCACCAGTGTGAATCATCATGTGCTGAGTTAAATCCTGTTTTCGACTAAAACTTTTTCCACAACTCCCACATGAAAACGGCTTTTCACCAGTGTGAATCATCATGTGGTAAGTTAAATCCTGTTTTCGACTAAAACTTTTTCCACAACTCCCACATGAAAACGGCTTTTCACCAGTGTGAATCATCATGTGGTAAGTTAAATCCTGTTTTCGACTAAAACTTTTTCCACAACTCCCACATGAAAACGGCTTTTCACCAGTGTGAATCATCATGTGCCGAGTTAACTTCTGTTTTTGACTAAAACTTTTTCCACAACTCCCACATGAAAACGGCTTTTCACCAGTGTGAATCATCATGTGCCAAGTGAAATGCCGTTTAGACTAAAACTTTTTCCACAGCTCCCACATGAAAACGGCTTTCACCAGTGTGAATCATCAGTGGTAAGTTAAATCCCGTTTTTGACTGAAACTTTCCCACACTTCACACATGAAAACAGGTTTTGAACCGTATGAGTATTCTCATGTGATCATCAAAAACAGATTTTAAAGCGAAACACTTTTTACAGATGGCACATGAGAAAAGTTTTCTTCTTTCCTGATTTTGTTCTCAGCTCCAGCAGCTTCCTTTAAGAGGACTTGGTCCGTGTTTGGGTCTGATTCAGTTTGGTGCGTTTGCTCATCAACAGGAACCAACATGCAGGTATCAGTCTCCTGTTTTAATTCAATCTGTTCTTCTCCCTGACTGCAGTAAACTTCTTCTCTTCCTGGTCTTGTTTCCCTGCAGAGGTTCCAACTCCTCCTGGTCCAGAGTCGATCTTCTCTCTTGGTTAAACTGCAGGGAACCTGGAGGAGAAAACAGAGAAAAAGAGTTATTGTTAACTTTATTGAAGTAGGAGAAATTTTCATCGTTTAAAACAGAAATCAACAAAAAAACAAAAAACACTTTCAATTTCAAAAGCGTAGACAGAGAGACAGATCAGTCGTCACATCCAGCTGACATTTGGAGAATTCTCACATGAACGGATTTTAAAATCATATTTTATTGCAAAATTAATTGTAGTAGGGCTGCGACAAACTGGCGACCTGTCCAGAGTGAACCCTGCCTCTCGCCTGGTACACTAGCTGGAGATAGGCACCAGCAACCCTCCCGACTCCACTGAGGGAAAAGGGTGTAAGAAAATGGATGGATGGATAATTGTAGTAGGGATTATTGTTGATATTTAACAGTAAATTGCATTATGTCAAAATTTTCTTTATTTGTATTGCTCTGAATTATATAAAAAGTTAATTTTAGTCCACTTTATATCTTTGGGGTTTATTTACAAACATAAGTTTATTTGTAGGTTAATAGTTGTTTAGTTTTTGTCCTTTGTTATTTACTTTTCTAAGTTAAACAGGAAGAACTGTGGGTCCATTTTCCATCACTATAGGGACTGGTATTGGACCAGCATGCACTGGGTTGGGCCTCTAGGTTTTGACCAGAGCAGCAGAGGAAACAATGAAAAGTAGTGATGATGAGATGAAGCTTCATGAAGCCCTGAGGAACTCCATCCAATCACTGGACTCCTGAGCCGATGCACCGCTGTGCTTCATATGCTCCACTGGGACATCAAGTGGACAATATATGTGAAATAGGCAAAACAACAATAAATAAACAAGTAAAAATGTTTGTGATTCTGATACACAAACTTTGATTAATCTGGTTGCATGAAAAAAATGGCTGGATCAAAAAGAAAACGGGGAAAAACAGGAGAGAGGGTTGTGATTGGCTTGTTATTTGCTATGTCACCAGAGACAACGATTTATGACAAAAAATAAAAACTAACTGTACTCGGGTTTAGGTGAGTTCTCCGTTTTATATGCTTCATAAAATTTATCATGGATTAATCGACACACCTCTAATGAAAAGTTTGACCAAATTTGTTAAGCAAATAAAGTTTGACCTTTGTTATTTACTTGTCAAAACTGGAAAAAATAAACTATAAAAACAATCTTCAAGGTTTTTGGACATTAAACTTTTATCTACATACGAAGCATCACCTCAGTGTATTAAATGAGCAATACAAATTACATGAGCAATATGGGCAACCGCCCAGGGCGTTATTATTATAGGGATGCCAGGAGACCTTTGCGGATTGTAGCACAGCGATGAAAGCAAAACAGAATGAAATGAGTTTTAATTGATACTGGTCAGCTCTAAGTATTTCATATCTAGGTGTTCTTATGGGAATGTGGATCTTTCAGATCAGTCTGAGAACCAATTTTGATAGGTAAACTTAATTTTATTGTGTCATTTAGCGCAGGGCGCTGGTCTTGGTCTCTGGTTAGGTGGTCTTGACTACAACTCTGCTACATGTCTCCTTGGTTGCATGTCCCCCCCACCACCTTTTTTCCATCCCCTTTCAGTTGGATTTCTTTTTAAATAAATGTCACTAATGAAGTTCATGCAATGTTAGGACAGGAGACAAGAAGTTTCCTTCCCTAAAATTATGATTCATAGGATCGCATATCAAAGTCTAAACTGTTATAGAGAATAAACACAATAAGAACATGTTTAATCTGTGGCATTGTTTATTACAATGGCACATTTCTGATGTATTAAAATTAAATACGATCGGCACACTAATCGTTAACCTAATCGCTAACCTATTAGCGATTAGGTTATGTATTCAGCAAGTATTTTTAAAAGCCAGTACTTTTTTACTTTTACTTAAGTAAAATGTTAATGTGGTACTTTTACTTTTACTTAAGAACATTTTTTGAGTACTTTCTCCACCACTGTTGGTTTGACATAGAATCGCCACTACAATTGATTTATTACAAATTATAAAATTTACAGCTACTAACACCGCTATTAATATTTTATGTTGCCTGCTTTACTAACCTTGCGCTGCATTGTTCACATTTCTCCTGTTTTCTGAAGCAAGTCTCAGTAGTTAGAGAGGAATAAAAAAGGTAATTTTCTCACTACCATTGTCTCAGCGTAATATTCATGTCTGCGTACTAATATGTTAAATATTTATACGGGAAAAGAACATTTACTAAAATGATCCTCACAGAGAAAGGTGCAGACATTAACCTTCGTCCAAACGCTGGTGTTTCCTACCTATTCGGTGTAAGATTATCTGGGGGATCCGGGAGAAATCCAGCAGTCTGCGCTGATCATCCATCTCTTCCTCTGACTTGACGATTATTTCTTTAAACTCTGAATGTTGCTTCAGCAGCAGTTAACAGGAGCTTTTTGATAAAGAGAAACACTCCAACATTCAGCACAACAGACCACGCGAGCTCTTTGTCTTCTTCTTCTTCTTCTTCTTTTCTATTATGGCGGATTGCAACAACTTTAAGGTGCATACCGCCACCTACTGTACATGAGTGTGTAGCAACATTTCTCTACATCTTTAAATTCTATTTATTAATCTTGTATTTTTAAGAAAAGTAAACAATGCTTTCCTTAGTCTATAAATATCCTTTATGTTTCCTTCATTTCCTAATATTCCTTTAAGACTCCATTCTTGACCTGTCCTTCTACCATTCTTTTCAAATGTTCCCTTTCAGATTCATATATTCTACAGTTCATTAATACATGTTCTACATTTTCTTTCTCACCACATCCTTCACATTTATCATTATTTTTCTTCCCTATTAAATATAAGGTGTCATTTAAATAGGTATGACCTACTCTTAATCTGGTCATAATTTCTTCCCTTCTGTTTCTCTCGTTAATATTTGTAATTAGTACTGACTTTTGGACTTTATACAATCTTCTCTTTTTTCTTCATTCCACCTTTTTTGCCATTCTTCTATTTCTTTATTTTTATACATGATTTCCCTTCCCCTTTCCCAAAAGGAATTCTAATTGTTATTGCCATTTCTAAGGCCCTTTTTGCTAATTTGTCTGCTTTTTCATTTCCTTTAACCCCTTCATGAGCTGGTACCCAGCAAAACCGACATCAATACCACCTCTATATAATCTAAATAAACTATGTATTGTTTCTAATACTAAATCTTTCTATTATTTCCTTCTCCCTGAATGCTTTCTAATACTGCTTTAGAATCTGAACATATCACCACCCTGTCTGGGCGAACCTCCTCTACCATGCAAGCTTAATATAACTGCCATCATTTCTGCTGTGAAAACAGAAGGTGATCTGATAGTCTTTTGGAGATGTAAGTTTCAAACTCTGGTATATTTATTCCTATTCCCACACATCCTTTGGAATTTTTAGAGCCATCTGAATAAATTTTGAGGTAGTTATAATATGTTTCCCTTAAATATATACAGTCTTTACACCTATTTCATTTAAATTCCAGTTCTTTTCATTTTAAGAATTGTCATGTCTACATTAGTTCTCAGGAAATAGCCATGGAGGAATAACACTAATTGGATTAATTTGAGCTATTTCCTTATCCTCTAATCCATTTTTTGGTCAGTTTACTTATCATCCATCCGAATCCATTACTCTGGAACTTTGCATATTCCCAACAGTTTTTTATATATTTGATGTTATGTTCTCTTCCATTACTTTTAATTTTCATCCAATATACTAAGGCTAATTTTATTCTTCTCATTTCCAGCGGGTCTCTCCAGTTCTATTAGAAGCATTAATAGGTGTCGTTTTACCGCTCCTGTACATATACGTAAAGCCCTACTTTGTCTGTCTATCTTTTGCAGTGTTGTTTTAGCTGCTGCTCTATATATGAAACTGCCATAATCAATTATTGATCTCATAAGAGCCCTATATATGTTTAATAATGACTCTCTGTCTGCACCCCAGTTATTTCCAGCCACAGCCTTAAGTAAATTTATGACCTTCTTACATTTAGTTTCTAACTTTTCTATATGTGTTTTCCATGTATAGACTTATCTAACCATAATCCTAAATATTTAAAGTCTTTAACTCTTTCTATAGGTTGTCCGTATAATGTTAGTGTTCCTGTCTATATTTCTTTTATTTGTAATAACCATAAAGCAGGACTTAACTTGCTGATAATTTAAAACCCCATTCATATGACCATTTTTCCACTTTCTTAATTGCTTTTTTAATTTTTTCCACTACGTATTTTACATTTTTTCCCCTCATCCATATGGCCCATCATCTGCATACAATGCAGAATTTATACATTTATCAGTGTCAGAAAAAATGTCATTAATCATTATATTATAATATTGGGCTAATTGCACTTCCTTGAGGAATCCCATTCTCCACATTAAACTCTTTTGAATAATCATTCCCAATCTTAACTTTTATTTTTCTATCCAGCAGAAAATCTGCTACCCAATTAAACATCTTTCCACCAATTCCCATCTGCTTGATTTTTATAAGTAATCCTTCTTTCCACAGTGAATCATATGCTTTTTCTATATCAAAAAATACTATAATCATTACCTCCTTCATTTTCAAAGCTTTCTCTATGTCATTACATACTCTGGTTAGGGCATCCATTGTTGATCTTCCTGTTCTAAAGCCACACTGGTATCATTTATTAGTTTCTTATGTTCAACAATATATCCTAATCTACTATTATTTTCTCCATCCATTTACTTAAATGAGAAGTTAAAGCTATTGGTCTATAGTTATTTGGACTAGTAGGATCTTTCCCTGGTTTATTAAATGGAAGTATTATTGCCCTTTTCCAGCTATTTGGTATTAAACCTTCATTCCATATTCTATTAAATAATTGTAATATTAATTTCAATGTTACTTCTGGTATCTGTTGAAACATAGCATACATAATTGATCCTCCCCTGGAGCTGAATATCCTGTCCCTTTCAGTACCGTTTTCATTTCCTTCATGGTTATATTCATGTCTAGTTGACATGCATTTCTGACATTTTTCTAATATATTTTATAATTTCCTAATTTTGTATTTTCTGCTGTCTATGAATGTCTGTAAGATGTTCTCCACTGTGAACTGCAGCAAAAGTCCCCTAATAGTTCTGCTTTATCTTTATTTAGAACTATATTTCCTGTCCTCGGACTAATGCTGGTATTTTAACTTCATTTCTTTTCCCCGTCATTTTCCTAAACATTGACCAAACATTCTGTAATTTTATTTCTGAACCTATTGAGGAACAATATTCTCTCCATGTTTTCTTTTTAGCCCCTTTAATAATTTTCCGAGCTATTGCTCTTTTCTTTTTATATTCAATAAGGTTTTCGATTGTTAAATTTTTCTGTAATATTTTAAATGCTTTGTTACGTTCTTTAATTGCTGTACTGCATTCATCATTCCACCAGGGAACTACTTTTTTCTTACCTTTGACTTTGATTTTTGGTATGCTATAATTTGCAGCATTTAAAATGTGTTCTGTTATCTGTTTTGTACATTCCTCAATGTTACCATTTAATGTAACCTTATGGCTGGTTTTTTCACAATTAATTTTGAATTTTTGCCAATTGGCTTTTTTAAAGCACCATCTTGTTAGTATGAATTCTTGTTGCCTATTTATACTGTCATTAATTATTGTACTCACTGCAAAATTATCACTGCCTAGTAGTCTCTCTGTGAATATCCCATTCACATGAACAACAAGACAGTCAGTTATTAATGTAACATCTAGACATGACATTGTATTTTTGTGTATATTTACTCTTGTACCTTTTCCATTATTTAGACAGACTAATGACCTTTCATCCATCATTTCTTCAACTATGATACCATTATGATGTTTTCTTGCTACCCCATAGCCTATTGTGTGCGTTAAAATCACCACACCATAGTTCTCTTCTATTTATATTTCCTGCAACTTCTGTAAATATTTCACTATCAAGACTTTTACAAGGGTTATAATAATTTATAATTGTAATATTTCCATTTTCTTAGTTTAAATATTTCTATATTAACACATTCTAAATCTTTATTTATTATGTTTCTCTTATAAGCTATTCCATCCTTAATTAAAGTGGCACATCCACCTCCACTACCATTACTTCTATCCTGTCTTTCTACGTTATATCCTGGGATTTTAAATTCTAGGTTAGGTTTCACCATGTTTCTTGTATACATATTATGTCTGGAATTATTTCTAAATCATAAATAATTTTTTAAGTTCTTGTCCATTGGCAATTAAACTTCTAGCATTCCATTGAAGAATATGAATAATTATTATGAGAGTCTATTCCTGAGTATTCTCTGTCATTTCTGTGGCACTTAAAATGGTATGAATCTGATCTGCTTGGATTTCTTTCATATCTAGAAATCTTCCTGCCGCTGTTACAATTGCTTTTATTTTATCACTTTTCTTCTTCATTTGAACTGTAACATTAATAATATGGCACATAAATGCGACAAAGTTTTCTTTTTTCACCACCATTGAATTTTCATCCACTTTACATTTATGTGAGCATGTTTTTGTATAATTGTTGTTGGAGCTGAGCTTTGTCTTTGCTCATTCTGCCCTCGATTTGAACTCCAAATTGTGTTTCTTTGACCCGTTTCTCCTGACCTAATTTCTCTTGAGTCATCTTTCCTTACTCTTTTTAAGGCTTCGGCATACGAGACTCTTTCTGTTATTTTAATTCTTTGAGCTCTCTAGCTTCCTTTTGTATTTTGCATCCACCATATGCTGCACTATGTTCTCCTCCACAGTTACAGCATTTGACTTTAGCTTCTTTTTCACATTTTCCATATTCATGTGGACCTCATCTTGCACACTGGGTTTTCCTTTACAATCTTTTGCAATGTGTCCCATTCTTTGACAAGCAAAGCATCTGAGGGGTTTTGGGATGTATTCTCTGACTCTGTAATTCAAATATCCTAGTTGAATATTTTCTGGCATGATATTTTCAAATTGCAGAATTACTGCCATTGTATCTTTAAGTTCTCCATCTCTTTTACTTTTAATCCTGGTGGCATCTGTTATTTTTCCTCCTTTAATTTTTTTTCAACTCCTCCATTGATATTTCTGTTGGAACTCCTGATATAACTCCTCAGCCTTGCTAAGGACCCTGGAATATGTGCTTTGATTCTTTCCCCCATCAAGTTTTCCATTCTGATTATCTTTTGTTGTTGAGTTTCACTGCTAGCATAGATTAGCACTCTTTTGTTACTCATGATTCTAGCCGTTTTAATTTTTCCTATCTCTTTCTCTATTGCTCTAGTCAGCTTTATTGGTGGATAAATCCTCCTTCTTGCTTAAATTCCACTATTACCTTAATTCCACTTCTCTATTGAAGTTATTCTTTCTCTTGTACTCGCGCTGTCGTTAGTTTTTGTCTTTTTGTTGGCTTCTCTCTGGCTTCACTTTCTTCCGACCAACTTCTTTCCCTTTCTTGTCTCTTCCTAAGTGCTCTTTTCATTCTTGCTGACCTTGATATCATCCATTCCATTTCATTACCACTATTCCCTCCTGATGAAGAAGCCATGTTGCTACAGTCAATGTACAGTTTATGCAATCCGCCGAATCACTCCTACCTGTTTGTTGTTTGTTTGTTTGTTTGTTTTGTTGTTTTTTGTTTGATTGTTGCTTCACCGACCCCCCGAGCTCTTTGTCTTCTTCTTTGGGGCTTTATGATTGTCGGTTTTCATGTTATTGCTTTACCGCCACCTTGTGGATCCTTCGATCATTACATGTAAAGAGTTCTCATACAGTGGCAATTCATTTTGAAAAACTTGAAATCTTTTCATAGTAATAATAGAAGATAGTTGCAGCAGAAAAGAGAAAAATACAACTAAAACAAAAAACCAACAAAATTATAGACGACAACCATAACTTCTAAAATAAGATCAATGTAAGCATATTAGTAATATATATTAAATGTAATTATTTTTTATTTATTCATAAAACTTTTCATTCAGGTGTGTTGAGCCAGAATCAAATCCAAAAGTTGCAAAACAACGACCCTTGAAGACTGTAGTTTGACACTTTAAATGAGTTAACAGTCATACATTTTATCAACAGTCTTCAATATGCACAGCAGAAAATTAAAAATCAGTGATTCTTGAGAACAGGGACAAAACAGGTCCTATGGATAAACCACAAAATTTGAATAAATATACACATAATAGGGACTTCCGGTCATGTCGTGGTGCTGAACGGACGTGCGGTGAAGCCCTCATCAATTTCCTTCTAAAAAACTTAATTAACCTGTAATATTGCTTCTTCAGTCAACTGTACTAGTTATCGCTGATAACTAGTACCAGATAGCACCAAAGAACGCAAACCGACCTCCAAAAAGGCTTTAATAACGTCTATGTTGAGCCAGCGCAACAGTCCGGGAGTAGCAGGTTAGCTAACGCTAGCATTGCCTACAGCGACGGGGCAGCTTTCCCCTAGTTGGCAGTGGCGTCTCGGATATGCCTCCGTTAACAACAAATCCACAAACAGATGGTGATGGTCTGGCGGCCATGGAAGCAGGTAGCACTAACGACCTCGTGGCGGCTATTAACTCGATGAAATTTGACTTTGTTAAGAGATTTGATAGCCTGCTAACTGCTATCCAGGGGTTGCAATCGGATATAAGAACTGTTACCACGCGTGTTACACAAGCAGAGGACAGAATTAGCGCTAACGAGGATACCGTGAGAAATTCTGTTCCCCCTGTGTTGGGAGCGCGCATTGCAGCCAGAGTAGTGGATCCGGCGGATCTGACCATTTTCACGGCGTTTCTGATCGATTTCTCGGTAAAAACTACTCATATAATCATGTCAATGTTGTAACTTTCAGTTTAATCGGCAGCTGTCAAAATAAAAATACATACATAAATAAACGAGGTCTTGTGTTATTTTAAACGCGAAGTGAGTCGATCTTTTTTTCAGCCTTTGTCTCGTAAGCCTGACAAATAAGTCAGTCAACAAACACAGGTTTCCAACACGTTGTGTGCATTAATAATGTTTCATTTCTGATAAAGGAGGAGGAGGGAAGCTGGCTGATAGCAGGGCACAAAAATAAAGACTTCCTGAAAAGATCAGAGTGTAAACTTTTTGGTAAATCCCGTTCTAATGTAAAATATGACAGATTACTGGATTAAGGAAATGTCTAGTATGCTATAACACATAATATTTTTTGAGAATTTGGAAACAGGTGCTTTTAATTTCCAAAAGTTATTGGAGGAGAGAATGGATTGCCTGAAATAATGTGTTTGCCCTCTATAAAATGGAAACAAATGAATTTACCTGCAAGTCTTTTGCTGTTTTCATTCCTCTTATTATCAACAATAATTCCTGTGATTTTCATAACATTTGCTCTTTTTTTTGACAGTTAGGATGGGGGAACAAAATACTTTAAGCGCCTGATAAAAAATGTTCCCCCTCTCTAAAATGGAAAAAAAAATAATTTACCTGCAAAGTCTTTTACTGTGTTTATTCCTCTTATCATCAACAATAATTCCTATGATTTTCATAACATTTGCTCTTTTTTTGACAAAGTTAGGATGGGGGAACAAAATATTTTAAGCATGAAACTAATAAGCAAGAATTGGAACAACTTGAAAAATCTATTAAAAACACAGAAACGCAATTATTTAACAGTCCTTCAACCCAACTAAACACAGAACCTCTTAGGTTAAGAGCTAAATACAACATGCTATCTACAAATAAAGCAATTAAAAGTTTAATGAGACTGAAACAATTATATTTTGAACAAGGTGAAAAGGCCAGTAAGCTGTTGGCTTGGCGTATCAAACAGGAACAAACAGATAAAGCAATAAACTCGATTCAAACAGCTGAAGGGGTGTTTACATCTGACCCAAAAGAAATAACATTTTTTCAAATTTTTACTACAAATTGTATAGCTCAGAGTACTCACACCTGGTTCCCCAGGCACAAACTGATTTCTTGGATCCATTGGAATTTACTCCCCTAGATAACGAATCCTTAAAATCACTTGATTTTGAGCTCAATGCACAATTACTGTCTGAGGCTATATCCGGTATGAAAGGTGGTAAGAGCCCAGGACCTGATGAAATTCCAATTAAAATATATACAATTTTTCAATCCAAAATGATACCTCCAATGCTTGACATGTATCAAGAATCCTTCAAAAAAGGATCTTTCCCTCCCTCACTTAATACACCAATCATCTCCCTACTCCTGAAGCCAGGTAAACCTGCAACACAATGTGGCTCATATAGGCCAATTTCTCTTATTAATAATGATATTAAAATTTTGTGTAAAGTGTTAGCTAGGAAGTTGTAGCTACTTTTACCCATGATGGTCCACCCTGATCAAAATGGCTTTGTACAAGGAAGACAGGGTTTTCACAACATCAGAAGGGTGTTTAATGTAATTTTTGAGAAATCTGAAGTTCCAGACAATGCTACCCTGTCACTGGACGCAGAGAAGGCCTTTGACAGGATAGAATGGCAATATATGTTTGCTGTTATAGAACGCTTTGGTATAGGAGGGAAATTTCTTAGCTGGGTAAAGCTAATTTACTCAAACCCACAAGCTGAAATCTTAACCAATGGTCTAATTTCATCTCCCTTTAAATTGAAACGTGTGACAAGGCAGGGCTGCCCACTTTCTCCTCTGTTGTTCACACTGGCCATCGAGCCTTTAGCTATGGCAATTTGCAAACACGATAATATAACCGACATAAGAATAGGGAGCTTGGAACATCGTATAGCCCTGTGTGCAGACGATATAATCCTGTTCTGCTCTAAGTTGGGTAACACCATGCCCACAATAACTGATTTAATTAAGTCTTTTGGAGTTTTTTCAGGATATAAGGTAAATAATGCTAAATCTGAAATATTGTACTTATCAGAAAAAGAACGTCTCAATCCTCCAGTTTCAACTCCATATGTAGCATCAAAACAAGGATTTACCTATCTAGGTGTTAAAGTCACCCCTACAATAAACGATATTATTCCAACTAATTATTACCGCCTTACAGAATCAGTTATGCAATTAGTACAAAAATGGTCCAAACTACCCATCTCCTTAATAGGTCGCGTCAATATTATAAAAATGGCAATATTGCCAAAACTTTTAGAATGTTTTCCAATCAGTTCCACTCCCCCCCCCCCCCCGCTTCTTCTTTAAGGAGATAGATAAAACTTTTTCCAACTTTATTTGGAACGGTAAGTGTCCTAGAGTGAGACTGCCCCTTTTATATTTGCCTTACGACAGAGGAGGTTTACCATTGCCCAATCTATTATGGTATTTCTGGGCAGCCCAGATCAGGGCAGCTATGTTTTATTTTATTTCCAGACAGCCCCCAGGGTGGGTTACAATGGAGTCCCAGCTGATCTCTATTCCTATAAATCTATATTTGTATTCATCAGACAGGAAAAAGCTTATTAAACAAACAAAAAACTCTTTTCTGAAAAATACATTGCTTGTCTGGCAAAAAGCACTTGATTATTTAAGAGAAAAGCAACAACTATCCCAGTTCTCACCCATTTTTGGAAACGGGGACTTGCGTCCAGGTAGAGCGGACCCAGGTTTTAAACTGTGGTCTGCTAAGGGGATAGCCAATGATCTTTTTATAGGGAGAATATGTCATTCTAAGACCTTAAAAACAAATATGACATTCCTACGAAACATTTCTATAAATATCTTCAAGTTCGGAGTTTCATTTTAATAATCTTGATCTACCCTCTTTGTCTCCATTAGAAGACATTATTGTAAGTCACCTATATGACAGAGGACAGGTGTCTCTTCTTTATTGCTTGTTTGTTGACAAATGTAAAGAATCTTCGGCCAACATCCTAAAAGCATGGGAAACGGACTTAGGAGAGAGCTTGTCGAGTGAGGAGTGGTCAGAAGCCTGCACTTCGATCCATACACAATCTGCTAACACAAATTCCAAATTATTACAATACAAATGGTTGACTAGGCAATACATCACTCCAGTTAAATTGCATCATTTTAACCCTAATATTCCTGACACTTGCATTAAATGTACTTCCCAAAAAGGTTATTTATTTCATTGTATGTGGGCGTGTCCTCGAGTGTTGGCTTTTTGGAAGGATGTATTGATTGTGATTGGTCAAATGACTGGTAAAAAGGTTCCTTTGAATCCTAAAATGTGCATCTTTAATATTTATTCTGAAGACTTTGTTATCCCAAACAACTTGAGATCCTTACTTAATGTCTCTTTTTGGAAGCTAAACGCTGCATTGCACTCTCTTGGAAGAAAGGTATGGAGAGCCATTTCAGCCAAAATTAAATAAATAAATAAATAAATGGGTGAAATAAATAAAAAATGAGTAAAATAAATCAAAAAATGAAGAAAAAGAGTGAAATAAATAAAAAATGTGGTTAAATAAATAATTTAGCTTTTTCATTAACCCAATTTTTCATTTATTTATTTTTCATATTATCAATTTCTCAATTTCCTTTTTTTCATTAATCTATTTTTCATTTACCCATTTTTCATTAATCTATTTTTCATTTAACCATTTTTTAATTTAGCTTTTTCATTAACCCAATTTTTCATTTATTTATTTTTCATATTATCAATTTCTCTTTTTCATTAATCTATTTTTCATTTATCCCTTTATCCATTTACCCATTTTTCATTAATCTATTTTTCATTTAACCACTTTTCAATTTCCCTATTTCATTAACCCAATTTTTTCATTTATTTATTTTTCATATTATCAATTTCTCAATTTCTCTTTTTCATTTATCTATTTTTCATTTATCTATTTTTCATTTGTCCATTTTTCATTTATCCCTTTATCTATTTACCCATTTTTCATTAATCTATTTTTTAATTTAACAATTTTTCAATTTCCTTTTTCCATTAGCCTGATTTTCTATTTCCCGGTTTCATTAATCAATTTCTCATATATCCTTTTTTTATTTACCCATTTTTCTTTTACCTATTTTTCATTTAACATTTGTTTGAAAAATAGTTACTTTTCCCATTTTCCAATTTCCCTTATTCATTTAGTATTTCCTTATTTTCTTATTTATCACATTCTATTTCCCCGCAAAACTTGGAAAAAATAAATGCAAATGAGGAGAGGCACGTCATCAGGCTACAACTTCCCCAATTGGTTGGTTAGCGTCACACCCATACTTTGCTTCCAGAAAGATGGCGACCTACTAACGGGTTATCAATAAGCTGAAGCTCATTAACTTCATTAGAAAATAGTGTTATTACTCCTGACTTTAGTTCTCGTGTGGCCGCTCAGACAGAACGTGTTTCAGTTGGCGGCTCTCATGGACTCAGAGCTTCACCGTCGGGAGTTTTTATAGTTTGGACGAAGCGGCCGCTGAAGTTGGCTTACGATTGAAGGTTCGGGACACCTTCGTAGCTACCAGCTGTGATCCAACTATAAGGAGCAGACTTTACTGTACATCGTAAGTGAACTGCAATATCCAGAGGCAGCTCTATGGAGCATCGAGCTGAAAGAATGAAAGTGGCAAGCCTTGGAGATCTTCGTCGGAGGCCATCTTTCAGACATGCACCGCTGCTGTCCGTCCAGGATCCTCCGGTTGCCCAGACGTTACACGGTAAGCTACTAACGCTGATGTTTGTTTTCCAACTACAGTCATATTTAATCAATAGGGCTCAATTACGATCGCGGGAGGTTTTGAGTTGATCTTGATCTTAGCAGTAGGTGACAAACTGAACGCCTCCAGGATGTTGAGACCAGCACGTCCTCTGATCCAATACATCTTATTAAGGATAAAATCAACAAAACGTGTTCAAATTAATGGCCCAACAAAATTAATAATCTCTGTAATTATTGTTTAAACAAGGTGTGTGCATTTCTGTGCATTTCGGTACCATTACAAAAATAAAAAGGGACTCAAAGACCCTGATGAGCAGAGCAAAGTTTAAATTGGCTAATCAGCCACCGCTGTGTTCATGAGAGGAGATGCTTGTTAACCGAGAAATGAATATGAAGCCTGAAAACCTAATATCTTAACGGACTGAATCCGTTGTGTTTTTAGTTAATCTATGCTGGGTTTGTGGGGCGCAAGCGGTTGCCACGGCAACAGATTGATTAAACGACAGTAAAAAGGTAGGAGAGGTTTAGAGTCGATCGCCGTTATTTTACCTTTGTAAACAGACAACCTGAATACAGTGACATTTAGTGAGGGTACAGAATGGAGAAAAAAAGCTGAACTCCTGCTACAATCTTTGCCTCTCTTGGTTACATCCCTGAGGTGTGCCAAGTGTGGCCCACATGCATATGCATATAAAGTAAATATGACTGTTATTTTAAGTAGTTCTTTGTGGATGTATAACTTGCCCACCTTAGTTTGCCTGTTTTTGGTCAACATGTGCCTCAACATTTGGTTACTGTTCCTTAGAGGTGGACAGAGGACCCACAATTTATACTCCAGGAATAACAGTAGCACTTTATCATGTTTTTACTCAAAGTAAAAAGTAGCTGAATAAGAAATTACACAAGAGTAAAGAAGCATTTGGTAAAAAGTTTATCAGTACTGAGTAACTGATCAAGTTATCAATTATTTCATATCTTAAAAAAAATACACAATTAGAAGGCCCAAAATATTATGTTCAGTGGAAATTTTGGTATTTTAAAGACAAAAATAAAAATTTGTTTAAATAATAGTGATGCTTCATAATAAAATGACTTGAGTAAAAGTAAAAAGTTCAGCATAGTAAGAGTATTCCTAAAAGTTCATTTGAGTTTCAAAAAGTTACTCAACTATATTTGAGTAAATGTAATTAGTTACTCCTAAACTCTGCTGTTCTGAGGGAATAGGAGAAGGAACTGTTAAGGAAATAAATTAATCTTGATATTAAACATTGTTTCAATTAACAAATGAATCATAACACCCAGAACATATTCCGTTTATTCAAGGGTGAAGGAACAGAATGACTGGAGATTCTGGCTGAGAAGGACCAGGCCTGACACGGCGAACAGTGAGGAGAACCGTCTGCACTGTGAGCAGCACCAGAACTCCTGATGGGTCTCCTTCAGGAAGAAGCAGAGAGATGGCCGACCTCCACAGAGAAGAGTTCACCCAAACATCAGAGGAAAAATGAATGCTGGTGCTCAAACAGAGCAGCCTCTTTTCTTAAACCCAACACACACAGGGTGTTGTGGCCTGATTAAAAACCTGCTAACTTCAATTTAACTGAAACACAGAACATCCAGAAATGTGATGAACTTCAGCTATAGAGTGGAAATGACACAGTGAGATGAAAACATTTGTCTATATCACTCTGTTACACAGGACATTAACATTTTACATTTTAAAGTGTTTGTTCCAGAGCACCTGATACAAACGATAGCATTAGCTCATCCATCAGACATTTACTGAGGCCTGAAACATGCAGGGCAGACGACCTGAGGACTGACTGGTTAAACTATTTCACTGACACTTCAGATTGCAGATTTCCAATTGAAGGTGTCCGTAAATGAACACAATCATTATTCAATAAACCAAGCTGTGTAAAATAACTGCTAGGGTTGCTATTAAGTACCCAATATGTCAGTTTGTTCATTTCTACGTTGTCGTGCGTACAAGGTACTCCACTCACTGTTTAGCTTCATGTTGAAGAATCTTCAGTGTAATAAAACCAAAAAATAAAACGGATCCAAAACGTTCAATCTGTATTCTATTTTTGTAGCTTTGTTCTATTAAGATTGTTTCGTTTATTTTAAGCCACAAACGAACCATTTTATTGTCTCTGGGACATGAAAACATGAGATTTGATTAAATTAGAACTTCACAGATAAGGAACACAGATTTCATAATAATCAAACATTTTGTTTATTCAAAACGGTAAAATACAGACGGTTCATGCATATCAATGATGTAAGAACAGCCACATTTTTCTTAAATTAATGTGTCACCAGTGCATTTGGCCGAGTTTCCTGCTCCAGAAAGGTGAAGGTCTCTGGTCATCCTGAAGCTGTGAGCCCACTGGGAGTCTGAAGGGAAACACTGAGACCAGAGGCCTGCAGGATGGTCTGCATCTGAAAACGTACATGATGGAAACATTAATAAATGTGCTGCGCCAAAAAGCTGTACTTTTGACCTGGTGGCGATGGTACCAGTTATGGTAGATCTGAACTTTGGTTTGATGACCTAAATATGAGAAGCTTCAGACTGACAGGAGTTGGGTTAAAGCCACATCTTGTGAAGTTGGTATATTTTTCCTCCAACAGGATCCAGAGGAATCGCAACAAACCAGAAGTTGGACTAGAATTTATTTCAATGTCATTTGTGAATGTCAGCTTCTCATTTTCAACAGTGGAGTTTAAAAGTTGAAAGGTTATTTTGGAGATAGTTTCATCGCATCAATATTTCCACTAAATAAATAGCATGTTTGATACATGAAAAGCCTCTCAGACTCAAAGCAAGATGCCAGAGAGCACAAAACGTAAATATGAATTTAATTTCACATAATTATCTCGGTAGAAGCCATTTTTTGTTAATGAAATATATATAAAAATATATGTCTGAGCGGCCACACGAAAACTAAAGTCAGGAGTAATAACACTATTTTCTAATGAAGTTAATGAGCTTCAGCTTATTGATAACCCGTTAGTAGGTCGCCATCTTTCTGGAAGCAAAGTATGGGTGTGACGCTAACCAACCAATTGGGGAAGTTGTAGCCTGATGACGTGCCTCTCCTCATTTGCATTTATTTTTTCCAAGTTTTGCGGGGAAATAGAATGTGATAAATAAGAAAATAAGGAAATACTAAATGAATAAGGGAAATTGGAAAATGGGAAAAGTAACTATTTTTCAAACAAATGTTAAATGAAAAATAGGTAAAAGAAAAATGGGTAAATAAAAAAGGGATATATGAGAAATTGATTAATGAAACTGGGAAATAGAAAATCAGGCTAATGGAAAAAGGAAATTGAAAAATTGTTAAATTAAAAAATAGATTAATGAAAAATGGGTAAGTAGATAAAGGGATAAATGAAAAATGGACAAATGAAAAATAGATAAATGAAAAATAGATAAATGAAAAAGAGAAATTGAGAAATTGATAATATGAAAAATAAATAAATGAAAAAATTGGGTTAATGAAATAGGGAAATTGAAAAGTGGTTAAATGAAAAATAGATTAATTAAAAATGGGTAAATGGATAAAGGGATAAATGAAAAATAGATTAATGAAAAAGAGAAATTGATATGAAAAATAAATAAATGAAAAATTGGGTTAATGAAAAAGCTAAATTATTTATTTAACCACATTTTTTATTTATTTCACTCTTTTTCTTCATTTTTTGATTTATTTTACTCATTTTTTATTTATTTCACCCATTTATTTATTTAATTTTGGCTGAAATGGCTCTCCATAGAAAGGGTTATTATGTGGAATTTCACAATGGACCACACAAATAACATTCTACTTTGTACTTGAGAAAATCAACTATTTTACTAAGAACAAGCTTGATGAATTTTGGGTGATTTGGTCTGTCTTTTACACTTGGCTGTGCCAAAATGATATCCAACTCGATGGGTGGAAAAAGGATTGGTTATAAGGTCAAATGGTGAGTCAAACTGATGTTTACGTTGTTTAGTCTATTAAGGGTCTGCTACAAAACCCCCTTTTTTATCTATTCCCCTCCCCAGTGTGTATGTCCTTTAGGTTTTTGTCTGGTCTAGATCTACTTTTTAAGTATTTGTAAGTGAATATATGTATGTTTCTTGTTCTCTTGTTAAAATCAATAAGAATACATAAAAAATATATATATACACAAAATATATTTTTTTCAAATATCTGACTAAACTAAAATGGGTCATGTGAGCACAACAATGTATATTTTCTTGGTGTTTGCTCAAAAGTTTTTGTATTTTAAACACTGTAGTCGGTGGATGACGCCTGTAAAATCCTTTGTCCAGGAGCATAGCTCAATACATTATAATAGCTTAAAACAATTAAAGAAATACTAAAATTATATACTATGACAATTAAGTATAAGTAGTCATATAAATAATTATAAAAGTATAAATAAATGTTGGTTAATTTATGTTATTCTCTAGTTTTTTTCTTCTTTTTATTCCCAAGTTGTTTGTCCCAACCATGTTGTGGTTGTGACAAGCCACATCATGGTTTGTCACAACCACAAACAACTGGTTGTGACAACCAGTTTTTACAAGGTTTTGTAAAAACTGACAATTTACAAAACTTTGATGAAATTTTGTGAAATAAAAACTTAATTTTGGTTTACTGTAAAGATTTCATGAACCTGATGAGCTACAACATGGCCTCATTCAGAATAACATCATATAAATTGAGGTAGTTTGGCATTTCGTCAACTCCGTCAGATGTCAACTCAATCAGTTTTTGTGACTCTGTGAAATTGTCAAATCTCACTTAAATGTAAAATACATTTTAATGTATTTTACATAAATTGAATTACTTTACATGTACCAAGTTTTTCAGTTTACTCACTAGTTTGTCACCACCTTTAGTTCTGTGTCAACTCCGTCAGATGGATTTTTTGTTTTAAATATTTAGTTTCTTGAGAAGCATTTGTCGGTAAAATGAGTAAAAATATCACTAATAGGGTCATTAAAAATCATTCTATATTTTTGTCAGGTGGTGATGAAAACGTTCTAGGTCAGGTCGATTGAAAGCGTTTTTTTTTTTAATGTTGCAACTGGGAGCCTGTAACTTAGCATCTTTACATTGTCATATGATTGAGAAACAAAAATATATATTTGGACTAGAAACTAGACCAAAAATATTTAGAAAGATTGAGTTTTTCTTCTAACTTCACCTTGGTGTTTCCTACCATGTGCAGTCCTCCGTCTTCTCCTTTGGGGTTTTATGATTGTCGGTTTTCATGTTATTGCCTTATCGCCACCTTGTGGATCCTTCGATCATTACATGTAAAGAGATCTCATACAGTGGCAATTCATTTTGGAAAACTTCAAATCTTTTCATAGTAATAATAGAAGACAGTTGCAGCAGAAAACAGAAAAATACAAAACAAAAAAACACTTTTATTATAAGTGTATTAAGGTCAACAACACCCACCCACTCTTTCTCTATACAGAATAGAAAAATACAAATCAAGTCCAATTTTGAGAGAATGTTCTGGAAGGGAGTCCATGTCCGGTCAAACTCTGTTAGTGCATGAAATAGTCAGTGGGCTCCAAAGCCACTTCAGCTATCAGCATCAGTTCTGGCTCTCCTCAGGGCTGTGTGCTGAGCCCTCTGCTCTTCACATTGTACATAAACAGGATGTTAATAACATACAGTTGATCAGTATTGTTTTTGATACAGAATATGCCAGGAAAACAAAACAAAGCATCTCTGAAGGAAAATGTGTCGTGGTTGCACATCTCCAAGAATCCAAATGTGAAGATCCAAATGATCACATTTAACAAATACAACAACTTTCAACTTTTCAAGTTTTATAGACATGAAACCCCTCCAGTCTTTCATTCTAGTGTTAAACCAAAACCATTCAATAGTGAACCTCAACATAGAACGTGTGGAAAATACTGCTATGGCTTTTCACCTGTGTGACGCCTCATGTGGTGAGTTACACCAACTTTGTGACGAAAACTTTTTCCACAGCTCCCACAAGAAAACGGCTTTTCACCAGTGTGAATCATCATGTGGCAAGTTAACTCCCGTTTTCGACAAAAGCTTTTTCTACAACTCCCACATGAAAACGGCTTTTCACCAGTGTGAATCATCATGTGGTAAGTTAACTCCTGTTTTCGACTAAAGCTTTTTCTACAACTCCCACATGAAAACGGCTTTTCACCAGTGTGAATCATCATGTGGCAAGTTAACTCCTGTTTTCTCCTAAAACTTTTTCCACAATTCCCACATGAAAACGGCTTTTCACCAGTGTGAATCATCATGTGCTGATTTAAATTCTGTTTTTGACTAAAACTTTTTCCACAGCTCCCACATGAAAACGGCTTTTCACCAGTGTGAATCATCATGTGGTGAGTTAACTCCTGTTTTTGACTGAAACTTTTTCCACACATCACACATGAAAACGGTTTTTCACCTGTGTGAATCATCATGTGCTGAGTTAAATTCTGTTTTCGACTAAAACTTTTCCCACAACTTCCACATGAAAACGGTTTTTCACCTGTGTGAATCATCATGTGCCGAGTTAAATTCTGTTTTCGACTGAAACTTTTTCCACACTTCACACATGAAAACAGGTTTTGAACTGTATGAGTTCTCATGTGAGCATCAAAAACAGATTTTAAAGCGAAACGCTTTTTACAGATGGCACATGAGAAAAGTTTTCTTCTTTCCTGATTTTGCTTCTCGGCTCCAGCAGCTTCCTTTAAGAGGACTTGGTTCCTGTTTGGTTCTGATTCAGTTTGGTGTGTTTGCTCATCAACAGGAACCAACATGCAGGTATCAGTCTCCTGTTTTAATTCAATCTGTTCTTCACCCTGACTGCAGTAAACTTCTTTCTCTTCCACTTTTATCTGATGGTCTTCTTTCTCTTCCTGGTCTTGTTTTGCCTGCAGAGGTTCCAACTCCTCCTGGTCCAGAGTCGATCTTCTCTCTTGGTTAAACTGCAGGGAACCTGGAGAAGAAAACAGAGAAAAAGAGTTATTAACTTTATTGAAGTAGGTAGGAGAAATCTTTCATTGTTTAAAACAGAAATCAACAAAAAAAAAAAAACACTTTAAAATTCAAAAGCGTAGACAGAGAGACAGATCAGTCGTCACATCCAGCTGACATTTGGATAATTCTCATATGAATGGATTTTAAAAACATATTTTATCGCAAAATTAATTGTAGTAGGGATTATTGTTTATATTTAACAGTAAATTGCATTATGTCAATATGTTATTTATTTGTATTGCTCTGAATTATATAAAAAAATAATTTTAGTCACTTTATATCTTTGGGGTTTATTTACAAACATGAGTTTATTTGTAGGTTAATAGTTGTTTAGTTTTTGTTCCTTTGTTATTTACTTTTCTAAGTTAAACAGGAAGAACTGTGGGTCCATTTTCCATCACTATAGGGACTGGTATTGGACCAGCATGCACTGGGTTGGGCCTCTAGGTTTTGACCAGAGCAGCAGAGGAAACAATGAAAAGTAGTGATGATGAGATGAAGCTTCATGAAGCCCTGAGGAACTCCATCCAATCACTGGACTCCTGAGCCGATGCACCGCTGTGCTTCATATGCTCCACTGGGACATCAATATATGTAAAATAGGCAAAACAACATGAACATGAATAAATAAACAAGTAAAAAATGTTTGATTCTGATATATAAATTCTGATCAATCTGGTTGTGTAAATCAATGGCTGGATCAAAAAGAAAACGGGAAAAACAGGAGAGATGGTTGTGATTGGCTTGTTATTCGCTACGTCACCAGAGTCAACGATTTATTACAAAATATAAAAACTAACTGTGCTCGAGTTTAGGTGAGTTCTTATGGAGTGAAAATAGTCTCAAAATATCTGTGTGTGCGTAACAGGATTTGTGTGTGCGTAAAAAGATTTGTGCGTGTGTTAAAAAATCTATGTGTGTGTAATACTCGATTTGTAAAACTTAAAATCAAAATAAACCTTCTCCTACGCCTATACATGTTGATAAAGTACACACAAATCACCTGGTACACATACACAAAACTGCATTTACACACAAATCTGGTTACGAGTGCACAACTATTTTTGAGACTCATTTCACGCTTCGGGGAAGCTCCAAGATTTGTGTGTAGATGGTGCGTTTACATGCTAGTAAAAGCTGGGACATCTGAGTTTTGCTCGGAGTCTTGCGTTTTTATCCTCTGACGTTTCTCACTGTGCTTGTGCCGAAGTGGCAAATACGTTAGTTCGCTGGAAAACAGTATATCTCAGCACTTCCTTATAATATCCTAAAATTATTTATAGACATATTGTGCGTTTTTGAACGGCACAGGAGACTAAGTGGTCTGAAAAAGGACCACTGGGTGGCGGGATGGTTCGCTGGCCGGAAAAATAGCCCGGCAAACCCAGAAGCAAGACGGAGCGTCCGGTGATCTGTCCTCTGAAGTAAGTAGGAGCTAAACCTCCAGGCTTTGCTCTCCGATTATAATGAGACATGGAGTAATTAGAAATGATTTCAGATTACATTTTAAATGTCTGGTATTTTGATACTCTGCCCTCCTGTTTCTGTTAGCTGGAGCTAATGTTTACGTCAGCTATGCTACGTTAGCTGTTGGGAGCTGAGTCCGTGGATTTTTGTTCTCTCACTCTGCAGTTTGAGACTTTAATCCATAAAAATTATCTGTGTGGT
This sequence comes from Poecilia reticulata, assembly GCF_904066995.2. NCBI lineage: Eukaryota > Metazoa > Chordata > Actinopteri > Cyprinodontiformes > Poeciliidae > Poecilia > Poecilia reticulata. The sequence continues at coordinate 20,287,161 of NC_088840.1, forward strand.
TCTTTCAGTTTCTGTTTTGTCCTAAAGGTTCCAATCAAATTCTTAAGTCGTGTTGCTGACTGATATTTGTATATATGGTTTGTGAGACATTTTGATTTGCCTTTTACTTTATTCACTAAGTGAATAAAATTAAATGAAATAAATTACCTTTTGGTTCTAGTTTATTGACTTTCTATGTGTATAAATAACATTTTAGATTTATCTCTACACAGGACAAAACGGCTGACTGATGGATTGATTCTGGTGTCATTTCACTTTCTGGAGCATCAGGATCTTTCAGATCTCATCTTCTGATCCGATGGAGCTGCTGCAGGAACACACTGATCCTCTAACAGGATCCTCAGATCCAGACATTGATATCTGGTGTCCTGCAACATTTAGATACGTCCTGGTCCAGCATGCCTGAATTAAATGGCTGCTTAGGACAGTCAAGTTGTCCAGAGTCCTGCCTCTGACCTCATGATTTGACTCAGGTGTGTTAAAGAAGAGACATCTAAAAGTTGGAGGACCCTGACCCTTATGAAATGGAGTTAATGCCCTGCTGTACAATTGTCATTCAGTCGTAATCGCATTTACTTGCATACAGTGGAAACTTTACCTGTGTGGAGGTAGATGAGGAGCATTCATAGTGTCTTTACTTTAAAACCATTTTGGTTTCCATTTGTTGAAAGTAAATTACAAACATTTAGCCATAGTTGACCACTGCTTTATGACAGAAAAAAAGTTTGATGTCACAAATATATAATTTTAATAGAAGCATCATTCAAGTTATACTGTAGAAAGAAGATGACAGAAGTGTTTCCTGAATTAACTTTAATGTTCATTTCACTGAACAGAAAGGACAGATTAAATATTTAAGATTGCAACAAATCTGTTGAATCTTTAACAAAATAGGTTCAGAGTAACATGGGTGGCTTCACAGCTACCTAAAGTTATCAATGAAATGTCTTCAAACTTAATGGATGTTCAAATATTGACTATAATCAATTAACAAGAAAACACCATTAAGATGTGTATTCAAAGAAGACCAAGGCCAGTCTGCACAGATTGAGGAGACACCATAACATCTACCAACAGAGCAGGTTAACTACTGTAGTTTGAAAGGCGTCTTGGTCCAGTCGACGGCTCAGTGTGAAACTTCAGGTTTTGGTGTTGAACCTCCCAGAATCTCAGCTGCTGATTGTCTGAAGATGCAGAGAAAAGTTAAAAAAAACTATATGTTGATTTTCCTGATCAGCTGATGACAGACCTGACTGTGACATAACATTACCTGAATCCTCACAATGTATGTAGAAATGTTTCTTTTTATATTTATCAAATGTTTTACATTAAATGTTTTGCTGTAAAGGCTATTTTTGCAGTGGTGCTATAAATGCATAAAATATTTATTTTCTTAAGTATGTGTTTATTAGCTGTCAATTGTGTCAAAATATCAATTGAGAAAGAAATTTACTGCTTGTGAAAATCTAAACCATCTGAATATATTTTACCATCTACATTAATCAACTTGAAATGAAGACGAACAGGAACAGCAGGCTTGTCCTGTTTGCAGACGAGGTATATATTTCTTTAAGGGCCCATGAAATGGGGTCCAGACACAAACACAGTTTAATCTGAAGATTCTGGAGGATGTGTGAACAGGTCTGTCACTGTGAAACATTTTACTGTACAAGTTATTCCTAAGCTCTCAACAAACAATAATATAGTTCGTTTGAGGTCATTTTTAAGTTATATAATGGTAATGACGAAATAATAATGCAAGAACACATTCTCAAAGGTCTTTAGACTTTAAATTATAATGAACATTTAACACTGGAACTGGAAGACATTTTAAATATCCAGAATAAATAAAATTAATGAATTTTGAAGTCTTTATAAACAAAATTTATTTTCAATATAAGGTCTAACCGAGACCAAAGTACCAAACTGAAGACTTTTATTATCCAGTTTTTGGTAGAGAGGAAAAAAAGAGAAACAATAAATCATGCCAATGGAAATTATTGACTTTGTTTTAATTTATCATCTGATTAATTGATTATTTTAACAGGCCTATGTGTGAACATTAGACTAAATGCTTAAGTATGTTGAAAAGTCAACATAAATGACGTACCTTTCAGTTTGTTCTGGTGAATAAAGCCTAGCAGCAGATGATGTTCCTGCAGGTCCAGCTCTACCTTCATTACTGCTGAAGCAACAAAATGCGGTTTCAGTGATGATGACCAACATCCACAAATGACATAATCTGAAGATGCTTGCCGACTTCAGCATCACAAAACTAGATCAACCTGGGCTAAAGTTAAGACTGAAGACAGATTATCAAACTGCAGAGTGAGAGAACAAAAATCCACGGACTCAGCTCCCAACAGCTAACGTAGCATAGCTGACGTAAACATTAGCTCCAGCTAACAGAAACATATGAGGAGGGCAGAGTATCAAAATACCAGACATTTAAAATGTAATCTGAAATCATTTCTAATTACTCCATGTCTCATTATAATCGGAGAGCAAAGCCTGGAGGTTTAGCTCCTACTTACTTCAGAGGACAGATCACCGGACGCTCCGTCTTGCTTCTGGGTTTGCCGGGCTATTTTTCCGGCCAGCGAACCATCCCGCCACCCAGTGGTCCTTTTTCAGACCACTTAGTCTCCTGTACCGTTCAAAAACGCACAATATGTCTATAAATAATTTTAGGATATTATAAGGAAGTGCCGAGATATACCGTTTTCCAGCGAACTAACAAATTTGCCACTTCGGCACAAGCACTGAGGACGTCAGAGGATAAAAACGCAAGACTCCGAGCAAAACTCAGATGTCCCAGCTTTTACTAGCATGTAAACGCACCATCCACACACAAATCTTGGAGCTTCCCAGAAGCGTGAAATGAGTCTCAAAAATAGTTGTGCACTCGTAACCGGATTTGTGTGTAAATGCAGTTTTGTGTATGTGTACCAGGTGATTTGTGTGTATTTTATCAACATGTATAGGCGTAGGAGAAGGTTTATTTTATTTTTAAGTTTTACAAATCGAGTATTACACACACATAGATATTTTAAACACACACACAGATATTTTAAACACACACACAGATATTTTGAGACTATTTTCCCTCCATAAGGTCTGTTTTATATGCTTCATAAAATTTATCATGGATTAATCGACACACCTCTAATGAAAAGTTTGACCAAATTTGTTAAGCAAACAATGTTTGACCACTGTTATTTGCTTAACAAACTGGAAAAAAATAAACTATAAAAACAATCTTCAAGGTTTTTGGATATTAAACTTTTATCTACATACGAAGCATCACCTCAGTGTAGCGGTGGCTTCTTGATTGGACTTTTATAGAATATTTAGTTTGACAAACACATTATAAAATTTACAGCTACTAACACCACTATTAATATTTTATGTTGCCTGCTTTACTAACCTGGCGCTGCATTGTTCACATTTCTCCTGTTTTCTGAAGTAAGTCTCAGTAGTTAAAGGAGAGGAATAAAAAATGTCATTTTCTCTCTACATAAATAAGCCATTGTCACAGCGTAATATTCATGTCTGCGTTCTAACATGTTAACAAAAATATTTACACGGGAAAAGAACATTTACTAAAATGATCCTCATACAGAAAGGTGCAGACATTAACCTTCGTCCAAACGCTGGTGTTTCCTACCTATTCGGTGTAAGATTATCTGGGGGATCCGGGAGAAATCCAGCAGTCTGCGCTGATCATCCATCTCTTCCTCTGACTTGACGATTATTTCTTTAAACTCTGAATGTTGCTTCAGCAGCAGTTAACAGGAGCTTTTTGATAAACTCGTCAAAACTGGACAGAAGATAGTTTTCAGAGAAACAATCCAACATTCAACACAACAGACCACGTGCAGTCCTCTTTGTCTTCTTTTTTCCAGGTTTATGATTGTCGGTTTTCATGTTATTGCTTTACCGCCACCTTGTGGATCCTTGGATCATTACATGTAAAGAGTTCTCATACAGTGACAATTCATTTTGGAAAACGTTAAATCTTTTCATAGTAATAATAGAAGACAGTTGCAGCAGAAAAGAGAAAAATACAACTAAAAAAACAACAAAAAAACCCCCACTAAATTATTGATGACAACCATAATTTCTAAAATAAAGATCAATGTAAGCATATTAGAAATATATATTAAATGTAGTTATTTTTTATTTATTCATAAAACTTTTCATTCAGGTGTGTTGAACCAGAATCAAATCTAAAAGTTGCAAAACAACGACCCTTGAAGACTGGAGTTTGACACTTTAAATGTGTTAACAGTCATACATTTTATCAACAGTCTTCAATATGCACAGCAAAAAATTTAAAATCAGTGATTCTTGAGAATAGGGATCAAACAGGTCCTATGGATAAAGCACAAAATTTGAATAAAATATACACAAAATCTTATTTTTTTCAAATATATAACTAAATTAACCTGGCTCATGTGAGCACAAAAAAGTAAAGGGAACACTCAAATAACACATCCTAGATCTGAATGAATGAAATATAATTGCCAATAATTTCCATCTGTTGTCTATTCCATTTGCACAACTGCACGTGAAATTGATTGTCAATCAGCGTTGCTTCCTAAGTGGACAGTTTGATTTCACAGAAGTTTGATTTACTTGGAGTTATATTGTGTTGTTTAAGTGTTCCCTTTATTTTTTTTAGCAGTATATATTTTCCTGGTGTTTGCTGAATATTTTCTTATTGTAAACACTGTAGTCGGTGGATGATGCCTGTAAAATCCCTTGTCCCGGAAAAGAACTCAATACATTATAACAGCTTAAAACAATTAAAGAAATACTAGAATTATATGACAATTAAGTATAAGTAATCATATAAATAATTATAAAAGTATCAATAAATTGAATTAAAAGTCATGTTTATATATTTTCCAATTCCATTGAAATTTGTCCTTAGTTTTTGTCAACACCGTCAGAAATGAAAAGAATGTATAATAAAAAATAAAAAAAAATCAGGCATTATTGGGGGGCACCAGAACTTCTGAGGACCCCATGGCTACTTCCTTTCTCTTCCTTCGCTAAGAGGGCTAGTTAGCTCTGGTTAGCTTATGTAAGTGGTTCCCAAACTTTTTCTCCTGCGCCCTCCCAGTGGTTTCCAAATATTTTCTAGGCCCCCCCTATGGATTACAAAAGGCTGTCTGGTTGAACGACGTGTGAGGGGGGGAGAGAGGGTTCTTAGAGACTCCCTGTCCCTGTCCCTAGAGGCGTGGGGTGAGGAGGGGGCGCAAAATGAATGTACGTAGCTGAACACATAGACATTAATAGGTAGACGCCTCATGGAGCGGGCCGGCCCGTTGCTGCGATACGTAACAGCGTCTGCCATATTGAATGTGGCATCTCTGCCAGTAAGCCAATACAAGTGAATGGACCGAACTTTATAAAGTGCCTTTCTACAAAGTATTTTAAGTTAATACCTGCCATTGACACATTTTCTAACACACATTAATAGATTTGGCAATCAAAGAAATTGGTGAAGACAGAATTTTTTACTTTTAATGTCATTATTTAATTGTTTGGGGGCATTTTTGAATAAAAAGCACAATGTTTTATTTGATAGAAATGACACTGATAATTTTTATATTGAAATTGATGGACACACTTTTACAGCGTTTTATTAAAGAATATATTTATGTAATTCCATAATTTAATGAACATATAACATTTCAAGACAAATAATTTTCCTGTATTTATTTTTTATACGTTATTGAGAAATTACTTTTGATTTATAAATCAGTCATTATCAAACATTAAACTACATATTTTTCTTACCTTTTACAGAGAAAAAATATTTATTACAGTATGTCAACTCTGCTATTGACAGCAGAGTGAAAATAATTCTAACAGAATAAATAATTTTTATTTCATTACATAAGTGACATAAGCATATTTTGTATGTAGATATATCTGAATATAAAAGTATCTGATATATATCTGAAAATGCACAATTAGTGTATAACAGCACATTGGAATTTTTATTATAAGTGTATTAAGATCAACAACATCCACCCACCCACTCTTTCTCTATACAGGATAGAATAATACCAATCAGTCCCTCAAGTCCAGTCTTGTGAGAATGTTCTGGAAGGGAGTCCATGTCCGGTCAAACTCAGTTAGTGCATGAAATAGTCAGTGGGCTCCAAAGCCACTTCAGCTATCAGCATCAGTTCTGGCTCTCCTCAGGGCTGTGTGCTGAGCCCTCTGCTCTTCACATTGTACATAAACAGGATGTTAATAACATACAGTTGATCAGTATTGTTTTTGATACAGAATATGCCAGGAAAAGAAAACAAAGCATCTCTGAAGGAAAATGTGTCGTGGTTGCACATCTCCAAGAATCCAAATGTGAAGATCCAAGTGATCACATTTAACAAATACAACTTTCAGCTTTATAAACATGAAACCCCTCCAGTCTTTCATTCTAGTGTTAAACCAAATGAATTGAATAGTGAACCTCAACATAGGACACATATGGATAATACTTCTATGGATTTTCACCTGTGTGACGCCTCGTGGTGAGTTAAACTAACTTTGTGACGAAAACTTTTTCCACAGGTCTCACATGAAAACGGCTTTTCACCTGTGTGACGCCTCATGTGGTGAGTTAAACTAACTTTGTGACGAAACGTTTTTCCACAACTCCCACATGAAAACGGCTTTTCACCTGCATGAATCATCATGTGGCGAGTTAAACTACCATTCTGACAAAAACTTTTTCCACAGCTCCCACATGAAAATGGCTTTTCACCACTGTGAATCATCATGTGCTGAGTTAAACTCTGGTTTTGACTAAAACTTTTTCCACAGATTACACATGAAAACGGCTTTTCACCGGTGTGAATAATTATGTGCTGAGTTAACTCCTGTGTTCCCCTAAAACTTTTTCCACAGCTCCCACAAAAAAACGGTTTTTCACCTGTGTGAATCATCATGTGCCGAGTTAAACTAACTTTGTGACGAAAATTTTTTCCACAGCTCCCACATGAAAACGGCTTTTCACCAGTGTGACGCCTCATGTGAAGAGTTAACTCCTGTTTTCCCCTAAAACCTTTTCCACAGATCCTGCATGAAAACGGCTTTTCACCAGTGTGAATCCTCATGTGCCGAGTTAAATCCTTTTTTAGACTAAAACTTTTTCCACAACTGCCACATGAAAACGGCTTTTCACCAGTGTGAATCATCATGTGCAGAGTTAAAGTTGGTTTTCGACTAAAACTTTTTCCACAGTTCACACATAAAAAAGGCTTTTCACCAGTGTGAATCGTCATATGCTGAGTTAAAGTTGGTTTTTGATTAAAACTTTTTCCACAGATCCTACATGAAAACGGCTTTTCACCAGAGTGAATCATCATGTGTCTAGTTAACCTATCATTTCTTCTAAAACTTTTTCCACAGCTCCCACATGAAAACGGTTTTTCACCAGTGTGAATCATCATGTGCTGATTTAACTTCTGTTTTTGACTGAAACTTTTTCCACACTTCACACATGAAAACAGGTTTTCAACCGTATGAGTTCTCATGTGATCATCAAAAACATATTTTAAAGCGAAACACTTTTTACAGATAGCACATGAGAAAAGTTTTCTTCTTTCCTGATTTTGCTTCTCGGCTCCAGCAGCTTCCTTTAAGAGGACTTGGTTCCTGTTTGGTTCTGATTCAGTTTGGTGTGTTTGCTCATCAACAAGAACCAACATGCAGGTATCAGTCTCCTGTTTTAATTCAATCTGTTCTTCACCCTGACTGCAGTAAACTTCTTTCTCTTCCACTTTTATCTGATGATCTTCTTTCTCTTCCTGGTCTTGTTTTCCCTGCAGAGGTTCCAACTCCTCCTGGTCCAGAGTCGATCTTCTCTCTTGGTTAAACTGCAGGGAACCTGGAGAAGAAAACAGAGAAAAAGAGTTATTGTTAACTTTATTGAAGTAAGTAGGAGAAATCTTTCACTGTTTAAAACAAAAATAAAAAAAATAAAAAAACACTTGAAAATTCAAAAGCGTAGACAGAGAGACAGATCAGTCGTCACATCCTGCTGACATTTGGAGAATTCTCATATCAACGGATTTTAAAAAACATATTTTTTCGCAAAATTAATTGTAGTAGGGATTATTGTTTATATTTAACAGTAAATTGCATTATGTCAATATGTTATTTGTATTACTCTAAATTACATAAAAATTTAATTTTAGTCCACTTTATTTGTAGGTTAATAGTTGTTTAGTTTTTGTCCTTTGTTATTTACTTTTCCAATTTAAACAGCAAGAACTGTGGGTCCATTTTCCGTCACTATAGGGACTGGTATTGGACCAGCATGCACTGGGTTGGGCCTCTAGGTTTTGATCAGAGCAGCAGAGGAGACAATGAAAAGTAGTGATGATGAGATGAAGCTTCATGAAGCCCTGAGGAACTCCATCCAATCACTGGACTCCTGAGCCGATGCACCGCTGTGCTTCATATGCTCCACTGGGACATCAAGTGGACAATATATGTGAAATAGGCAAAACAACATGAAGCCTTACAATAAATAAACAAGTAAAAAATGTTTGTGATTCTGATATATAAACTCTGTTAATCTGGTTGCATTAAAAAATGGCTGGATCAAAAAGAAAACGGGAAAAACAGGAGAGAGGGTTGTGATTGGCTTGTTATCCGCTACGTCACCAGAGACAACGATTTATTACAAAAAATAAAAACTAACTGCTCGGGTTTAGGTGAGTTCTCCTTTTTATATGCTTCATAAAATTTATCATGGATTAATCGACACACCACTAATGAAAAGTTTGACCAAATTTGTTAAGGAAATAACAATGTTTGACCATTGTTATTTACTTGTCAAACTGGAAAAAATAAACTATAAAAACAATCTTCAAGGTTTTTGGATATTAAACTTTTATCTACATACGAAGCATCACCTCAGTGTAGCGGTGGCTTCTTGATTGGACTTTTATAGAAATTTGGTTTGACAAACACATTATAAAATTTACAGCTACTAACACCACTATTAATATTTTATGTTTTACTAAACTTGCGCTTCGTTGTTCACATTTCTCCTGTTTTCTGAAGTAAGTCTCAGTAGTTAAAGGAGAGGAATAAAAAATGTCATTTTCTCTCTACATAAATAAGCCATTGTCACAGCGTAATATTCATGTCTGCGTTCTAATATGTTAATAAAATATCTATACGGGAAAAGAACATTTACTAAAATGATCCTCATACAGAAAGGTGCAGACATTAACCTTCGTCCAAACGCTGGTGTTTCCTACCTAATGGGTGGAAGATTATTTTGGGGGTCCGGGAGAAATCCAGCAGTCTGCGCTGATCATCCATCTCTTCCTCTGACTTGACGATTATTTCTTTAAACTCTGAATGTTGCTTCAGCAGCAGTTAACAGGAGCTTTTTGATAAACTCGTTAAAACTGGACAGAAGATAGTTTTCAGAGAAACAATCCAACATTCAACACAACAAACCACTTACAGGCCTCTTTGTCTTCTTCTGTTCTATTATCGCGGATTGCAAGCAACTTTAAGGTGCATACCGCCACCTACTGTACAAGAGTGTGTAGCAACATTTCTTTACATCTATTAAATTCTATTTATTAATCTTTTGAAGAAAAATAAATAATACTTTTCTTAATCTATAAATATCCATTATGTTTCCTAATGTTCCTTTAATACTCAATGTTTGACCTGTCCTTCCAGCCATTCTTTTTAGATTCTCCCTTTCAGATTCATATGTTCTACAGTTCATTAATACATGTTCTACATTTTCTTTCTCTCCACATCCTTCACACTTATCATTACTTTTCTTCCCTATTAAATATTATGTGTCATTTAAATTGGTATGGCCTGTTTTTAATCTGGTCATAATTATTTCTTCCCTTCTGTTTCTCTCATTAATATTTCTAATTAATACTGACTTTTGTACTTTATATAATCTTCTCCCTTTCTTATCTTCATTCCAACTTTTTTTTTTTTTGCCATTTTTCCACCAGATTGGTGATCTGATAGTCTTTTAGAGATGCGAGTTTCAAACTGGTGTATTTATTCCTATTCCCACACATATTTAGATTTTTAGAACCATCTGAATACATTTTGAGGTAGTTAGAATATGATTTTCTTAAATATACATCAGTCTTTACCCCTATTTCATTTAAATTCCAGTCGTTTTTCATTTTAAGAAGTCTCATGTCTACATTAACCTCAGGAATAGCCATGGAGGAATAACACTAATTGGATTAAACTGAGCTATTTTCTTATCCTCTACTCCATACATTTTGGTCAATTTACTTATCATCCATCCAAATCCATTACTCTGGAACTTTGCATATTCCTAACAGTTTTGTAATATAATTAATGTTACATTCTCTTCTTCATTACTTTAAATTTTTATCCAATATACTAAAGCTAATTTTATTCTTATCATTTCCAGCGGAGTTTCTCCAGTCTCTATTAGAAGAGCATTAATCCATCCATATGGCCCCATCATCTGCATATAATGCATAGTTTATACATTTATCAGTATCAGAAAAAAATTTCATTTATCATTATATTAAATAAGATTGGACTAATTGCACTACCTTGAGGTATCCCATTTTCCACATTAAACTCTTTTGAATAATCATTCCCAATCTTAACTCTTATTTTTCTATCCAGCAAAAATTTGCTATCCAATTATACATCGTTCCACTAATTCCCATCTGATTTTTTTAAGTAGTCCTTCTCTCCACAGTGAATCATATGCATTTTCTTTATCAAAGAATGCTATAATCATTACCTCCTTCATTTTTAAAGCTTTCTCTACGTCATTACTTACTCTGGTTAGAGCATCCATTGTTGTTCTCCCTGTTCTAAAACCACACTGGTATCCATTCATTAGTTTCTTAAGCTCAAGAACATATCCTAATCTACTGACTATTATTTTCTCCATCCATTTACTTAAATGAGAAGTTAAAGCTGTTGGTCTATAATTATTTGGACTGCTAGGATTTTCCCTGGTTTATTAAACAGAAGTATTATTGCCCTTTTCCAGCTATTTGGTATTAAACCTTCATTCCATATTTTATTAAAGAATTGTAATATAAATTTCAATGTTAATTCTGGAACCTGTCAAAACATAGCATAACATAATTGATCCTCTCCTGGAGCTGAGTATCCTGTCCCTTTCAGTACTGTTTTCATTTCTTTTATGGTTATATTCATAATGTTGACATGTATTTTTGACATTTTTCCAAAATATTTTTATAATTTCCAGGTTTTTGTATTTCCTGCTGTCTATGAGTGTCTGTAAGATGTTCACCACTGTGAACTGCAGCAAATGTCTCCTCTAATAAATCTGCCTTATCTTTATCTAAAACTAATATTTCCTGTCCTCAGACCAATGCTGGCATTTTAACATCATTCCTTTTCCCCCGTCATTTTCCTAAACATTGACCAAACGTTCTGCAATTTTATTTCTGAACCTATTGAGGAACAATATTCTCTCCATGTTTTCTTTTTAGCTTCTTTAATAATTTTGCAAGCCATTGCTCTTTTCTTTTTATATTCAATAAGGTTTTCGGTTGTTAAATTTTTCTGTAATATTTTAAATGCTTTGTTACGTTCTGCTGTACTGCATTCATCATTCCACCAAGGAACTGCTTTTTTCTTACCTTTAACTTTGATTTTTGGGATACTAGAATTAGCAACATTTAAAATGTGTTCTGTTATCTGACATTCTTCAATGTTACCTTTTAATGTAACCATATGGCTGTTTTTTTTCACAATTGATTAAAAATTTTAGCCAATTAGTTTTATTGAAGCACCATCTTGTTAATATTAAATTTTGCTGCCTATTTACACTGTCATTAATTATTGTACTCACTAGAAAATGATCACTCCCTAATGTAGACTTCCTGTTAATATATCATCCATTCCATATATATCATAAAATGACCTTTTAGAATCAAATCTAAAAGTTGCAACTCCAAAACCGACAATCATAAAGCCCCAAAGGAGCTTGGGAGTGGAGCGGTGGTGCTTTACCGCCACCTTGTGGATCCTTCGATCATTACATGTAAAGAGTTCTCATACAGTGGCAATTCATTTAGGAAAACTTAAAATCTTTTCATAGTAATAATAGAAGACAGTTGCAGCAGAAACGAGAAAAATACTACTAAAACAAACAAAAAAACCACTAAATTATTGACGACAACCATAATTTCTGAAATAAAGATCAATGTATGTATATTAGTAATGCATATTAAATGTAATTATTTTTATGCATTAATAAAACTTTTCATTTAGGTGTGTTGAGCCAGAATCAAATCTAAAAGTTGCAAAACAACGACCCTTATCAACAGGCACAAAACAGGTCCTATGGATAAAGCACAAAATTTGAATAAAATATACAAAAAATATAATTTTTTCAAATATCTAACTAAACTATTATTAATTATATGATAATTAAATTGTATATAAATTGTCAATAAATTGAATTAAAAATCATTTTTTATTTTCCAATTCCATTAAAAGTTGTCCCTAGTTTTTGTCAACACCGTCACAAATGAAAAAATAAAAATAAATCAGGCATTATTGGGGGGCACCAGAACTTCTGAGGACCCCATGACCACTTCCCTTCTCTTCCTTTGCTGAGAGGGCTAGTTAGCTCCGGTTAGCTTATGTTATTCTTTAGTTTTTTCTTCTTTTTATTCCTAAATTGTTTGTCACAACCATGATGTGTCAACACCATAACTGACAATTTACAAAACTTTGATGAAATTTTGTGAAATAAAAGCTTAATTTTGGTAAAATGTAAAGATTTCATGGACCTGATGAGCTACAATATGGCCTCCTTCAGAATAACATCATATAAATTGAGGTAGTTTGGCATTTCGTCAACTCAGTCAGATGTCAACTGCATCAGATTTTTTGTGACTCTTTCAGTGAAATTGTTGTCAAATCTCACTTAAACGTGCAATTAATTCATTTTAATGTATTTTACATAAATTGCATTACTTTACATGTACCAAGTTTTTCATTTTACTCACTAGTTTGTCATCACCTTCAGTTCTGTGTCAACTCCGTCATGCAGTGTCAACTCCGTCAGATGGATTTTTTGTTGTTTTTTGTTTTAATATTTATTTTGTTTCTTGAGAAGCATTTGTCGTTAAAATGAGTAAAAATATCACTAATTGGGTAATTAAAAATTATTTTATATTTATTTTTGTCAGATGGTGATGACAGCGTTGTAGGTCAAGTCGATTAAAAGTGTAATTTTTTTTTTAAAAATTGCAACTTGGAGCCTGTACCTTAGCATCTTTACATTTCCAAAACATTTGTCATATTTGCATACATAAGGTTGAGAAATAACAAAAAAATATTGGAAAATTAAAACCCATTTTGTCCCTACTCTCAAGAATCACTGAAATGCATCATGAAGCTTTCTGATTCAAATGATCCCTAAGATCTGTATGTTGAGTCACATGGAGGTTAATACCGATGGCCGATAAGCTCCAGTGATGTAATAACTCAACTGTGACCGCAGCTGCAGGTGGTGGTGAACTTTTACATCACCCTATTTTACTCATTTGTTATTGTCAGGATTTATAGTTACACTGGGTTTCAAAGAATAATGTCTTTTTAAAAGATCAGACGCACAAATAAATAAATAAATGAATAAAACTCTCAGTATGTTATCACTTTACCATATTGAATCAGTTAATTTCTGCTGATATTTGATTCTCGTCAAGCACTTTTCACCAGGAAGAGGCAAAGGCAGGCGGAGAAAAGGTAAAACTAAGATTGTTTGGGTTTCTTTTCATCAACTGCCTCTTATTTACATGCTTAAGATCCTGCTAATAAGGTTTGTTTCTAAAGTGTTTTGGTTTAAACAGGTCTTTAATAGGGTGGTGGTAATATTTTAAATTGTATAAAATTAAAATTTGAGGGACAAATTGCTTTGCATGTTTGTAGAACTGTAATTAGACTTTCTCTGACTGGATTTCTGACAAAATGTTTATATTTTGCTGGCACTGATTATGCAGAGTAAATATGGATATTTCTGACCCTGAGAGATAATAATGAGTTTTCCAAAGCAGCTTTCATAGAACAACAAAGAACATTAGCTCATATTTGTACACATTGCATTGCTTTTTTTAATTTAAAGAAGCATTTGTTTACATTTGCAAAACACTGTGTTTATATTTATGTCCGTCTGAAACAGTTGCATGTTGTGCAGAGTGTAAGCACTGAAAGGAAATATTGCTGTACATCAGACGGCTGATGATGCAGATGGTTTTCTGAACAGCAGCTAATAATTCAGTGCTACGTCAGAGATCTGATGTTGGTGCAATCTTACAGATATTTGTTTCCCCGTAATTTTGGTCATTTTATATTAAAATGTCTTCAGGGGACTTTTTCCATGGAGTGACTTCGGTTATGTATTAAACACAGGCTGTCCAATAAGTTATTAATTTAAGAATAAAAATATTTAGTCAGGGCCTGATCTCCAAATAGTACAACAGGCACAGAAAATTAGTACGACAAAGTTTGTGTACAGACAAAAAGTCTCATTTTAACATAAACTGTGTGTCATTTTGGTAAAAACATATTTATTCTTCATTTAGTGAAGTAACTCAAAGAGTGTAGTAAGTAGCCAGAAATATTTAAGAGTAGCAGTATTCATAATATTACTCAAGTAAAAGGTTCTCCATCTTTTTTTCAACTAAATGTAACTTGAGTAAATGTAATATACAACTGAGTCACAGCCAAAAAACGTAACATCTTTTTATAGTCATAATAGAAGACAGCTGCAGCAGAAAAGAGAAAAATACAACTAAGACAAAAGACACCAAATTATTGAAGACAATAATAATCCACCATGCTTTCTTACATTTTCCATAAACATGTTTATTTATTCACAAAACCTTTACTTGGGTAGAGTTAAACTGGTTAATATAATCTGAAACAAATAACAGCATCAGTTACAATCTCATTTTGTTTTGAAGAGAAACCTTATCAGATAATTTTTTGTATGTAGATGTATCTGAGAATGCACAATTAGTGCATAACAGCACATTGTATTTTTTATTCTAAGTGTGTTAAGATCAACAACATCCACCCACCCACTCTTTCTCTATACAGGATAGAATAATACTAATCAAGTCCAGTCTTGTGAGAATGTTCTGGAAGGGAGTCCATGTCCAGTAAAACTCTGTTAGTGCATGAAATAGTCAGTGGGCTCCAAAGCCACTTCAGCTATCAGCATCAGTTCTGGCTCTCCTCAGGGCTGTGTGCTGAGCCCTCTGCTCTTCACATTGTACATAAACAGGATGTTAATAACATACAGTTGATCAGTATTGTTTTTGATACAGAATATGCCAGGAAAACAAAACAAAGCATCTCTGAAGGAAAATGTGTCGTGGTTGCACATCTCCAAGAATCCAAATGTGAAGATACAAATGATCATATTTAACAAATACAACTTTCAACTTTTCAAGTTTTATAGACATGAAACCCCTCCAGTCTTTCATTCCAGTGTTAAACCAAAACCATTCAATAGTGAACCTCAACATAGGACATGTATGGAAAATACTTCTATGGCTTTTCACCTGTGTGACGCCTCATGTGGCGAGTTAAACTAACTTTGTTACGAAAACTTTTTCCACAGCTCCCACATGAAAACGGCTTTTCACCAGTGTGAATCATCATGTGATCATGTGCCGAGTTAAATCATGTTTTAGACTAAAACCTTTTCCACAACTCCCACATAAAAACGGCTTTTCACCAGTGTGAATCATCATGTGGTACGTTAAATCCTGTTTTCGACTAAAACTTTTTCCACAGCTCCCACATGAAAACGGCTTTTCACCAGTGTGATTCATCATGTGCCAAGTTAAATCCTGTTTTCGACCAAAACGTTTTCCACAGCTCCCACATGAAAACGGTTTTTCACCAGTGTGAATCATCATGTGGTAAGTTAAACAATGTTTTCGACTAAAACTTTTTCCACAACTCCCACATGAAAACGGCTTTTCACCAGTGTGAATCATCATGTGCCGAGTTAAACACTGTTTTAGTCTAAAACTTTTTCCACAACTTCCACATGAAAACGGTTTTTCACCAGTGTGAATCATCATGTGCTGAGTTAAATCCCGTTTTCGACTAAAACTTTTTCCACACTTCACACATGAAAACAGGTTTTGAACTGTATGAGTTCTCATGTGATCATCAAAAACAGATTTTAAAGAGATACGCTTTTTACAGATGGCACATGAGAAAAGTTTTCTTCTTTCCTGATTTTGCTTCTCAGCTCCAGCAGCTTCCTTTAAGAGGACTTGGTTCCTGTTTGGTTCTGATTCAGTTTGGTGTGTTTGCTCATCAACAGGAACCAACATGCAGGTATCAGTCTCCTGTTTTAATTCAATCTGTTCTTCTCCCTGACTGCAGTAAACTTCTTTCTCTTCCTGGTCTTGTTTTCCCTGCAGAGGTTCCAACTCCTCCTGGTCCAGAGTCGATCTTCTCTCTTGGTTAAACTGCAGGGAACCTGGAGGACAAAACAGAGAAAAAGAGTTATTAACTTTATTTAAGTAAGTAGGAGAAATCTTTCATTCTTTAAAACAGAAATAAAAAAATAAAAAAACACTTTAAATTTCAAAAGCGTAGACAGAGAGACAGATCAGTCGTCACAGCCAGCTGACATTTGGAGAATTCTCAAATGAACGGATTTTAAAATCATATTTTATTGCAAAATTAATTGTAGAAGGGATTATTGTTGATATTTGACAGTAAACTGCATTTTGTCAAGATGTTATTTGTATTACTCTGAATTCTTCTATTCGGTGTTTGTTAGCTTCTTGGCGCAGCTGCGTTCTCCAGCCACTGGTAGCTAAAATCACGATACCCTCACTGTGTATCCCTCTGAAAAATGAACCCATTTAAATAAAGAAATAAAGAAATCCCTCCATGGGTGATACCACGATAGAGAGCGTTCATTTTATAGCGTTAACACCGGAGCTGTAAGTGGTCCAGTATGAAACGGGGTGATAGAACAACACAGCACTTTTAAATTTCAATAATCAGAATGCAGAAATTGTTTCCGTTGTTTTAAAAGGTTTATGTCAGTCTGCCTTTTCCTCATCGATACGCTTCCCGACCGCCCTGCACCTTAGGGGCTTAAAAAAAAAAGACGCGCACATTGCGCAAAACTCTGAAACAGGAGAAGCAGGACATAAACGGAGCGACGAACTAGATGTGAAATATGGCATAAAAACAGAGAATCCGACGCTGAACAGTGAAAAATCAACACATGATGTGAAACACATGACGATTAGGAGGCGCAGCAGGTGATGAGTGAATATTATTCGTCTTATATTATTCGTCTTATAATGGATCTAGCAAGAGGAAAGAAACTAAAGTGGACATAGCAATAAACCAAGAGAGGATAAAACGAATCAAATGAAACTAAATGGAAATGAATGAAGAACAAAATGCAAGAATAAACTAAGAAACTAAAGTAAATACAGAGGAATAAACTGGTATGGCAAGACCTTTCGAGCAATAATTAATACAGAGACAGTATGGCAAAAATAAACAGACACTATTTCCAGATAAAAGGTAAAATAATATTGTTGAAATGTTATGGGTTTGTTGAGACCACATCTAGTACTGAGAATAAATATATCTTACAGACCATAACAGTAAAGAACTGATCACTTATTTATGTTTTTATTAAGAACCAGATTTGTTCTTTGTAATTTCTGTCCAGTAAAACTATTAATCTATAATCAATAGACATGTCTACATAAAGATATGATCCATGTTTCTGTCTCATATTTGTATGGCATTAAAAGGACTTGGAACTTGTGTTTTTCCACTGAAAGCTCTGGTTTGCACAATAAATGCCATGTGGGAGAAATTTTATGGATAATACTCTGATGTCCCATTCTCCTGAAGGCAGCACAGAGCTGCACCACCAGAAACTGACAGAAATACTGAAGAGAAGAAGAGTTATGATTAATGTAGTTGCAGTTCTATCCATGTTTTAATGTTGCAGAGCTCAGTCATTTGCAAATAGTTCAAAGTTTAAACTGGCATGTTGTTCATCTTTTATCTGGTCATTTTGTGCAAAATTTAACAACTAGACAATGGCACAAAATAAGAATATTTTTTCCACTCTGATTGACTGCTGTTAGGCCTACAAATTTTAAGTTGAATGTTCATTTATTGCATTTTTCGTAGACACCTGTGAAAATAATTTTTATTCCCATGGCTTTTTTGTTCTCTGGGAAATTATTTTTGATGATAAATACAGAAACAAGCATAAAAATCAAAACATGTGCAATAGTGATAGTAATATTAATGATAAAATAATGGTCAGTGCAAAGTAGCCTGCAAATTCTTTGGTGGGGGGCGATGAGGGACCTGGATAAAGGCTAGGGGGGCGCTGGCCCAAAAAAGGTTGAGAAACACTGCTCTACATAAATAAGCCATTGGCACAGCGTAATATTCATGTCTGCGTTCTAACATGTTAACAAAATATTTATACGGGAAAAGAACATTTACTAAAATGATCCTCATACAGAAAGGTGCAGACATTAACCTTCGTCCAAACGCTGGTGTTTCCTACCTATTCGGTGTAAGATTATCTGGGGGGTCCGGGAGAAATCCAGCGGTCTGCGCTGATCATCCATCTCTTCCTCTGACTTGACGATTATTTCTTTAAACTCTGAATGTTGCTTCAGCAGCAGTTAACGGGAGCTTTTTGATAAACTCGTTAAAACTGGACAGAAGATAGTTTTCAGAGAAACACTCAAACATTCAACACAACAGACCACGTGCAGTCCTCTTTGTCTTCTTCTTTCCAGGTTTATGATTGTCGGTTTTCATGTTATTGCTTTACCGCCACCTTGTGGATCCTTCGATCATTACATGTAAAGAGTTCTCATTCAGTGGCAATTCATTTTGGAAAACGTTAAATCTTTTCATAGTAATAATAGAAGACAGTTGCAGCAAAAAAGAGAAAAATACAACTAAAAAAAACCCACTAAATTATTGACGACAACCATAATTTCTAAAATAAAGATCAATG
Organism: Poecilia reticulata; assembly: GCF_904066995.2. Classification (NCBI taxonomy): domain Eukaryota; kingdom Metazoa; phylum Chordata; class Actinopteri; order Cyprinodontiformes; family Poeciliidae; genus Poecilia; species Poecilia reticulata. The sequence continues at coordinate 20,306,257 of NC_088840.1, forward strand.
CAATGCAATGCAATGCAATGTATGTATGTATGTATGTATGTATGTATGTATGTATGTATGTATGTATGTATGTATGTATGTATGTATGTATGTATGTATGTATGTATGTATGTATGTATGTATATATGTATGTATAATAAATGTAATGTATATTAAATGTAATTATTTTTAGTCATTCATAAAACTTTTCATTCAGGTGTGTTGAGCCACAATCAAATCCAAAAGATGAAAAACAACGACCCTTGAAGACTGGAGTTTGACTCTTTAAATGAGTTAATGTTTAGTTATATATACATATTTATGAAATAAAAACAGGGCAATGTATTTTAATGCTCGATATTACCCATGAAATACCGTTCTCCTTGTTTTACAGTGGGGGAACCCTATCTGATGGCCATATTTCACCCATCAGATACCGTTCCCCCTATGTTAAAATCACCCATCAGATACCGTTCCCCTTGTTTTACAGTGGGGGAACGGTATCTGATGGCCATATTTCACCCATCAGATACCGTTCCCCCTATGTTAAAATTTCCCATCAGATACCGTTCCCCTTGTTTTACAGTGGGGGAACGGTATCTGATGGCCATATTTCACCCATCAGATACCGTTCCCCCTATGTTAAAATTACCCATCAGATACCGTTCCCCTTGTTTAACAGTGGGGGAACCCTATCTGATGGCCATATTTCGCCCATAAAATACCGTTGTTATATATATTATATTTATTATATTATATAGATATAATCAACCATGCTTTCTTACATTTTCCATAAACATATTTATTTATTTATTCACAAAACCTTTACTTGGGTAGAGTTAAACTGGTTAATATAATCTGAAACAATAGCATCAGTTACAATCTCATCTTGTTTTGAAGAGAAATCTTAGAGATTTTTTTTGTATGTAGATGTATCTGAGAATGCACAATTGGTGCATAACGGCACATTGTATTTTTTAGTTTTTTAGTAGTAGTGTGTTAAGGTCAACAACATCCACCCACCCACTCTTTCTCTATACAGGATAGAATAATATAAATCAGTCCCTCAAATCCAGTCTTGTGAGAATGTTCTGGAAGGGAGTCCATGTCCGGTCAAACTCTGTTAGTGCATGCATAGGCGTAGAGCCCCCCCCAATATTAGAGACAGCCACATTCGTCCCCCCCAATAATTTCACCGCAGTTGCGAAGAATTTTAAAATCTTCCACTTGCATGCTTTTATTTTGAAGGCGCACAACAGCGCATTCAGCAGAGCGCTTCCTCCCCCTCTGAACGACTTCAGAGTAAAGGCATCAGCAGACGGAGTCAGAGAAACTCCGTTTGAATGAGGTAAACTGTCTGACAGGAATGTTGCCATGAATATCGCTCGGTTATAACATCTTGTTGTCAGTTTACTTTTATATATACAACTAAATATTTTTAGTTAAGCCGTTTTAATTCTGGAGTAGTCAGATGTTCGAAATTTTACTGCTAAATTTGTTTAAAAGTTAGCTAGTCTAGTCACAATGATTTAGAATGAGACTGAAACAGCAGCAAAATGAGCCTTTATTTAAAGTGAGCAACACCTGATCATACTGACCACTTAACATGTATTTATATTATATTTATTATATTATATAGATATTTAGGAGAACAGCAGTGCTAGAATAATGTTGAAGAAAGGTGATGAAGCTCTGGTGAGATCTTCATTTAGTTTATTGAAATACGTGTAACACTCACTAGTGTTTACAGTTAATCAACTCGTAATAAGACCAGAGCTAGGTTCGGCTACTGGAGTAGTGAGAAGTGCATTTTGAATTAATGACCACAGACCAAAGAAAATGTAGGCAAAACAGCCGGCTTATTATTTGTTGAAAGAACAATAAAAGAATAAACAACAACAATGTTACACAATTAACATACAATGACACAAATTCCAAAAATAGTTTCCAGTTTCTTTCAGAATATTTTATAAATCTAAATTAAGGATACTATTTATTTTACCTAGGTTATAGTTCTATTTAAGTTCTATTTATCTATTTTGATCTACAGTTTGTTTTAATCTGTTTAATCTATTTTAGTTCTTTGGTGTTTCCCTTAAGAAGTTAGGAAAGAAAAAAACAATAACAGCAAAACAACAAAACACAGCAGAACAATTCAGCAAAGACAGGTCAAACTGTGCTTCAGATCGATGTCTCGTTTCCTCCGATGATCCAAGTTAATTCTGTTTCAGTGACCCACTGCTAATGCGCACGACAACATAGGCAGGTCATACCAAGTTGCGGGGTTTGCAATGTCCAGCAGAGGGCGTAGCTCCTACTGGATGGTCATTAAGCTCCGGGTTGGCTCGCCATCTCGTTCTCCTTAGGAAGATTCATTTCAGTGATGATCCGAGACTCCTTAGTCCAAATCCCAGCCGAACGTAAGAAAATAAAAAAAAAAATAAAAAAAGGCCTGTTGCCAACAAAGAGCGACAGTTAGCAACAGTTAGCTCCTCTGTTGAAAAGCCGTTGAATTTCTGTTGACAAGAGCGGCTGTTAGCTTCAGCGGATCAGCTGTTACTCCTGCTGACTTTCAGTTGGCTTGCTGTTAGCACCAAGAGCAACAGCCAACGCCTCCGCTGATCAGCTTCCGCTTCAGCTTTCAATTTAAATTAAATAAATGTTTAACAAATACATTACCAAAAAAATAAACGGAAGAAACAAAATACACTTTCAACTCACCAAGTCCAATTCCACAACACACAAAAAATGATCCCGAGCGCAGCCAAGGTGAGAAAAAAATGCGAAAAGCTCCTTCTCAAAATAAAAAAACTCGTCTTAGACAGCAAGTCAGCTACGAGTGGTCAATTCCTCTTATCTGTCTTTTTTTCTTTTCAACACAATCCCGTTTGCTTCTGCGCTCTCTGCTTCTCCTCTCCCTCACGTCAGAGAACGCAGCAACCCGATTGGCTGAAACTAGTCACATGGGTTATACATAAATGTGACCCTTCAGAATAAGAGAGTTCGCTGAAAAAGCAAAACTGGTTTATACAGCTTCTCTAATCAATTAAAATATCAAAAATCAAATACAGCAATTATAATGTCTCTAATTGTTGCTCTTTTTTATATATATATATTTTACAGTTTTAAGATCGATTAATTCCCTATTTATTTACTTCCTATTTATCTAATTTACTATTATTTTTATGTAGAGGCTATTTCGACCTGGGTTACATATGTATTAACTGTTTTTAATTTTTAAATAAACTAAACTATTTTATTATGAGAGGAGCAGGTCAGGGAAGACATAGGAGACCCAGGTGTAGTTTCAGATTGTGAAGATATAAAATTACATTAATTATAATAGAACCACAAAGGAGAATGGGTGGAGACTGATGTCAGGTTAATTTCTTTCAATATTTCAATATTTTTTTCATTACTTCCACACTATAAGGGTAATGGTTAAGAGACAATAAGAAAAGTGCTTGAGGAGAGGTTTAAAAATGAATTAGTGAACATTTTTGCTATAGAGTTGCGATGTTTAATAATGTATACATCTGAAAATGAAGTTGTTTAAATTCTCATATGATAAAAACATACTTTTTATATTTAGTTCACATTCTGGTAAATTACTGTAGTGTCTGTTGTAAATCCATGCAGGAACATCAGGCTGCAGAGAGTCAGAGGGAGGCAGAGACAGAAACACATATCTGTAGATATTTTAGTTAAATGTTTGCGGCTGAAAATGACAGGAGAAAAACATTTAGGTTTTTGCTTCAGTGTTTTTATGGCTCATGTTTGGTAAGTTACTGAATGCAGAGCTGGAAGTGAGACTGAGTTAACAGTGAGGAGATAAGGTGTTTGTTAGACGTGAAAAGTATATTTTTTATTTATTTTGTAGATCAAACTGTTGCACTGATGTAGAGAGTTGTTCAAGAAGAACAAAACTTGTTTTTTAGATTTTAATTTTGTTGGTCAAACTGCTTTATTGAGTTTAAAACTGCCGAGTCCTACTTTATGAGCCGTTTTCTACATTGAACCAATTCAATTACCAGTCAATTTATATCAATGCATTTTGACCAATAATCAAATGTCTTTTGACCAATAACATATATCAGAATCTGTTAGCCTGTCTGTGCTACCAGAGTATGTAGCTTGCTAGTTGTGAGGCAAATGCTAAAGTGAGTGTTCATCCTGGAATGACGGTCATTATACTATGCATAACCTTAATCTGATTATTGGATTGTAAACAGTAAAGTGTTAGAATACTTGTTACTGAAACCAGGGTCAGATTAGAGTAACGCATTACTGACGTGTTGATGGCATAATTGTTTGACATTTCTGCTCAAACTATTTACTGATCTGTCAGGTTTCCGATATGAGTCCCCCCCCCAATGACAGACTCGTTCCTACGCCCTTGAGTGCATGAAAAAGTCAGTGTGCTCCAAACCCACTTCAGCTATCAGCATCAGTTCTGGCTCTCCTCAGGGCTGTGTGCTGAGCCCTCTGCTCTTCACGTTGTACATAAACAGGATGTTAATAACATACAGTTGATCAGTATTGTTTTTGATACGGAATATGCCACGAAAACAAAACAAAGCATATCTGAAGGAAAATGTGTTGTGGTTGCACATCTCCAAGAATCCAAATGTGAAGATCCAAATGATCACATTTAACAAATACAACAACTTTCAGATCTATAGACATGAAACCCCTCCAGTCTTTCATTCTAGTGTTAAACCACATCCATTGAATAGTGAACTTCAACAAAGGACATGTATGGAAAATACTTCTATGGCTTTTCACCTGTGTGACGCCTCATGTGGTGAGTTAAATGAACTTTGTTACGAAAACTTTTTCCACAGCTCCCACAAGAATAAGGCTTTTCACCAGTGTGAATCATTATGTGCCGAGTTAACTCCTGTTTTGTCCTAAAACTTTTTCCACAGCTCCCACAAGAATACGGCTTTTCACCAGTGTGAATCATTATGTGCCGAGTTAACTCCTGTTTTGTCCTAAAACTTTTTCCACAGCTCCCACAAGAATACGGCTTTTCACCAGTGTGAATCCTCCTGTGCCAAGTTAACTCCTGTTTTCTTCTGAAACTTTTTCCACAGCTCCCACAAGAATACGGCTTTTCACCAGTGTGAATCATCATGTGCTGAGTTAAATGCCGTTTTCTCCCAAAACTTTTTCCACAACTCCCACATGAAAACGGCTTTTCACCTGCGTGAATCATCATGTGCTGAGTTAAACCACTATGCTGACAAAAACTTTTTCCACAACTCCCACATGAAAACGGCTTTTCACCACTGTGAATCATCATGTGCTGAGTTAAACTCTGGTTTTGACTAAAATCTTTTCCACAGGTTACACATGAAAACGGCTTTTCACCAGTGTGAATCCTTATGTGCCGAGTTAAATCCGTTTTTAGACTAAAACCTTTTCCACAACTCCCACATGAAAACGGCTTTTCACCAGTGTGAATCACCATGTGTCGAGTTAAAATTTGTTTTTGACTATAACTTTTTCCACAACTCCCACATGAAAACGGCTTTTCACCAGTATGAATCATCATGTGTCGAGTTAAAATTTGTTTTTGACTATAACTTTTTCCACAGTTTACACATGAAAATGGCTTTTCACCAGTGTGAATCACCATGTGCTGAGTTAACTTCTTTCTTTCACTAAAACCTTTTCCACAGCTCCCACAAGAAAATGGCTTTTCACCAGTGTGAATCATCATGTGCCGAGTTAAAATGTGTTTTCGACTAAAACTTTTTCCACACATCACACATGAAAACGGCTTTTCACCAGTGTGAATCATCATGTGCTGAGTTAAATGCTGTTTTTGTCTGAAACTTTTTCCACAGCTCCCACAAGAAAACGGCTTTTCACCTGTGTGAATCATCATGTGCCGAGTTAAATGCTGTTTGCGACTAAAACGTTTTCCACACTTCACACATGAAAACAGGTTTTGAACCATATGAGTTCTCATCTGATCGTCAAAAACATATTTAAAGCTAAACGCTTTTTACAGATGGCACATGAGAAAGGTTTTCTTCTTTTCTGATTTTGCTTCTCAGCTCCAGCAGCTTCCTTTAAGAGGACTTGGTTCCTGTTTGGTTCTGATTCAGTTTGGTGTGTTTGCTCATCAACAGGAACCAACATGCAGGTATCAGTCTCCTGTTTTAATTCAATCTGTTCTTCTCCCTGACTGCAGTAAACTTCTTTCTCTTCCTGGTCTTGTTTTCCCTGCAGAGGTTCCAACTCTTCCTGGTCCAGAGTCGATCTTCTCTCTTGGTTAAACTGCAGGGAACCTGGAGGAGAAAACAGAGAAAAAGAGTTATTGTTAACTATATTGAAGTAGGAGAAATTTTCATCGTTTAAAACAGAAATCAACAAAAAAACAAAAAACACTTTAAATTTCAAAAGCGTAGACAGAGAGACAGATCAGTCGTCACATCCAGCTGACATTTGGAGAATTCTCACATGAACGGATTTTAAAATCATATTTTATTGCAAAATTAATTGTAGTAGGGCTGCGACAAACTGGCGACCTGTCCAGGGTGAACCCTGCCTCTCGCCTGGTACACTAGCTGGAGATAGGCACCAGCAACCCTCCCGACTCCACTGAGGGAAAAGGGTGTAAGAAAATGGATGGATGGATAATTGTAGTAGGGATTATTGTTGATATTTAACAGTAAATTGCATTATGTCAAAATTTTCTTTATTTGTATTGCTCTGAATTATATAAAAATTTAATTTTAGTTCACTTTATATCTTTGGGGTTTATTTACAAACATGAGTTTATCCATCCATCCATCCATTTTCTTCCGCTTATCCGGGGTTGGGTCGCGGGGGCAGCAGCTTCAGAAGGGAGGCCCAGACTTCCCTCTCCCCAGCCACTTCTTCCAGCTCCTCCGAGGGAATCCCAAGGCATTCCCAGGCCAGCCGAGAGACGTAATCCCTCCAGCGTGTTCTGGGTCTTCCCCGAGGCCTCCTCCCGGTGGGACGTGCCCGGAACACCTCACCAGGGAGGCGTCCAGGAGGCATCCTTACCAGATGCCCGAGCCACCTCAACTGGCTCCTCTCGACGTGGAGGAGCAGCGGCTCTACTCTGAGTCCCTCCCGGATGACCGAGCTTCTCACCCTCTCTAAGGGAGAGCCCAGCCACCCTGCGGAGGAAACCCATTTCAGCCGCTTGTACCCGTGATCTCGTTCTTTCGGTCATGACCCAAAGCTCATGACCATAGATGAGGGTGGGAACGTAGATCGACCGGTAAATCGAGAGCTTCGCTTTTTGGCTCAGCTCTCTCTTCACCACGACGGACCGGTACAGCGCCCGCTTCACAGTAGACGCTGCCCCAATCCGCCTGTCGATCTCCCGCTCCCCTCTTCCCTCATTCGTGAACAAGATCCCCAGATACTTAAACTCCTCCACTTGAGGCAGGACGACCCCCCTGACCCGGAGAAGGCACTCTACCCTTTTCCGGCTCAAGACCATGGCCTCGGATTTGGAGGCACTGAGCTTCATCCCGGCCGCTTCACACTCGGCTGCGAACCGCACCAGTGAGAGCTGCAGATCACGTTCCGATGAAGCCAACAGGACCACATCATCCGCAAAAAGCAGAGATGCGATCCTAAGGCCACCAAAACGGATCCCCTCAACACCTCGGCTGCGCCTAGAAATTCTGTCCATAAAAGTAATGAACAGAATCGGTGACAAAGGGCAGCCTTGGCGGAGTCCAACTCTCACCGGAAACGAGCCCGACTTACTGCCGGCAATGCGGACCAGACTCTGACACCGGTCATACAGGGACCTGACAGCCCGTATCAAAGGACCCGGTACCCCATACTCCCGGAGTACCCCCACAGGGCCCCCGAGGGACACCGTCGAACGCCTTCACCAAGTCCACAAATCGCACGTAGACAGGTTGGCCGAGCTCCCATGCACCCTCCAGGACCCCGCTGAGGGTGTAGAGCTGGTCCAGTGTTCCACGACCAGGACGAAAACCACACTGCTCATCCTGAATCCGAGGTTCGACTATCCGACGGACCCTCCTCTCCAGGACCCCTGAATAGACCTTACCAGGGAGGCTTAAGAGTGTGATCCCCCTGTAATTGGAGCACACCCTCCGGTCCCCCTTTTTAAACAGGGGGATCACCACCCCAGTCTGCCAGTCCAGGGGAACTGCCCCCGATGTCCATGCGATATTGCAGAGTCGCGTTAGCCAACACAACCCCGCAACATCCAGAGCCTTAAGGAACTCCGGGCGGATCTCATCCACCCCCGGGGCCCTGCCACCGAGGAGCTTTTTGACCACCTCGGCGACCTCGTCCCCAGAGATTGGAGAGCCCAGCCCAGAGTCCCTATGCTCAGCTTCCTCAACAGAAGGCATGTTGGTGGGATTGAGGAGGTCTTCAAAGTATTCCGCTCACCGGCCCACAACGTCCTGAGTTGAGGTCAGCAGCACACCATCCCCACTATAAACAGTGTTGGTGCTGCACTGCTTCCCCCTCCTGAGACGCCGGATGGTGGACCAGAATCGCCTCGAAGCCGTACGGAAGTCTGTCTCCATGGCCTCTCCAAACTCCTCCCACGCCCGAGTTTTTGCCTCAGCGACAACCCGAGCCCCACCTCCAGGCCTGGCTCCAGAGTGGGGCCCCGGTGACCCGCGTCCGGGCGAGGGAAAATGCAGTCCAAAGTTCGTATTCATCATAGGGGTCTTCGGGCTGCACTTTGTCTAGTTCCTCACCTAGGATCTGTCTGCCTTGGGTGACCCTACCAGGGGCATAAAGCCCCAGACAGCATAGCTCCTAGGATCATTGGGACACTCAAACCCCTCCACCACGATAAGGTGGCAGCCCAAGGAGATGAGTTTATTTGTAGGTTAATAGTTGTTTAGTTTTTGTCCTTTGTTATTTACTTTTCTAAGTTAAACAGGAAGAACTGTGGGTCCATTTTCCGTCACTATAGGGACTGGTATTGGACCAGCATGCACTGGGTTGGGCCTCTAGGTTTTGATCAGAGCAGCAGAGGAAACAATGAAAAGTAGTGATGATGAGATGAAGCTTCATGAAGCCCTGAGGAACTCCATCCAATCACTGGACTCCTGAGCCGATGCACCGCTGTGCTTCATATGCTCCACTGGGACATCAAGTGGACAATATATGTGAAATAGGCAAAACAACAATAAATAAAAAAGTAAAAATGTTTGTGATTCTGGTACATAAACTTTGATTAATCTGGTTGCATGAAAAAATGGCTGGATCAAAAAGAAAACGGGGAAAAACAGGAGAGAGGGTTGTGATTGGCTTGTTATTTGCTACGTCACCAGAGACAACGATTTATGACAAAAAATAAAAACTAACTGTGCTCGGGTTTAGGTGAGTTCTCCGTTTTATATGCTTCATAAAATTTATCATGGATTAATCGACACACCTCTAATGAAAAGTATGACCAAATTTGTTAGGCAAATAAAGTTTGACCTTTGTTATTTACTTGTCAAAACTGGAAAAAATAAACTATAAAAACAATCTTCAAGGTTTTTGGACATTAAACTTTTATCTACATACGAAGCATCACCTCAGTGTATTAAATGAGCAATACAAATTACATGAGCAATATGGGCAACCGCCCAGGGCGTTATTATTATAGGGATGCCAGGAGACCTTTGCGGATTGTAGCACAGCGATGAAAGCAAAACAGAATGAAATGAGTTTTAATTGATACTGGTCAGCTCTAAGTATTTCATATCTAGGTGTTCTTATGGGAATGTGGATCTTTCAGATCAGTCTGAGAACCAATTTTGATAGGTAAACTTAATTTTATTGTGTCATTTAGCGCAGGGCGCTGGTCTTGGTCTCTGGTTAGGTGGTCTTGACTACAACTCTGCTACATGTCTCCTTGGTTGCAAGTCCCCCCCCCCACCACCGTTTTTCCATCCCCTTTCAGTTGGATTTCTTTTTAAATAAATGTCACTAATGAAGTTCATGCAATGTTAGGACAGGAGACAAGAAGTTTCCTTCCCTAAAATTATGATACATAGGATCGCATATCAAAGTCTAAACTGTTACAGAGAATAAACACAATAAGAACATGTTTAATTATTTTATGTTGCCTGCTTTACTAACCTTGCGCTGCATTGTTCACTTTTCTCCTGTTTTCTGAAAGCAAGTCTCAGTAGTTAGAGAGGAATAAAAAAGGTAATTTTCTCACTACCATTGTCTCAGCGTAATATTCATGTCTGCGTACTAATATGTTAAATATTTATACGGGAAAAGAACATTTACTAAAATGATCCTCATACAGAAAGGTGCAGACATTAACCTTCGTCCAAACGCTGGTGTTTCCTACCTATTCAGTGTAAGATTATCTGGGGGGTCCGGGAGAAATCCAGCAGTCTGCGCTGATCATCCATCTCTTCCTCTGACTTGACGATTATTTCTTTAAACTCTGAATGTTGCTTCAGCAGCAGTTAACAGGAGCTTTTTGATAAAGAGAAACACTCCCAACATTCAACACAACAGACCACGCGAGCTCTTTGTCTTCTTCTTTCCAGGTTTATGATTGTCGGTTTTCATGTTATTGCTTTACCGCCACCTTGTGGAACCTTCGATCATTACATGTAAAGAGTTCTCATACAGTGGCAACTCATTTTGAAAAACTTGAAATCTTTTCATAGTTATAATAGAAGACAGTTGCAGCAGAAAAGAGAAAAATACAACTAAAACAAAAACCCACAAAATTATAGACGACAACCATAATTTCTAAAATAAATATCAATGTAAGCATATTAGTAATATATATTAAATGTAATTATTTTTTATTTATTCATAAAACTTTTCATTCAGGTGTGTTGAGCCAGAATCAAATCTAAAAGTTGCAAAACAGCGACCCTTGAAGACTGTAGTTTGACACTTTAAATGAGTTAACAGTCATACATTTTATCAACAGTCTTCAATATGCACAGCAGAAAATTAAAAATGAGTAATTCTTGAGAACAGGGACAAAACAGGTCCTATGGATAAACCACAAAATTTGAATAAAATATACACATAATAGGGACTTCCGGTCATGTCGTGGTGCTGAACGGACGTGCGGTGAAGCCCTCATCAATTTCCTTCTAAAAAACTTAATTAACAACCTGTTATATCTTGCTTCTTGAGTCAACTGTACTAGTTATCGCTGATACTAGTTATCGCTGTTAACTAGTACCAGATAGCACCAAAGAACGCAAAACCAACCTCCAAAAAGGCTTTAATAACGTCTATGTTGAGCCCAGCGCAACAGTCCGGGAGTAGCAGGTTAGCTAACGCTAGCATTGCCTACAGCGACGGGGCAGCTTCTCCCCTAGTTGGCAGTGGCGTCTCGGATATGCCTCCTGTTAACAACAAATCCACAGAAACAGATGGTGATGGTCTGGCGGCCATGGAAGCAGGTAGCACTAACGACCTCGTGGCGGCTATTAACTCGATGAAATATGACTTTGTTAAGAGATTTGATAGCCTGCTAACTGCTATCCAGGGGTTGCAATCGGATATAAGAACTGTTACCACGCGTGTTACACAAGCAGAGGACAGAATTAGCGCTAACGAGGATACCGTGAGAAATTCTGTTCCCCCCTGTGTTGGGAGCGCGCATTGCAGCCAGAGTAGTGGATCCGGCGGATCTGACCATTTTCACGGCGTTTCTGATCGATTTCTCGGTAAAAACTACTCATATAATCATGTCAATGTTGTAACTTTCAGTTTAATCGGCAGCTGTCAAAATAAAAATACATACATAAATAAACGAGGTCTTGTGTTATTTTAAACGCGAAGTGAGTCGATCTTTTTTCAGCCTTTGTCTCGTAAGCCTGACAAATAAGTCAGTCAACAAACACAGGTTTCCAACACGTTGTGTGCATTAATAATGTTTCATTTCTGATAAAGGAGGAGGAGGGAAGCTGGCTGATAGCAGGGCACAAAAATAAAGACTTCCTGAAAAGATCAGAGTGTAAACTTTTTGGTAAATCCCGTTCTAATGTAAAATATGACAGATTACTGGAGAAAGGAAATGTCTAGTATGCTATAACACATAATATTTTTTGAGAATTTGGAAACAGGTGCTTTTAATTTCCAAAAGTTATTGGAGGAGAGAATGGATTGCCTGAAATAATGTGTTTGCCCTCTATAAAATGGAAACAAATGAATTTACCTGCAAGTCTTTTGCTGTGTTTATTCCTCTTATCATCAACAATAATTCCTATGATTTTCATAACATTTTCTCTTTTTTAACAAAGTTAGGATGGGGAACAAAATATTTTAAGCATGAAACTAATAAGCAAGAATTGGAACAACTTGAAAAATCTATTAAAAACACAGAAACGCAATTATTTAACAGTCCTTCAACCCAACTAAACACAGAACCTCTTAGGTTAAGAGCTAAATACAACATGCTATCTACAAATAAAGCAATTAAAAGTTTAATGAGACTGAAACAATTATATTTTGAACAAGGTGAAAAGGCCAGTAAGCTGTTGGCTTGGCGTATCAAACAGGAACAAACAGATAAAGCAATAAACTCAATTCAAACAGCTGAAGGGGTGTTTACATCTGACCCAAAAGAAATAACATGTTTTCAAATTTTTACTACAAATTGTATAGCTCAGAGTACTCACACCTGGTTCCCCAGGCACAAACTGATTTCTTGGATTCATTGGAATTTACTCCCCTAGATAACGAATCCTTAAAATCACTTGATTTTGAGCTCAATGCACAATTACTGTCTGAGGCTATATCCGGTATGAAAGGTGGTAAGAGCCCAGGACCTGATGAAATTCCAATTAAAATATAGACAATTTTTCAATCCAAAATGATACCTCCAATGCTTGACATGTATCAAGAATCCTTCAAAAAAGGATCTTTCCCTCCCTCACTTAATACACCAATCATCTCCCTACTCCTGAAGTCAGGTAAACCTGCAACTCAATGTGGCTCATATAGGCCAATTTCTCTTATTAATAATGATGTTAAATTTTGTGTAAAGTGTTAGCTAGGAAGTTGTAGCTACTTTACCCATGATGGTCCACCCTGATCAAAATGGCTTTGTACAAGGAAGCCAGGGTTTTCACAACATCAGAAGGGTGTTTAATGTAATTTTGAGAAATCTGAAGTTCCAGACAATGCTACCCTGTCACTGGACACAGAGAAGGCCTTTGACAGGATAGAATGGCAATATATGTTTGCTGTTATAGAACGCTTGGTATAGGAGGGAAATTCTTAGCTGGGTAAGCTAATTTACTCAAACCCACAAGCTGAAATCTTAACCAATGGTCTAATTTCATCTCCCTTTAAATTGAAACGTGTGACAAGGCAGGGCTGCCCCCTTTCTCCTCTGTTGTTCACACTGGCCATCGAGCCTTTAGCTATGGCAATTTGCAAACACGATAATATAACCGACATAAGAATAGGGAGCTTGGAACATCGTATAGCCTGTGTGCAGACGATATAATCCTGTTCTGCTCTAAGTTGGGTAACACCATGCCCACAATAACTGATTTAATTAAGTCTTTTGGAGTTTTTTCAGGATATAAGGTAAATAATGCTAAATCTGAAATATTGTACTTATCAGAAAAAGAACATCTCAATCCTCCAGTTTCAACTCCATATGTAGCATCAAAACAAGGATTTACCTATCTAGGTGTTAAAGTCACCCCTACAATAACGATATTATTCCAACTAATTATTACCGCCTTACAGAATCAGTTATGCAATTAGTACAAAAATGGTCCAAACTACCCATCTCCTAATAGGTCGTGTCAATATAAAAAATGGCAATATTGCCAAAATTTTTGAATGTTTCCAATCAGTTCCACTCCCCCCCCCCCCACCTTCTCTTAAGGAGATAGATAAAACTTTTTCAACTTTATTTGGAACGGTAATGTCCTAGAGTGAGACTGCCCCTTTTATATTTGCCTTACGACAGAGGAGGTTTACCATGCCCAATCTATTATGGTATTTCTGGGCAGCCCAGATCAGGGCAGCTATGTTTTATTTATTTCCAGACAGCCCCCAGGGTGGGTTACATGGAGTCCCAGCTGATCTCTATTCCTATAATCTATATTTGTATTCATCAGACAGGAAAAAGCTTATAAACAAACAAAAAACTCTTTCCGAAAAATACATTGCTGTCTGGCAAAAACACTTGATTATTAAGAGAAAAGCAACAACTATCCCAGTTCTCACCCATTTTTGGAAACGGGGACTTGCGTCCAGGTAGAGCGGACCCAGTTTAACTGTGGTCTGCTAAGGGGATACCAATGATCTTTTATAGGGAGAATATGTCATTCTAAGACCTTAAAAACAAATATGACATTCCTACGAAACATTTCTATAATATCTTCAAGTTCGGATTTCATTTTAATAATCTTGATCTACCCTCTTTGTCTCCATTAGAGACATTATGTAAGTCTCCTATATGACAGAGGACAGGTGTCTCTTCTTTATTGCTTGTTTGTTGACAAATGTAAAGAATCTTCGGCCAACATCCTACAAGCATGGGAAACAGACTTAGGAGAGAGCTTGTCGAGTGAGGAGTGGTCAGAAGCCTGCACTTCGATCCATACACAATCTGCTAACACAAATTCCAAATTATTACAATACAAATGGTTGACTAGGCAATACATCACTCCAGTTAAATTGCATCATTTTAACCCTAATATTCCTGACACTTGCATTAAATGTACTTCCCAAAAAGGTTCTTTATTTCATTGTATGTGGGCGTGTCCTCGAGTGTTGGCTTTTTGGAAGGATGTATTGATTGTGATTGGTCAAATGACTGGTAAAAAGGTTCCTTTGAATCCTAAAATGTGCATCTTTAATATTTATTCTGAAGACTTTGTTATCCCAAACAACTTGAGATCCTTACTTAATGTCTCTTTTTGGAAGCTAAACGCTGCATTGCACTCTTGGAAGAAAGGGTCATTATGTGGAATTTCCCAATGGACCACACAAATAACATTCTACTTTGTACTCGAGAAAATCAACTATTTTACTAAGAACAAGCTTGATAAATTTTGGGTGATTTGGTCTGTCTTTTGCCAAAATGATATCCAACTCGATGGATGGAAAAAGGATTGGTTATAAGGTCATATGGTGAGTCAAACTGATGTTTACGTTGTTTAGTCTATTAAGGGTCTGCTACAAAACCCCCTTTTTTATCTATTCCCCTCCCCAGTGTGTATGTCCTTTAGGTTTTTGTCTGGTCTAGATCTACATTTTAAGTATTTGTAAGTGAATATATGTATGTTTCTTGTTCTCTTGTTAAAATCAATAAGAATACATAAAAAAATATATATACACAAAATATTTTTTTTTCAAATATCTGACTAAACTAAAATGGGTCATGTGAGCACAACAATGTATATTTTCCTGGTGTTTGCTCAAAAGTTTTTGTATTTTAAACACTGTAGTCGGTGGATGATGCCTGTAAAATCCCTTGTCCAGGAGCAGAGCTCAATACATTAAAATAGCTTAAAATAATTAAAGAA
Source organism: Poecilia reticulata (assembly GCF_904066995.2). Lineage (NCBI taxonomy): Eukaryota > Metazoa > Chordata > Actinopteri > Cyprinodontiformes > Poeciliidae > Poecilia > Poecilia reticulata. The sequence goes on from NC_088840.1 coordinate 20,321,751, forward strand.
ATACTAAAATTATATACTATGACAATTAAGTATAAGTAGTCATATAAATAATTATAAAAGTATAAATAAATTTTGGTTAATTTGTTATTCTCTAGTTTTTTTCTTTTTATTCCCAAGTTGTTTGTCCCAACCATGTTGTGGTTGTGACAAGCCACATCATGGTTTGTCACAACCACAAACTGGTTGTGACAACCAGTTTTTACAAGGTTTTGTAAAAACTGACAATTTACAAAACTTTGATGAAATTTTGTGAAATAAAAACTTAATTTTGGTTTACTGTAAAGATTTCATGAACCTGATGAGCTACAACATGGCCTCATTCAGAATAACGTCATATAAATTGAGGTAGTTTGGCATTTCGTCAACTCCGTCAGATGTCAACTGTATCGGTTTTTGTGACTGAAATTGTCAAATCTCACTTAAATGTAAAATTAATTCATTTTAATGTATTTTAAATAAATTGAATTACTTTACATGTACCAAGTTTTTCAGTTTACTCACTAGTTTGTCACCACCTTTAGTTCTGTGGATTTTTTGTTTTAAATATTTAGTTTCTTGAGAAGCATTTGTTGGTAAAATGAGTAAAAATATCACTAATAGGGTCATTAAAAATTATTCTATATATATTTTTGTCAGGTGGTGATGAAAACGTTCTAGGTCAGGTCGATTGAAAGCGTATTTTTTTTTATGTTGCAACTGGGAGCCTGTAACTTAGCATCTTTACATTGTCATATGGTTGAGAAACAAAAATATATATTTGGACTAGAAACTAGACTAAAAATATTGAGAAAGATTGAGTTTTTCTTCTAACTTCACCTTGGCGTTTCCTACCATGTGCAGTCCTCTGTCTTCTTCTTTGGGGTTTTATGATTGTCGGTTTTCATGTTATTGCCTTATCGCCACCTTGTGGATCCTTCGATCATTACATGTAAAGAGATCTCATACAGTGGCAATTCATTTTGGAAAACTTCAAATCTTTTCATAGTAATAATAGAAGACAGTTGCAGCAGAAAATAGAAAAATACAAAACAAAAAAAAACACTTTTATTATAAGTGTATTAAGGTCAACAACACCCACCCACTCTTTCTCAATACAGAATAGAAAAATACAAATCAAGTCCAATTTTGAGAGAATGTTCTGGAAGGGAGTCCATGTCCGGTCAAACTCAGTTAGTGCATGAAATAGTCAGTGGGCTCCAAAGCCACTTCAGCTATCAGCATCAGTACTGGCTCTCCTCAGGACTGTGTGCTGATCCCTCTGCTCTTCACGTTGTACATAAACAGGATGTTAATCAGTATTGTTTTTGATACAGAATATGCCAGGAAAACAAAACAAAGCATCTCTGAAGGAAAATGTGTTGTGGTTGCACATCTCCAAGAATCCAAATGTGAAGATCCAAATGATCACATTTAACAAATACAACTTTCAGCTCTATAGACATGAAACCCCTCCAGTCTTTCATTCTAGTGTTAAACCACATCCATTGAATAGTGAACCTCAACATAGAACGTGTGGAAAATACTGCTATGGCTTTTCACCTGTGTGACGCCTCATGTGGTGAGTTAAACTAACCTTGTGACGAAAACTTTTTCCACAGCTCCCACAAGAAAACGGCTTTTCACCAGTGTGAATCATCATGTGGCAAGTTAACTCCTGTTTTCTCCTAAACTTTTTCCACAACTCCCACAAGAAAACGGCTTTTCACCAGTGTGAATCATCATGTGGCAAGTTAACTGAGGTTTTCTCCTAAAACTTTTTCCACAGCTCCCACATGAAATGGCTTTTCACCTGTGTGAATCATCATGTGCTGAGTTAACTTCTGTTTTTGACTGAAACTTTTTCCACAGCTCCCACATGAAAATGGCTTTTCACCTGTGTGAATCATCATGTGCTGAGTTAACTTCTGTTTTTGACTGAAACCTTTTCCACAGCTCCCACATGAAAACGGCTTTTCACCAGTGTGAATCATCATGTGCTGAGTTAATTTCTGTTTTTGACTGAAACTTTTTCCACACTTCACACATGAAAACGGCTTTTCACCAGTGTGAATCATCAAGTGCTGAGTTAAATGCAGTTTTCGACTAAAGCTGTTTCTACAACTCCCACATGAAAACGGCTTTTCACCAGTGTGAATCATCATGTGGCAAGTTAACTCCTGTTTTCTCCTAAAACTTTTTCCACAGCTCCCACATGAAAATGGCTTTTCACCTGTGTGAATCATCATGTGGCAAGTTAACTCCCGTTTTCGACTGAAACTTTTTCCACAGCTCCCACAAGAATTCGGTTTTTCACCAGTGTGAATCCTCCTGTGCCGAGTTAACTCCTGTTTTTGACTGAAACCTTTTCCACACATCACACAAGAAAACGGCTTTTCACCAGTGTGAATCATCATGTGCTGAGTTAAACTCTGTTTTCGACTGAAACGTTTTCCACACTTCACACATGAAAACAGTTTTTCACCTGTGTGAATCATCATGTGGCAAGTTAAATTCTGTTTTCGACTGAAACTTTTTCCACACTTCACACATGAAAACGGCTTTTCACCAGAGTGAATCATCATGTGTCTAGTTAACCTATCATTTCTTCTAAAACTTTTTCCACAGCTCCCACATGAAACGGTTTTTCACCAGTGTGAATCATCATGTGCTGATTTAACTTCTGTTTTTGACTGAAACTTTTTCCACACTTCACACATGAAAACAGGTTTTGAACCGTATGAGTTCTCATGTGATCATCAAAACATATTTTAAAGCGAAACACTTTTTACAGATGGCACATGAGAAAAGTTTTCTTCTTTTCTGATTTTGCTTCTCGGCTCCAGCAGCTTCCTTTAAGAGGACTTGGTTCCTGTTTGGTTCTGATTCAGTTTGGTGTGTCTGCTCATCAACAGGAACCAACATGCAGGTATCAGTCTCCTGTTTTAATTCAATCTGTTCTTCACCCTGACTGCAGTAAACTTCTTTCTCTTCCTGGTCTTGTTTTCCCTGCAGAGGTTCCAACTCCTCCTGGTCCAGAGTCGATCTTCTCTCTTGGTTAAACTGCAGGGAACCTGGAGGAGAAAACAGAGAAAAAGAGTTATTGTTAACTTTATTGAAGTAAGTAGGAGAAATCTTTCATTGTTTAAAACAGAAATCAACAAAAAAAAAAACACTTTAAAATTCAAAAGCATAGACAGAGAGACAGATCAGTCGTCACATCCAGCGAACTAACGAATTTGCCACTTCGGCACAAGCACAGAGGACGTCAGAGGATAAAAACAATAGACTCCGAGCAAAACTCAGATGTCCCAGCTTTTACTAGCATATAAACGCACCATCTACACACAAATCTTGGAGCTTCCCAGAAGTGTGAAATGAGTCTCAAAAATAGTTGTGCAATCGTAACCGGATTTGTGTGTAAATGCAGTTTTGTGTATGTGTACCAGGTGATTTGTGTGTACTTTATCAACATGTATAGGCGTAGGAGAAGGTTTATTTTATTTTTAAGTTTTACAAATCGAGTATTACACACACATAGATATTTTAACACACACACAAATCTTTTTACATACGCACAGATATTTTGAGACTATTTTCACTCCATAAGGTCTCAGTTTTATATGCTTCATAAAATTTATCATGGATTACCCGACACACCTCTAATGAAAAGTTTGACCAAATTTGTTAAGCAAATAACAATGTTTGACCACTGTTATTTGCTTAACAAACTGGAAAAAATAAACTATAAAAACAATCTTCAAGGTTTTTGGATATTAAACTTTTATCTACATACGAAGCATCACCTCAGTGTAGCGGTGGCTTCTTGATTTGACTTTTATAGAATATTTAGTTTGACAAACACATTATAAAATTTACAGCTACTAACACCACTATTAATATTGTATGTTTTACTAAACTTGCGCTTCGTTGTTCACATTTCTCCTGTTTTCTGAAGTAAGTCTCAGTAGTTAAAGGAGAGGAATAAAAAATGTCATTTTCTCTCTACATAAATAAGCCATTGGCACAGCGTAATATTCATGTCTGCGTTCTAATATGTTAATAAAATATTTATACGGGAAAAGAACATTTACTAAAATGATCCTCATACAGAAAGGTGCAGACATTAACCTTCGTCCAAACGCTGGTGTTTCCTACCTATTCGGTGTAAGATTATCTGGGGGATCCGGGAGAAATCCAGCAGTCTGCGCTGATCATCCATCTCTTCCTCTGACTTGACGATTATTTCTTGAAACTCTGAATGTTGCTTCAGCAGCAGTTAACGGGAGCTTTTTCATAAACTCGTTAAAACTGGACCGAAGATAGTTTTCAGAGAAACACTCAAACATTCAGCACAACAGACCACGTGCAGTCCTCTTTGTCTTCTTCTTTCCAGGTTTATGATTGTCGGTTTTCATGTTATTGCTTTACCGCCACCTTGTGGATCCTTCGATCATTACATGTAAAGAGTTCTCATACAGTGGTAATTCATTTTGGAAAACGTTAAATCTTTTCATAGTAATAATAGAAGACAGTTGCAGCAGAAAAGAGAAAAATACAACTAAAACAAAAAACCCACAAAATTATTGACGACAACCATAATTTCTAAAATAAATATCAATGTATGTATATTAGCAATATATATTAAATGTAATTATTTTTTATTTATTCATAAAACTTTTCATTCAGGTGTGTTGAGCCAGAATCAAATCTAAAAGTTGCAAAACAACGACTCTTGAAGACTGGAGTTTGACACTTTAAATGTGTTAACAGTCATACATTTTATCAACAGTCTTCAATATGCACAGCAAAAAATTTAAAATCAGTGATTCTTGAGAATAGGGACAAAACAGGTCCTATGGATAAAGCACAAAATTTGAATAAAATATACACAAAATATATATTTTTTCAAATATATAACTAAATTAACCTGGCTCATGTGAGCACAAAAAAGTAAAGGGTTCTCTCAAATAACACATCCTAGATCTGAATGAATTAAATATAATTGCCAATAATTTCCATCTGTTGTCTATTCCATTTGCACAACTGCATGTGAAATTGATTGTCAATCAGCGTTGCTTCCTAAGTGGACAGTTTGATTTCACAGGAGTTTGATTTACTTGGAGTTATATTGTGTTAAGTGTTCCCTTTATTTTTTGAGCAGTATATATTTTTCTGGTGTTTGCTGAATATTTTCTTATTTTAAACACTAGTCGGTGGATGATGCCTGTAAAATCCCTTGTCCCGGAGCAGAACTCAATACATTATAACAGCTTAAAACAATTAAAGAAATACTAGAATTATATGACAATTAAGTATAAGTAATCATATAAATAATTATAAAAGTATCAATAAATTGAATTAAAAATCATGTTTATATATTTTCCAACTCCATTGAAATTTGTCCTTAGTTTTTGTCAACACCGTCAGAAATGAAAAGAATGTAAAAAAAATTAAAAAAATCAGGCATTATTGGGGGGCACCAGAACTTCTGAGGACCCCATGGCTACTTCCTTTCTCTTCCTTCGCTAAGAGGGCTAGTTAGCTCTGGTTAGCTTATGTAAGTGGTTCCCAAACTTTTTCTCCTGCGCCCTCCCAGTGGTTTCCAAATATTTATAGGCCCCCCTATGGATTACAAAAGGCTGTCTGGTTGAACGACGTGTGAGGGGGGGAGAGAGGGTTCTTAGAGACTCCCTGTCCCTGTCCCTAGAGGCGTGGGGTGAGGAGGGGGCGCAAAATGAATGTACGTAGCTGAACACATAGACATTAATAGGTAGACGCCTCATGGAGAGGGCCGGCCCGTTGCTGCGATACGTAACAGCGTCTGCCATATTGAATGTGGCATCTCTGCCAGTAAGCCAATACAAGTGAATGGACCGAACTTTATAAAGTGCGTTTCTACAAAGTATTTTAAGTTAATACCTGCCATTGACACATTTTCTGACACACATTAATAGATTTGGCAATCAAAGAAATTGGTGAAGACAGAATTCTTTACTTTTAATGTCATTAATTAATTGTTTGGGGGCATTTTTGAATAAAAAGCACAATGTTTTGATAGAAATGACACTGATAATTTTTATATTGAAATTGATGGACACACTTTTACAGCGTTTTATTAAAGAATATATTTATGTAATTCCATAATTTAATGAACATATAACATTTCAAGACAAATAATTTTCCTGTATTTATTTTTTATACGTTATTGAGAAATTACTTTTGATTTATAAATCAGTCATTATCAAACATTAAACTACATATTTTTCTTACCTTTTACGGAGAAAAAATATTTATTACAGTATGTCAACTCTGCTATTGACAGCAGAGTGAAAATAATTCTAACAGAATAAATAATTTTTATTTCATTACATAAGTGACATAAGCATATTTTGTATGTAGATATATCTGAATATAAAAGTATCTGATATATATCTGAAAATGCACAATTAGTGTATAACAGCACATTGGAATTTTTATTATAAGTGTATTAAGATCAACAACATCCACCCACCCACTCTTTCTCTATACAGGATAGAATAATACCAATCAGTCCTCAAGTCCAGTCTTGTGAGAATGTTCTGGAAGGGAGTCCATGTCCGGTCAAACTCAGTTAGTGCATGAAATAGTCAGTGGGCTCCAAAGCTACTTCAGCTATCAGCATCAGTTCTGGCTCTCCTCAGGGCTGTGTGCTGAGCCCTCTGCTCTTCACATTGTACATAAACAGGATGTTAATAACATACAGTTGATCAGTATTGTTTTTGATACAGAATATGCCAGGAAAAGAAAACAAAGCATCTCTGAAGGAAAATGTGTCGTGGTTGCACATCTCCAAGAATCCAAATGTGAAGATCCAAATGATCACATTTAACAAATACAACTTTCAGCTTTATAAACATGAAACCCCTCCAGTCTTTCATTCTAGTGTTAAACCAAATGAATTGAATAGTGAACCTCAACATAGGACACATATGGATAATACTTCTATGGATTTTCACCTGTGTGACGCCTCTGGCGAGTTAAACTAACTTTGTGACGAAAACTTTTTCCACAGCTCCCACATGAAACGGCTTTCACCTGTGTGATGCCTCATGTGGTGAGTTAAACTAACTTTGTGACAAAAACTTTTTCCACAGCTCCCACATGAAAACGGCTTTTCACCAGTGTGACGCCTCATGTGGCGAGTTAAACTAACTTTGTGACGAAACGTTTTTCCACAGCTCCCACATGAAAACGGCTTTTCACCTGCATGAATCATCATGTGGCGATTAAACTACCATTCTGACAAAAACTTTTTCCACAGCTCCCACATGAAAATGGCTTTTCACCACTGTGAATCATCATGTGCTGAGTTAAACTCTGGTTTTGACTAAAACTTTTTCCACAGATTACACATGAAAACGCTTTTCACCGGTGTGAATAATTATGTGCTGAGTTAACTCCTGTGTTCCCCTAAAACTTTTTCCCACAGCTCCCACAAAAAAAGGTTTTTCACCTGTGTGAATCATCATGTGCCGAGTTAAACTAACTTTGTGACGAAAATTTTTTCCACAGCTCCCACATGAAATGGCTTTTCACCAGTATGACGCCTCATGTGAAGAGTTAACTCCTGTTTTCCCCTAAAACCTTTTCCACAGATCCTGCATGAAAACGGCTTTTCACCAGTGTGAATCTCATATGCCGAGTTAAATCCTTTTTTAGACTAAACTTTTCCACAACTGCCACATAAAACGGCTTTTCACCAGTGTGAATCATCATGTGCAGAGTTAAAGTTGGTTTTCGACCAAAACTTTTTCCACAGTTCACACATGAAAAAGGCTTTTCACCAGTGTGAATCGTCATGTGCTGAGTTAAAGTTGGTTTTTGATTAAAACTTTTCCCACAGATCCTACATGAAAACGGCTTTTCACCAGAGTGAATCATCATGTGTCTAGTTAACCTATCATTTCTTCTAAAACTTTTTCCACAGCTCCCACATGAAAACGGTTTTTCACCAGTGTGAATCATCATGTGCTGATTTAACTTCTGTTTTTGACTGAAACTTTTTCCACACTTCACACATAAAAACAGGTTTTGAACCATATGAGTTCTCATGTGATCATCAAAAACATATTTTAAAGCAAAACGCTTTTTACAGATGGCACATGAGAAAGGTTTTCTTCTTTCCTGATTTTGATTCTCAGCTCCAGCAGCTTCCTTTAAGAGGACTTGGAACTGTATGAGTTCTCATGTGATCATCAAAAACATATTTTAAAGCGAAACACTTTTTACAGATGGCACATGAGAAAAGTTTTCTTCTTTCCTGATTTTGCTTCTCGGCTCCAGCAGCTTCCTTTAAGAGGACTTGGTTCCTGTTTGGTTCTGATTCAGTTTGGTGTGTTTGCTCATCAACAAGAACCAACATGCAGGTATCAGTCTCCTGTTTTAATTCAATCAGTTCTTCACCCTGACTGCAGTAAACTTCTTTTTCTTCCTGGTCTTGTTTTCCCTGCAGAGGTTCCAACTCCTCCTGGTCCAGAGTCGATCTTCTCTCTTGGTTAAACTGCAGGGAACCTAGAAAAGAAAACAGAGAAAAAGAGTTATTGTTAACTTTATTGAAGTAAGTAGGAGAAATCTTTCATTGTTTAAAACAGAAATCAACAAAAAAAACACTTTAAAATTCAAAAGCGTAGACAGAGAGACAGATCAGTCGTCACATCCAGCGAACTAACGAATTTGCCACTTCGGCACAAGCACAGAGGACGTCAGAGGATAAAAACAATAGACTCCGAGCAAAACTCAGATGTCCCAGCTTTTACTAGCATGTAAACGCACCATCTACACACAAATCTTGGAGCTTCCCAGAAGCGTGAAATGAGTCTCAAAAATAGTTGTGCACTCGTAACCGGATTTGTGTGTAAATGCAGTTTTGTGTATGTGTACCAGGTGATTTGTGTGTACTTTATCAACATGTATAGGCGTAGGAGAAGGTTTATTTTATTTTTAAGTTTTACAAATCGAGTATTACACACACATAGATATTTTAACACACACACAAATCTTTTTACATACGCACAGATATTTTGAGACTATTTTCACTCCATAAGGTCTCAGTTTTATATGCTTCATAAAATTTATCATGGATTACCCGACACACCTCTAATGAAAAGTTTGACCAAATTTGTTAAGCAAATAACAATGTTTGACCACTGTTATTTGCTTAACAAACTTGCTTAACAAACTGGAAAAAATAAACTATAAAAACAATCTTCAAGGTTTTTGGATATTAAACTTTTATCTACATACGAAGCATCACCTCAGTGTAGCGGTGGCTTCTTGATTTGACTTTTATAGAATATTTAGTTTGACAAACACATTATAAAATTTACAGCTACTAACACCACTATTAATATTGTATGTTTTACTAAACTTGCGCTTCGTTGTTCACATTTCTCCTGTTTTCTGAAGTAAGTCTCAGTAGTTAAAGGAGAGGAATAAAAAATTTAATTTTCTCTCTACATAAATAAGCCATTGGCACAGCGTAATATTCATGTCTGCGTTCTAATATGTTAATAAAATATTTATACGGTAAAAGAACATTTACTAAAATTATCCTCACAGAGAAAGGTGCAGACATTAACCTTCGTCCAAACGCTGGTGTTTCCTACCTAATGGGTGGAAGATTAATGAAAACAGTTTTTCACCTGTGTGAATCATCATGTGTCTAGTTCAGGGGTGTCAAACTCCAGTCCTCGAGGGCCGGTGTCCTGCAACTTTTAGAAGTGCCTCTGCTGCACCACACCTGAATAGAATAATTAGGTCATTAGCAAGGCTCTGGAGAACTGAGGAGGTAATTAAGCCATTTGATTCAGGTGTTTTGTACCTGTGGCACATCTAAAAACTGCAGGACAGCGGCCCTTCAGGACTGGAGTTTGACACCCCTGGTCTAGTTAAATTCTGTTTTTGACTGAAACTTTTTCCACACTTCCCACATGAAAACGGCTTTTCACCAAAGTGAATCATCATGTGTCTAGTTAACCTATCATTTCTTCTAAAACTTTTTCCACAGCTCCCACATGAAAACGGTTTTTCACCAGTGTGAATCATCATGTGCTGATTTAACTTCTGTTTTTGACTGAAACTTTTTCCACACTTCACACATGAAAACAGGTTTTCAACCGTATGAGTTCTCATGTGATCATCAAAAACATATTTTAAAGCGAAACGCTTTTTACAGATGGCACATGAGAAAAGTTTTCTTCTTTCCTGATTTTGATTCTCAGCTCCAGCAGCTTCCTTTAAGAGGACTTGGTTCCTGTTTGGTTCTGATTCAGTTTGGTGCGTTTGCTCATCAACAAGAACCAACATGCAGGTATCAGTCTCCTGTTTTAATTCAATCTGTTCTTCACCCTGACTGCAGTAAACTTCTTTCTCTTCCACTTTTATCTGATGATCTTCTTTCTTTTCCTGGTCTTGTTTTCCCTGCAGAGGTTCCAACTCCTCCTGGTCCAGAGTCGATCTTCTCTCTTGGTTAAACTGCAGGGAACCTGGAGAAGAAAACAGAGAAAAATTGTTATTGTTAACTTTATTGAAGTAAGTAGGAGAAATCTTTCATTGTTTAAAATAAAAATAAAAAAACACTTGAAAATTCAAAAGCGTAGACAGAGAGACAGATCAGTCGTCACATCCAGCTGACATTTGGAGAATTCTCATATCAACGGATTTTAAAAAACATATTTTTTCGCAAAATTAATTGTAGCAGGGATTATTGTTTATATTTAACAGTAAATTGCATTATGTCAATATGTTATTTGTATTACTCTAAATTACATAAAAATTTAATTTTAGTCCACTTTATTTGTAGGTTAATAGTTGTTTAGTTTTTGTCCTTTGTTATTTACTTTTCCAATTTAAACAGGAAGAACTGTGGGTCCATTTTCCATCACTATAGAGACTGGTATCGGACCAGCATGCACTGGGTTGGGCCTCTAGGTTTTGATCAGAGCAGCAGAGGAAACAATGAAAAGTAGTGATGATGAGATGAAGCTTCATGAAGCCCTGAGGAACTCCATCCAATCACTGGACTCCTGAGCCGATGCACCGCTGTGCTTCATATGCTCCACTGTGACATCAAGTGGACAATATATGTGAAATAGGCAAAACAACATGAAGCCTTACAATAAATAAACAAGTAAAAAATGTTTGTGATTCTGATATATAAACTCTGATTAATCTGGTTGCATAAAAAATGGCTGGATCAAAAAGAAAACGGGGAAAAACAGGAGAGAGGGTTGTGATTGGCTTGTTATTCGCTACGTCACCAGAGACAACGATTTATGACAAAATATAAAAACTAACTGCTCGTGTTTAGGTGAGTTCTCCTTTTTATATGCTTCATAAAATTTATCATGGATTAATCGACACACCACTAATGAAAAGTTTGACCAAATTTGTTAAGCAAATAAAAACAATCTTCAAGATTTTGGGATATTAAACTTTTATCTACATACGTAGCATCACCTCAGTGTAGCGGTGGCTTTTTAATCCGTGTATGGTTCGTTCTTTGGTTTTTTTGTTTCAAAATAAAATTAGAAAAACCAAACAAGCATGTGTTCTTTTTTGTTTTTTCGTTTTTTAAAACAAAATTAGAAAAACGGCAATTGCAAAAATAAAGAAAATGAGCTATCAATTTTTGTTTTCATTATTTAATTTTTGGCAAGCGGTCTGACCCGGAAGTTCTCTCTGTCCGGCTTTCGCAGGGACCGAATCACACACATTATGCAGGCTGCAGGGACACAAGCTTGTTCATTTCAGGCTATATACTGTAGTATTTTCTCCCAGCCGCAAGTCAGTTTAAGTAAAGCTCCTGTGAGAAACAAATAATACCGGACAGCTGGTCACCGAGAAAAATTGTTAGCCTGAGTTTTTAGTTAAGTTTTTTATTTTGAAAGGCCAGAGCACCGGGGAGTGGCTTTCCACTGCAGCCATACCCGTCTCGTCTCTGGACCAGCAAGATGGCTTCCATTGCACTGCGCCTCCAGCAGCGACAAACAGTAAGTACACTATTAATTTGTCACAAAAAGTTGTTTTAAGATGTTTTTAGACTAGAAAGTAGCCCTTATAGCTTAATTTACGGTTTGAAATATACTCCGGCGTTTTCGGAGCAGCGTAGCTCCGCTAACGGGGCAAGGCGGCTCCAGGCTCAGCGGCCGGGTGGAGTGTGTTTACCCCGCTAACCAAGGTCTGGGAAAGTCACCTTGTCTATTCTGCTGCTTGATATCTGATCGTAGCTTCTCAAAGTGTAACATGAAGAGTTTAATGTGTTTGCATATATACTATTAGATACGTGTGTCAATATAATATTCCTCTCTGCAGAGTTCGATGTTTCTGAAGATGTTAGTATCTCCTAATCATTGACATCATCCGATACTAGTTACTAATATTCCCTTCCTCTGATCTTTTTAGTTTGTAAATTCATATTATTTATGTGTGCGAAATATATTCTTCCCTTCGATTGGCTTCTTATGTGAAGTGTGAACTTTTTAAAATATATTTTGTATTGTTTCACGCAGGGAGCTCTTAGGAGGAGAGGCCTCAGCTCCAGGTTTGGATGCAGCTTCCCAGAATCTCCCAGTGATCCTCTTCCTCCTCCTGACATCGTCTTCTTCGCTGTCTCCTCATCTTTTATATACATAAATTATAGAAATATTTTTTCATGTTTCCCCAAACATTGGCTGAATATCTGCGTATGTTATTGTAATAAATAAATTTATGAAAATGTTTCGTCTGTTTATTTTGTAAGATTTGAGTTTAAAGCTCAGATTACATAAAGGTTGATACAAATTAAATATTTGTTTCTTTTAATGTTTCTTGCTTATAAATCCAGAGCTAAGAAATAATTAAAAGTATCAACTCAAAAGTTGTTCATTATGTTTAGTCAGTTGAGTCTAATAAGTTATAATAAATAGGACACGCTGGAGGGACGATGTCTCTCTGCTGGCCTGGGAACACCTTTGATTCTCCCGGAGGAGCTGGAAGAAGTAGCTGGGAGGGAAGTCTGGGCTCACGACCCAACCCGGATAAATGGAAGAAAATGGATGGATGGATAAATAGTCTCATGAAGTGCACAGAGGTTTTCATTTCTAATTGGACAGTAATATGCATCTTATAAAAATGTGAAAAGATATTGTGAGGTGTTAAACCACAGAAGAGAAGAAGCCTATATCATTTTTCTAACACCTACTGATGTACAAGATTTGTTTGTTTTTTTAGATTGAAGTCTGAATTCTGAGATTAAAGACAGAATGATTACCTTTTTTCTTTCCCAAATCTTCTTCCATAGCCAAACATTTATTTAGTTAAGCTTTAAATAATCTGGTAAATTATTTCAAACATTTCCTACCTGGTATAAATCTATTTCTAGCAGAAATAGATTTCAATACCAGAAATAGAAATAGATTTCTATTTCTGGTATCTATTTCCAGGTATTTACCTGAAATAGATACTACTATCAATCTATTAGTATATTGTATATAAATGTTTTTATATATACAATATATTCTATATTTATTTTGGATAAATATACAATATTTATCCAGGATATTGTATATTTTGGATAACCTTTTTTGCATGCTTGTTCATGACATACCGGATTATAATTGCTTTGCTAATGCTATTCAGAAAGGAAAAACTTAAACTTAAAGGGTTTGAATGACTGGCAGAATGTTCTTTGAGCGTCTTTTTAAACCAGAGCAGATTAAAGGTTGGTAAAAAAAATGGACGGACTAGCCCTTTAGATATTTACTGAATGGGAAGCTGCATTTAGCAGCCATTAGCTTCATATACAAAACAAAGTCGGAGTTAAAGGCTGTCTGTGTGAAGGTATGATCAAATTAATTACATGTCGCTTTGGACGAGTGTAGAAAAACAAAGTGTGCGGGACAGAGCATAATGTCTATGTGTGATACGGCCCCTGTGTAAACCGGACAGAGAGAACTTCCGGGTCAGACCGATTGTCAACAATGAAATAATGAAAAGCTAAATTGACAGCTCGTTTTCTTTTTCTTTTTGCAATTGCCGTTTTTCTAATTTCGTTTTAAAAACAAAAAAACACATGCTTGTTTGGTTTTTCCAATTTTATTTTGAAACGAAAAAAACCAAAGAACGAACCATACACGGATTCTTTTTGATTGGACTTTTATAGAATATTTGGTTTGACAAACACATTATAAAATTTACAGCTACTAACACCACTATTAATATTTTATGTTTTACTAAACTTGCGCTTCGTTGTTCACATTTCTCCTGTTTTCTGAAGTAAGTCTCAGTAGTTAAAGGAGAGGAATAAAAATGTCATTTTCTCTCTACATAAATAAGCCATTGTCACAGCGTAATATTCATGCTGCGTCAATATGTTAATAAAATATCTATACGGGAAAAGAACATTTACTAAATGATCCCATACAGAAAGGGCAACATTAACCTCGTCCAAACGCGGTGTTCCTACCTAATGGTGGAAGATTATTTGGGGTCCGGAGAAATCCAGCAGTCGCGCGATCATCCATCTCTTCCTCTGACTTGACGATATTCTTAAACTCTGAATGTTGCTTCAGCAGCAGTTAACAGGAGCTTTTTGATAAACTCGTTAAAACTGGACAGAAGATAGTTTTCAGAGAAACAATCCAACATTCAACACAACAAACCACTTACAGGCCTCTTTGTCTTCTTCTGTTCTATTATCGCGGATTGCAAGCAACTTTAAGGTGCATACCGCCACCTACTGTACAAGAGTGTGTAGCAACATTTCTTTACATCTATTAAATTCTATTTATTAATCTTTTGAAATAAATAATACTTTTCTTAATCTATAAATATCCATTATGTTTCCTAATGTTCCTTTAATACTCAATGTTTGACCTGTCCTTCCAACCATTCTTTTTAGATTCTCCCTTTCAGATTCATATGTTCTACAGTTCATTAATACATGTTCTACATTTTCTTTCTCTCCACATCCTTCACACTTATCATTACTTTTCTTCCCTATTAAATATAATGTGTCATTTAAATTGGTATGGCCTGTTTTTAATCTGGTCATAATTATTTCTTCCCTTCTGTTTCTCTCATTAATATTTCTAATTAATACTGACTTTTGTACTTTATATAATCTTCTCCCTTTCTTATCTTCATTCCACCTTTTTTTGTTGTTGTTGCCATTTTTCCACCAGATAGGTGATCTGATAGTCTTTTAGAGATGCGAGTTTCAAACTGGTGTATTTATTCTCATTCCCACACATATTTTAAGATTTTTAGAACCATCTGAATACATTTTGAGGTAGTTAGAATATGATTTTCTTAAATATACATCAGTCTTTACCCCTATTTCATTTAAATTCCAGTCGTTTTTCATTTTAAGAAGTCTCATGTCTACATTAACCTCAGGAAGTAGCCATGGAGGAATAACACTAATTGGATTAAACTGAGCTATTTTCTTATCCTCTACTCCATACATTTTGGTCAATTTATCCATCCAAATCCATTACTCTGGAACTTTGCATATTCCTAACAGTTTTGTAATATAATTAATGTTACATTCTCTTCTTCATTACTTTAAATTTTTATCCAATATACTAAAGCTAATTTTATTCTTATCATTTCCAGCGGAGTTTCTCCAGTCTCTATTAGAAGAGCATTAATCCATCCATATGGCTCCATCATCTGCATACAATGCATAGTTTATACATTTATCAGTATCAGAAAAAAATTTCATTTATCATTATATTAAATAAGATTGGACTAATTGCACTACCTTGAGGTATCCCATTTTCCACATTAAACTCTTTTGAATAATCATTCCCAATCTTAACTCTTATTTTTCTATCCAGCAAAAATTTGCTATCCAATTATACATCGTTCCACTAATTCCCATCTGATTTTTTTAAGTAGTCCTTCTCTCCACAGTGAATCATATGCGTTTTCTTTATCAAAGAATGCTATAATCATTACCTCCTTCATTTTTAAAGCTTTCTCTACGTCATTACTTACTCTGGTTAGAGCATCCATTGTTGTTCTCCCTGTTCTAAAACCACACTGGTATCCATTCATTAGTTTCTTAAGCTCAAGAACATATCCTAATCTACTGACTATTATTTTCTCCATCCATTTACTTAAATGAGAAGTTAAAGCTATTGGTCTATAATTATTTGGACTGCTAGGATTTTCCCTGGTTTATTAAACAGAAGTATTATTGCCCTTTTCCAGCTATTTGGTATTAAACCTTCATTCCATATTTTATTAAATAATTGTAATATTAATTTCAATGTTACTTCTGGAACCTGTCAAAACATAGCATAACATAATTGATCCTCTCCTGGAGCTGAGTATCCTGTCCCTTTCAGTACTGTTTTCATTTCTTTTATGGTTATATTCATAATGTTGACATGCATTTTTGACATTTTTCCAAAATATTTTTATAATTTCCAAGTTTTTGTATTTTCTGCTGTCTGTAAGATGTTCACCACTGTGAACTGCAGCAAATGTCTCCCCTAATAAATTTGCCTTATCTTTATCTAAAACTAATATTTCCTGTCCTCAGACCAATGCTGGCATTTTAACATCATTCCTTTTCCCCGTCATTTTCCTAAACATTGACCAAACGTTCTGCAATTTTATTTCTGAACCTATTGAGGAACAATATTCTCTCCATGTTTTCTTTTTAGCTTCTTTAATAATTTTGCAAGCCATTGCTCTTTTCTTTTTATATTCAATAAGGTTTTCGGTTGTTAAATTTTTCTGTAATATTTTAAATGCTTTGTTACGTTCTGCTGTACTGCATTCATCATTCCACCAAGGAACTGCTTTTTTCTTACCTTTAACTTTGATTTTTGGGATACTAGAATTAGCAACATTTAAAATGTGTTCTGTTATCTGATATTCTTCAATGTTACCTTTTAATGTAACCATATGGCTGTTTTTTTCACAATTGATTAAAAATTTTAGCCAATTAGTTTTATTGAAGCACCATCTTGTTAATATTAAATTTTGCTGCCTATTTACACTGTCATTAATTATTGTACTCACTAGAAAATGATCACTCCCTAATGTAGACTTCCTGTTAATATTCATCATTCCATCTCATTTCCAGTATTCCCTCCTGGATGTAGAAGCCATGTTGCTACAGTCAATGTACAGTTTATGCAATCCGCCAAAATCAAATCCTACCGCCTTCGTTTGTTCGCTATTTCACTCGTTTCTCCTTCTTCCCGCTCCACTCCCAAGCTCCTTTGGAGTTTTATGATTGTCGGTTTTCAATCATAAAATGACCTTTTAGAATCAAATCTAAAAGTTGCAACTCCAAAACCGACAATCATAAAGCCCCAAAGGAGCTTGGGAGTGGATCGGTGGTGCTTTGCCGCCACCTTGTGGATCCTTCGATCATTACATGTAAAGAGTTCTCATACAGTGACAATTCATTTTGGAAAACGTTAAATCTTTTCATAGTAATAATAGAAGACAGTTGCAGCAGAAAAGAGAAAAATACAACTAAAACAAAAAAAACCCCACTAAATTATTGACGACAACCATAATTTCTAAAATAAAGATCAATGTATGTATATTAGTAATGCATATTAAATGTAATTATTTTTATGCATTCATAAAACTTTTCATTCAGGTGTGTTGAGCCAGAATCAAATCTAAAAGTTGCAAAACAACGACTCTTGAAGACTGGAGTTTGACACTTTAAATGTGTTAACAGTCATACATTTTATCAACAGTCTTCAATATGCACAGCAGAAAACTAAAGTGATTATTGAGAACAGGGACAAAACAGGTCCTACGGATAAACCACAAAATTTGAATAAAATATATACAAAATCTAATTTTTTCAAATATCTAACTAAACTAACCTGGGTCATGTGAGCACAACAATGTATATTTTCCTGGTGTTTGCTGAATATTTCTTTTTATTTTAAACACTGTAGTCGGTGGATGATGCCTGGAAAATCCCTTGTCCCGGAGCAGAACTCAATACATTATAATAGCTTAAAACAATTAAAGAAATACTAGAATTATATATTATGACAATTAAGTACAAGTATTCATATAAATAATTGTAAAAGTATCAATAAATTGAATTAAAAATCATTTTTATATATTTTCCAACTCCATTGAAATTTGTCCCTAGTTTTTGTCAACACCGTCAGAAATGAAAAGAATGTAAAAAAAATCAGGCATTATTGGAAGGCACCAGAACTTCTGAGGACCCCATGGCCTCTTCCCTTCTCTTCCTTTGCTAAGAGGGCTAGTTATCTCTGGTTAGTTTATGTTATTCTTTAGTTTTTTTCTCTTCTTTTTATTCCTAAGTTGTTTGTCACAACCATGAAGTGTCAACACCATAACTGACAATTTACAAAACTTTGATGAAATTTTGTGAAATAAAAGCTTAATTTTGGTAAAATGTAAAGATTTCATGGACCTGATGAGCTACAATATGGCCTCCTTCAGAATTAAATCATATAAATTGAGGTAGTTTGGCATTTTGTCAACTCCGTCTGATGTCAACTCCATCAGAGTTTTTGTGACTCTTTCAGTGAAATTGTTGTCAAATCTCACTTAAATGTGCAATTAATTCATTTTAATGTATTTTACATAAATTGCATTACTTTACATGTACCAAGTTTTTAATTTTACTCACTAGTTTGTCACCACCTTCAGTTCTGTGTCAACTCCGTCATGCAGTGTCAACTCCGTCAGATGGACTTTTTGTTGTTTTTGGTTTTAAATCATATTTATTTTGTTTCTTGAGAAGCATTTGTCGATAAAATGAGTAAAAATATTACTAATAGGGTCATTAAAAATGATTTTATATTTATTTTTGTCAAATGGTGATGACAGCGTTCTAGGTCAGGTCGATTAAAAGTGTAATTTAAAAGAAAATTGCAACTGGGAGCCTGTACCTTAGCATCTTTACATTTCCAAAACATTTGTCATATTTGCATACTTATGGTTGAGAAATAACAAAAAACAAAAAATATTGGAAAATTAAAACCCATTTTGTCCCTACTCTCAAGAATCACTGAAATGCATCATGAAGCTTTCTGATTCAAATGATCCCTGAGATCTGTATGTTGTGTCACATTGAGGTTAATACAGATGGCCTATAAGCTCCAGTGATGTAATAACTTTAGCTTATAGGCAAAGGCAGGCGGAGAAAAGGTAAAACTGAGATTGTCTGGGTTTCTTTTCATCAACTGCCTCTTATTTACATGCTTAAGATCCTGCTAATAAGGTTTGTTTCTAAAGTGTTTCTCTCAAAACATTTCTTTAATAGAGTGGTGGTAATATTTTAAATTGTATAAAATTAAAATTTGAGGGACAAATTGCTTTGCATGTTTGTAGAACTGTAATTAGACTTTCTCTGACTGGATTTCTGCCAAAATGTTTATATTTTGCTGGCACTGATTATGCAGAGTAAATATGAATATTTCTGACCCTGAGATATAATAATGAGTTTTCCAAAGCAGCTGTCATAGAACAACAAAGAATATGTGTACACATTGCATTGCTTTTTTTAATTTAAAGAAGCATTTGTTTACATTTCCAAAACACTGTTTATATTTATGTCCGTCTGAAACAGTTGCATGTTGTGCAGAGTGTAAGCACTGAAAGGAAATATTGCTGTACATCAGACGGCTGATGATGCAGATGGTTTTCTAAACAGCAGCTAATAATTCAGTGCTACATCAGAGATCTGATGTTGGTGCAATCTTACAGATATTTGTATATTTGAATCTTCATCATACTTTTCTGTTATTTTTTCTCCAATTCTTCTTTCTCTTTACGTATTTCTTCCTCCTTCAGGATTTGTTGTTTCTCGTCCTTGATTTTCCTCTCAGCCTCTTGGAACATCTCATTGGTGTAGTGACTTCCTCCATTCCTGTCAACAATGGTTCTGATCTTCTTCAGCAGCTCAGTGACTTGAGGTTTCTTATCTTCCAGCTTGTTGTTGAAGACATGATACTGGTTGTTACATCTGGACACCAGATCCTGCAGGTCTTGGCATCCAGACAAATAATCCTCAATGGTGCCTTCAAGGTCGTCTCCATTGGTAAACAGAACCATGCTGTATCTGTCTGCTGCGTCTCCAAAGATTTCTTGAATCTTTTGCACTGATTGTTTTTCTTCTGCTGTGAATCTGCCCACTGCAACAACCACCAGTAACTAAGTATCCCACAATGCATTGTGTGATACTTTGCTGGCCAATTCCTACTGTCATATAAACCAAGTGTCTCAACAGAATCAATTATTGCAACATATAAAAACTAATGCAGTTATGTTGTGCAGTTTAAGTATTGCAATCATAAAATAACTAGATACATTTGTTTAGCTTTACATAAACTGAATAACAGACATGTTATAAGCCAATCAGGTATTTGGTCGAGACTTTTCCATGTTAAACAATATTCTTAAACTTAAGTGTTGCAGTGATGTAAAGCATTCAGTATTTCCTTCTGAAATGTAGTAGCAGTAGAAAGTAATATCTGTTGAGGACGTACACACGTCTTCCCCCAGGTTCATAATGTAAGAGATCAAAAATGAGTCATCAGTTTTAAATCAACCAAACTTTAATAAAATGCAAAAGACATTGATCAGAGATCAGACAGAAAAAAATCATTTAAATATTCAATCAGATCTGATAAACGTTCTGAATACACAGTTATGTAGATTTTAGCCACACTTTAAAACAAACTGTTCTGGAATATTACGGCTCCTCCTCCTCTTATAACTCATGATTTTGGTTACTTTTAACAGTTTTGGTTTTTATGAATCATAATTCCTATTAAGGAGTTATTTATCAGATTATGTAGCTCCAGGTGCAGAAACCTGAAACCACATAATCTCTGTGTCTCCACTTTTCGTGCTGTATTATGAAACCTTATGTGCAGATTAATGTGGGGATTATGTTTCTGCAAATAACATCATCCTGATACTGATATTGCACAAAGTTCAGTCAGGTTTAGTTATCTTTATGTATTTTTTAAATTATCGTTATTATTTTTCTCATATGGATTTATTTGTGTCTCTAATAAAGTTGATGATGATGGTGGGAGGATCAACCTGACCAGCACAGGAATGTGGCACAAAATGTTCCAGAACAGCAGAGCCGTCCATGATATAGAAGATCGTAGTCAGTTTATCAATATGAGCTTCAACACCTGCTGACTAACATAACAGAATAAATTTAATCCAATGTAGTAATACAAAACTAAATATAATCCCAGACATGAAGAAAAAAAAACTCAAGGAAAGCACTTTGGACTTGGATTCAGAATTGTTAAAGAACTTTCCAAAACAGAAAAAAGTACAAAAACTCTTTCTAAATTAATTCAACCCGTACAAAGAGTTGGTGAGACTTTTTATCCACAAAGTCAAAGTAACTTACTAGAAATAAGAGTTGATAACATTTTCATTAAACAGATTTAAGACTACTTACTGTTTTCAATTAAATACAGTGTTTATATTTACATTTTGTCCTTCATGTTGCTACGGACAGCAGAGCTTTCAGCTGCTCTGTTCCTGTGAAAAAGAACTGACTCCCACCTGATCTCTGCAACACAAACTCTGCCATATTTCAAATAAAAACTTAAAACTCATCTGTTAAAAACTGTCTACGCCCTCTGACTGCATTTACTCTGACTTTTTAAATCTTATTTTATACTTAATTTTACTGTGCATTTTAATATTGAGTCTGTTTTTATGGTAAACTATTTAAGGTGACCTTAAGTGTTAGAAAGGTGCCTACAAATAAAATTTATAATTTTTTTATATTATGATTATTATGATTGATTATGACGATGATGATTATTATTATTATATGGTTTTAATTAAGGGGTTTATTCTGTATGGAGCTTCATTTAACACAATAAAAGAGAGAGAATATGGTATGTTTTTTCTGTTTTCAATTATTTATATTTTTATAAAAGTTTTCTTTTAGAAACTTCTAAAGAAAATTTCTTAAAAGAAACTTTCTATAAAAAATTATTTGGAAGGACATTCCAAAAACTTTGCCATTATATAAAATACAACAGCAAAGTTGCTGTACAACTTTCAACATTCATTTTTTAGAAATGTTTCTAACAAACTGAACAAGGTGTTCTCCAACTATAGCCAAATTATAGAAATTATTACTTTGTTGAGCTTTTTCTCTGGCTTCAGATTCATACATGGACTGCATCTGGGATTTTTCTGCTTGAATTTCTCTCTTTTGCTTTTCCTCCAGTTGCTTTTTCTGGATTTCCAAGTGTTTTCTCTTTGTCCCCTTGCTTTCTTGCTCTTTCTTCTTCTCTCTCTTAGCCTGGGTTTTCTCATTCATTTTCTGCACCTCTTCCTTGTTGTTTTCTTTTCTTTTTCTCTCCAGTTCTTCTTTCTCTTTATGTATTCTCTCTTCTTTCTCCTTCAGGATTTGTTGTTTCCCCTCTTCGATGTTCCTCTCAGCCTCTTGGAACATCTCATTGGTGTTGTGACTTCCTCCATTCCAATCAACAATGGTTCCAGCTTCAGCCAAATGGTACCAATTATCCTTTCGTTCAGCTTCTTCTCTGGCCTCAGATTCATACTTGGACTGCAGCCTGGCTATTGCGGCTTGAATTTCTCTCTCCTGTTTTTCCTTCAGTTGATTTTTCAGGGTTTCAAGCGCCTCTTCTCTCTCCTTCTTCTCTCTTGCTATCTCAGCCTGGAATTGCTCCTTCATTTTTTTATCTCTTCCTCATAATCTTTTCTTATTTTCCTCTCCAGTTCTTCTTCCTCTTTACGTTTTTTCTCCTCTTACTCCTTCAGGATGCGTCGTTTTTCCTCCTCAACTGCCCTCTCAGCCTCTTGGAACATCTCATTGGTGTAGTGACTTCCTCCATTCCTGTCAACAATGGTTCTGATCTTCTTCAGCAGATCAGTTACCTGAGGTTTCTTATCTTCCAGTTTATTGTTGAAAACACAACACTGGTTATTACATTTGGACACCAGATCCTGCAGCTCTGGGCTTTTAGATAAGAACTCTTCAATGGTGCTTTCAAGGTTGTCACCACGGGTAAACAGAACCATGGTGTATATGTCTGCAGCCTCTCCAAAGATTTCTTGAATCTTTTGCACTGATTGTTTTTCTTCTTCTGTGGATCTGCCGATTGCAACGACCACCAGGAAGATGTGGGGTCCAGGAGCAGCAAAGCTGACGCACAGACTCAGATCTTTTTTGGTTTGATCTTCTCCAAATCTGGTGTCAAACAGACCTGGAGTATCAATGACAGTAACCTGCTGTCCATCCACATTACTGGAGCTTTTGGAGCATTTTACAGTCTTGGAATTGGGGCTACATTTGGACTGAAAGCACTCTCCACCCAGGATGGTGTTTCCAGAAGCGCTCTTCCCATTCTTAGTCTTCCCCACCATCACGATTTTCAACTCATTGTTGTTTATTATGTTTGTTCCTGTGAAAAAAAGGTTTAGATTAGAATTAAGATTGTCATGCTGATTTCAGCTTCTGCTTGTCAGTTCAATAAAATTTCTGTCTCACATATTATTGTAGCTTAGCGTGAATACTACAACATATTAATTATTTACATGTGACATATTTGTAGGGTTAGAGATGGTAACATAGTACAGTGGTGCCTAAATCCAACCGTGAAGAGCTACAATCCTGTACCTTTCATATCTGATTCTCATATCTGCATCAAAGGATTCCCTAATTAGCTCTCAGTCAGCTGTACAGAGGTTTGGTAACCAGTTCATTTGATCCATGTACTGGACAGACTGGGGGGCAGAAAGTGGCCCAAGATCTCCGCACAGACTGTCCTACTTTCAACTGCTCAGTTGACATTCAAATGAAAAACATAAACAGATACATAAATACATGGACTGAGGGACAATCCATTCCTTAGACTTGACAGCGTGATTGTGAGAATATGAGCTGTTTGAAAAGAAAAACACGGAAACAATATTTATGGAGTAAAAAGTTGAATTTGAAAGAGTTTTTCTGGAATCATTGGTATTGTGAGTGGATCAAGATGGCTAGTCGTAAAGTTGCACCTGATCTCTTTAACATAAACTCTTTGCCACATTTCAAACTCAAAACTCGCCTGTTTAAAATAGAATACAACATTTTAAATATTATTTTATACTTAATTTTAATGTGTATGTGAATACTGATTCTGTTTTATGTTAAACTATGTAGGGTACAAATACAATCTTGATCCTATACAAATAAAATGTATCATTATTTTTATTACTATATGGTGCAGTGAGAAAGTGATTTATTCTGCAGGGAACTTCATTTTTAAACACTAAAAGAGACAGAATCTGGTTTGTATTTTTCTGTTTACAATGTTTTATATTTTAAAGTTTTCTTTTAGAAACGTCCAAACTTTCGAAAGCTCTTCCAAATAACTTTTCTGTTGTACTTGCTGTAAAACTTTCACAATTTATTTTTAGAAAGGTTTCTAACAAAATTAAAGTTTCTCCAGCTTTAGCCAAACAATAGAAACTCTTAGTTTGTAGAACTTTACCTCTGGCCTCAGATTCATGCTCAGACTGCAGCCTGGATTTCTCTGCTTGAATTTCTCTCTCCTGCTTTTCCTTCACTTGGTTCTTCTGGGTTTCAAACTCCTCCATTTTCTCCACTCTCTCTCTCTCAACTGGGAATTGCTCCTTAATTTTCTGAATCTCTTTTTCTCTTATTTTCCTCTCCAGTTCTTCTTTCTCTTTACGTTTTTCTTCCTCTTCCTCCTTCAGGATTCGTTGTTTCTCCTCTTCAGTTTCCCTCTCAGCCTCTTGGAACATCTCATTGGTGTAGTGACTTCCTCCATTCCTATCAACAATGGTTCTGATCTTCTTCAGCAGATCAGTTACCTGAGGTTTCTTATCTTCCAGTTTATTGTTGAAGACATGATACTGGCCGTTACATCTGGACACCAGAACCCACAGCTCTGGGCTTTCAGACACATAATCTTCAATGGTGTCTTCAAGGTCGTCTCCACGGGTAAACAGAATCATGCTGTATCTGTCTGCTGCCTCTCCAAAGAGTTCTTGAATCTTTTGCACTGATTGTTTTTCTTCTTCTGTGGATCTGCCGATTGCAACGACCACCAGGAAGATGTGGGGTCCAGGAGAAGCATAACAGATGCACTGACTCAGGTCTTTCATGGTTTTATCTTCTCCAAATCTGGTGTCAAACAGACCTGGAGTATCAATGACAGTAACCTGCTGTCCATCCACATTACTGGAGCTTTTGGAGCAGTAAACAGTCATGGATTTGGGGCTGCATTTGGACTGAAAGGACTCTCGACCCAGAATGGTGTTTCCACTAGCGCTCTTACCAACGCCAGTCTTCCCCACCATCACGATACTCAGCTCATCGTTGTTTGTGATGTTTGTTCCTGTGAAGAAGGTTTAGATTAGAGTTAAGATTATCTTCCTGATTTCAGCTTCTGCTTATCAGTCCAATAAAATTTCTGTAGTTTAGTGTAAATATTATAACACAACATATTAATTATTTACATGTGACATATGTGTAGAGGCCTGGCAGCATGGGCGGACATTGGGGGCATTGCCCACCCACAGAGTCAGTTGTGTCCCCCCTGTACTGGAAGCTGTTTGTTGTTTTTACCTCAGAGTGGCAAACTGTCTGTTATTCCTATAACGATTTGATACAGTAGGAGCTTCCGCATTTCCCATATCTGTGTCCTCTTTCACTTTTTTCAGCAGTTAAAATTGTTTAATCTATTAACACGTCATAACCTGTTTTTCCAAGCCGCTTTCAAACGCAACATAAGCGCTGAGACCATAGACATAATATCCATCTGATTCCTGGGAGGTTCATAGACATGTCTATGGGGAGGCTTACTGGGGAAACAATTATGGGTCTTACTTTCAGCACCCACCGGATGTAGCATTATTTCATTGCAATTTATATAATTTTTTGCTAATCTATATTCATGATAGAAGTAACATCTCTGTTTTCGGTTATAATAAAATATTTAGTAAAACTTGTTCATGGACACACGGTCTGCTGTCAGAAAGCTGCTCAGTACAGAGGATCGTAATTGTGAGTAATCAGGGGAGCAACAGGAACAAGATTATTAAGTTTTGTAACGGAGTGAATTAGCAGGGCCGCTAGCAGCTCGTTTCTCTGAAGAACTGACAGTAAAAAAGAGAAAAGCAGAGAGCTGGTCAGTGTTCTGACTGTACTTTAATAATCAGACCGCGTTCAGTTTGTGGCTGCAGCAAGTGTGTTTTTTGAAAGTGCTCCCAGAACAAAAGCAGTAGTTTTCATCGCCTACCAACAGATAAAGAAACAAAAAGAATTTGGCTAAAAATTCCTAAACTTGAACAGAGAACCCAAAATGCTTTATGTGGGATAATTTCATTGTGTGGATAGAAAGCCAAGGGAAGAAAACCTGAATCTGCATCTGGAGCAACTGAGTCAGTGAAGTAGCTAACTTTGCTAGTGCGGGTTATTTGCGGCCATTTCTTTAAGTTGCCATTCCTCCCCGCATTAGCTGTAGGTTGCGGTTAAACAATATTGCCACATGCAAGTTGTGATAACTGAAGTTCCCTTATATTTTATAGCCTAAAAACCTCTGTGGAAAGCCAGTTCTGTTAGGATTCGGGTCAGTGTGAGTGATCTTTTCTATAGAGGATCTC
Organism: Poecilia reticulata; assembly: GCF_904066995.2. Classification (NCBI taxonomy): domain Eukaryota; kingdom Metazoa; phylum Chordata; class Actinopteri; order Cyprinodontiformes; family Poeciliidae; genus Poecilia; species Poecilia reticulata. The sequence goes on from NC_088840.1 coordinate 20,348,394, forward strand.
GGAGGAGAGCTCTGACAGGCTGACGCACCGGCAGCTGATTCCAGATGATTGACTGGCAGATCTTTAAGAAGCGGAGTGATAGAGATTTTTTGGTATTATCATTTTGTTGTTACTTTAGTTCATATTCAGTCTAATGTTAGTCAGTTTAAAATGTTCTCTTCTTTAGTGTGTGTATTAACTGACCTGGGGGTCACAGCTGCCTGTTCATCTTCAGGTGAAACAGTTTGACCGAGATTTGAACCGGGCTCAGATCGTAGATCAGATATTGCATCTGGAACTGGGTTGTTAGTCGTTTAGGTAAATTGTTTTACGACCTTTGCTGTGTTTAGGTAAAATGTTTTACGACCTTTGCTGTTTTTCCTCTGCTGTCTATCTTACCTATCCTCCCTCTTTGAAGTTTGAAAATAAAAAGCAAGCTCTACCCAAAGATCTTCAGAACGCTCTGTGAACGGCTCAGAGGAGCAGTTGATAGAGTCTTCTCTTTTGCAAAAGCTTTAAGATTCATATACGTTGTCTGTGGTTCTTTTATGTAGGTTCTAGGAAAATACCTATCACGGAGGAACAGTCACTCATCGTTCGATGGTCTCAATTGTTGGTCAGAGTCAACCCTGAAGCCATGCTTTGGATGTTTTTGAGAGGACTCTAGTAATTTTGTGTCTGCTTTCAGGAAACGGCGAGCTGTCAGGAACAAGCCGAGAACCGTGCCTGGACATTAAGATCCCTCCTGCCAAGACCAAACATCTCCTGGATCCTAGCCCTCCCCTCCAAGCAACGGCCACTCGAAAGACAAACCCAAGCAGAACTCCCTACCGTCCTGTGGAACATAATCTGTATGAACAATCTACAAATAAAAAAAACCTTTTTCACTGAACAGTGCTCTCCGGTCTTGTGAGAACTTGCATGTGGGTCAAGAAACTTAAATCCAACATGACAAGTTGGCGAGTTGCCAACATGTAAATAAATGGCGGTTCCGGTTAGCAGTGTAAGTCACACCCATAAATCACGCAAAGCCTCGTGGGGGCTAGGAGTAATGTGGATAAGAGCATAGACATGACTTGTGTTGTTTTAGTTGAGCAAAGTAGGAGAGACCATGGACATGTACACGTAGACCCCTCATGGAGCGGGTCGGCCCGTTGCTGCGATACGTAACAGCGTCCGCCATATTGAATGTGGAATATGTGCCGGTAAGCTAATACAAGTAAATATTGGACCGAACTTTATAAAGTGCCGTTCTACAAAGTATTTTAAATTAGTACCTGCCATTGACACATTTTCTTACACACACTAATATATTTGGTTATCAAATAAATGACTAAATACAGAGTTTCTAACTTTTAATGTGATTATTTAATTCTTTGGGGGCATTTCTAAATAAAGAGCACAATGTTTTTATTTGATATAAATGATTCTGATAATTTTTATATTGACATTGATGAACAGACACTTTTACAGTGTTTTATTAAATAATATATTTACATAATTCCATAATTTAATGTACATTTAAGGGCTGCACAGTGGCGCATGTGGTAGAGCTGTTGCCTTGCAGCAAGAAGGTTCTGGGTTCGATTCCCGGCCTGGGGTCTTTCTGCATGGAGTCTTCATGTTCTCCCTGTGCGTGCGTGGGTTTTCTCCAGGTACTCCGGTTTCCTCCCACAGTCCAAAAACATGACTGTCAGGTTAATTGGCCTCTCCAAATTGCCCCTAGGTGTGAGTGTGTGTGTGCATGGTTGTGTGTCTCTGTGTTGCCCTGCGACAGACTGGCATCCTGTCCAGGGTGTACCCCGCCTCTCACCCGAAACGTTGGCTGGAGATGTGCACCAGCAACCCTCCCAACCCCACTGAGGGAAAAAGGGTGCAAGAAAATGGATGGATGGAATGTACATTTAACATTTCAAGACAAGAAATAATTTTCTTGTAATTATTTTTATACATTATTGAGAAATGACTTGATTTATAAATCAGTCATTGTCAAACATTAAACTACATATTTTTCTTACTTTTTCCAGAGAATTTTTTTTTACAGTATGTCAACTCTTCTATTGACAGCAAAGAGTAAAAATAATTCAGAGTAAATTATTTTTATTTCATTACATAAGCTGTGCAAACCGGATTCCAAAAAAGTTGGGACACTAAACAAATTGTGAATAAAAACTGAATGCAATGATGTGGAGATGGCAAATGTCAATATTTTATTCATAATAGAACATAAATGGCAGATCATCTCTTTCAGGGAAGACCCTGCATTTTTCAACAACATAATGCCAGACCACATTCTGCAGCAACCACAACATCATGGCTACGTAGGAGAAGGATCCGGGTACTGAAATGTCCAGCCTGCAGTCCAGATCTTTCACCTATAGAGAACATTTGGCACATCTTAAAGAGGAAGGTGCCACAAAGAAGGCCCAAGAAGATTGAACAGTTAGAGGCCTGATGGGAGAGCATTTCTATTTCTAAACCTGAGAATCTGGTCTCCTCTGTCCCCAGACGTCTGCTGAGTGTTGGAAGAAGAAGGGGAGACGCCACACAGTGGTAAAAATGACCTTGTCCCAACTTTTTGGGGATTTGTTGACGTCATGAAATTTTGAAACAACATATTTTTCCCTTAAAATGATACATTCTCTCAGTTTAAACTTTTGATCTGTGATTTGTGTTCTATTGTGAATAAAATATTAGATGTTGGCACCTCCACATCATTGCATTCAGTTTTTATTCACAATTTGTTTAGTGTCCCAACTTTTTTGGAATCCGGTTTGTATTTTATTAACATATAAAATGTTTAAAAGTGCATTTTTGCATTCATTCCTATCATTCAGTGCCAATTCGCCAATTACAGGGGGATCACACTCTTAAGCCTCCCTGGTAGGGTCTATTCAGGGGTCCTGGAGAGGAGGGTCTGTCGGATAGTCAAACCTCGGATGCAGGAAGAGCAGTGTGGTTTTCGTCCTGGTCGTGGAACACTGGACCAGCTCTACACCCTCAGCAGGGTCCTGGAGGGTGCATGGGAGTTCGCCCAACCAATCTACATGTGTTTTGTGGACTTGGAGAAGGTGTTCGACCGTGTCCCTCGGGAGACACCACCACGTCGAGAGGAGCCAGTTGAGGTGGCTCGGGCATCTGGTCAGGACGCCTCCTGAACGCCTCCCTGGTGAGGTGTTTCGGGCACGTCCCAACGGGAGGAGGCCTCGGGGAAGACCCAGGACACGCTGGAGGGACTATGTCTCTTGGCTGGCCTGGGAACGCCTTGGGGTTCCCCGGAGGAGCTGGAAGAAGTGGCTGGGGAGAGGGAAGTCTGGGCCTCCCTTCTGAAGCTGCTGCCCCCGCGACCCGACCCCGGATAAGCGGAAGAAAATGGATGAATGGATGGATGGATGGATGGATGGATGAATGGATGGATGGACCCCGCATTGGCTGCTCCAGCGCAGTAAATACGGCAGCCATCTTGGAGCGGTCGTCCCTCCCATAGACATGAATAAGTAGACGCCTCATGGAGCGCTGAGTGGTACATAACAGAGTCCTCCATCTTCTATAAGCAGGGTGATTGGAGCTCCTTAAGTCTTGTGCTGTGTAGACTTGTTTCAACCGTTTTACAAAACAAACTGGATTCATTCTCATTACCTTTCACAGGTAAGGATGAAAGATCAGAATTACTTGACTTTGCAGCCAGAAATTCGCTTCCAAACAGCCGAGAAATATTTCCTGTGTAGCTAAATTGGCCCGAAATAACCGCTGATTGTTAGCGTAGCAGCACTAGCGGAACAAGTCAGCATCGGGCCGGGGGACGGGCCAATTACCGGGTCCCTTACGTGCATCAGCTGCTGGAAACTGGGGGAGGGAAAGGGGGGGTCGAAACGAAACTGAAATTGTTGACTTTAACATCACCTTTCTCAATAGGTGAGGCGCACTTTTTCCGTCTATAATCAGACATTTAAACGACTTGAAACCATTCCTCCCTCCCTGGCACCTCCAGACCCAGGCCACCATCCGGCCCGGTTCGGGGGGCAGCCGCCCCCGAGCCCCCCCTATAGCTCCGCCCCTGCGTAGCAGCTAACACTTTTGTGACCAATATGAAACTACACTTCGTCCTTGGTACAAGGGGAGCAAACAATTCAAAACCCAAGCAGCACAACAATCAAATTTAAAATGTTTATTACAAAAAGTCACTTTCAATAGCGGCACAATAAAACAGTCCTTTTCTTCTTCTTAATAAAATCTAAAGTTCGATAACTACCCTAAAAAGAAAGTCATCAATCCGAGGCCATCAGTTTAGCTCCTCCTATTACGCTGCTCCAGATGAAGGCGGTCCGCCCGTAGCGTGAAACTAGCTGGTCCCACAGCTGACTCCACACCGCTCCAACACTGCTCTGCTCTTCAGACCGATCCAGCTACAAGAAAATCAGGGCAGATCAGGTTCCCTCTGCCCTGATCCTGTATAATGGGCCATCGGCCCACCTCCCGGTGCTCTCCCGATGCTCTGTGCCTGGCGTGCGGATTCCATCCGCTCTTCGCTCGACAACGGATCTCTGCCATCCACAGGATCGGTATTCTCCCTCTCTTTTCATTCAGGCTCCTTTTAGGGTGCGTTCACACTGCAGCCTGAAGTGACCCAATTCCGATTTTTTGGCAATTCTGATTTTGCCAAAAATCACTGCAAAAATCACTGCAGGTAAATGCGACCTGTATGTGTTCTGCAGTGTAAACGGGCAAACGACCTGAAAGTGTCCTGCATGCGCAGTAGAGGGCACAATAGCGTCAGTGTTCTGCCAACCACCATAAAAAGAAGAAGAGCTCAGTGTTTGTGGAAGTAAACATGGAGGCTGACGGTGGAGCTTAGCTTACACATTTGAAGTTGTTATCCGGCCGGAGCAGCATATTAACAACTTAATCCTCATATAGTCTGTCATGGTTGTTGTTTTTCTTCCTGATTGTGTGTATCAGGACGCAGAATAGAGAGATTTGTTGAGAATCAGTGACATTCAGTTCGGATGAATGCGACCTGAACGTTAGGTCGTATTTGAATCGGATACGTATCAGACAGATATGGGTCACATCCTACAAAGAATCTGACCTGTGCCGTTCACACTGCCATGAAAAGATCGGATACAGGTCGCATTATGTCAAAAAAAATCGGAATTGGGTCACTTTAGGCTGCAGTGTGAACGCACCCTTATTCTGGCTTCAATCAGCCTCTACTAACACTTGAGCTCACCCAAGCACACTGGTGTGTTTGGGTTGTTCAAGGGGATTGTCATAATGTGTGGTTGGTGGTGGTGAGAATGACGCTGAGACCCAGGTAAGATTATGAATGTGATGGTTTTAATGAATAATAAAGCTCATAAACAGTCCAGGAACAGGCAGCACGGCAGACAGACAAGCACACAGCTAATCGCCGGTAGCACTGAAAAACAAAAAACTGAATAACTGGAGCTGACGCCGACAGAGGACTTAACCAGTACTACTGGGACAATGGACAGACAGACGCAGACAGCTAAGGCTTGACAATAGACAAGGACCCAACGAAGAACACAGACAACAGGTGAGACTAAATACACATGGGGCAATCAAGGGAAAGAGACACACCTGGGAGACAATCAACGGGGAAGACGCAGAGACAGGACTCACAGAGAACAGGATCACACAGAAATCTCAAAAATAAACACAGAAACACGGATCATGACAGTGATAAACAAAATCCAAAACAATACAAACATGCAAAGCACCACAAAAAGATTAAAATAAAAATACAATCATATTTTTCCCTTTGCAACATTTTCAGACTGTTTTCTAATGAGGGAGAGCTGATGAAAAACCGCTGTTAGAGGAGAAGTTAATTAAAAACCAGATGATTTAGTGAGGAAAGATCAGTCAGGATCAGAGCTGGAGCTGCTGTTCTTTAGTCTGTTTCCCAGCTCAGCTTCACCATGTCGGTATTTAACTACAGGTCCTTCTCAAAAAATTAGCATATTGTGATAAAGTGAATTATTTTTCGTAATGTAAGGATAAAAACTAAACTGTCATATATTTTAGATTCATTGCACACCAACTGAAATATTTCAGATCTTTTATTGTTTTAATCCTGATAATTTTGGCATACAGCTCATGAAAACCCAAAATCCCTTTCTCAAAAAATTACCTTCAAATAATTATGTTCAGTTATGCACTCAATACTTGGTCAGGAATCCTTCTGCAGCCTTCAATGCGGCATGGAGGCAATCAGCCTGTGACACTGCTCAGGTGTTATGGAGGCCCAGGATGCTTCGATAGCCTTAAGCTCATCCAGAGTGATGGGTCTTGCGTCTTTCAACTTTCTCTTCACAATATCCCACAGATTCTCTATGGGTTTCAGGTCAGGAGAGTTGGCAGGCCAATTGAGCACAGTAATACCCTGGTCAGTAATACCAGTAGTTTTGGCACTGTGAGCAGGTTGTGCTGAAAAATTAAATCTTCATCTCCATAAAGCTTTTCAGCAGATGGAAGCATGAAGGGCTCCAAAACCTCCTGATAGCTGCTGCATTGACCCTGCCCTTGATAAAACACAGTGGACCAACACTAGCAGCTGACATGGCTCCCCAAACCATCACTGACTGTGGGTACTTGACACTGGACTTCTGGCCTTTTCCCCCAGGCTTTGAAGACAGCAGTTATCAAACCACTGATAAAAAAGCAAAAACTGCTTTGACTCCTTCCAGTCTGGTTTTCGTGCTCATCACAGCACGGAGACGGCCCTTGTAAAAGTGTTCAATGACATCCATATAAATACAGACTGTGGGAGAACCACAGTGCTGGTTCTGTTGGACCTCAGTGCAGCTTTCGACACTGTTGACCTTTTGACATTTTACTGAATCGACTGGAAAGTTGGGTCGGACTCTCCAGTCCAGTTCTCAACTGGTTTGAATCTTACATAAAGAACAGGGAATTCTTTGTTTCAATCGGAAATTTCTCATCAGAGGTCAAAGGTCACATGTGGGGTACCCCAAGGTTCAATCCTAAGACCCCTTCTTTTCAATATTTATATGCTCCCACTGGCTCAGGTTATAACAGGACATAGGATTAGCTACCACAATTATGCGGATGATACACAGCTCTACATCACGATGTCACCAGGTGACTCTGAACCCATCCAATCACTGAATAGATGCTTAGAACAGATAAATGTGTGGATGTGCCAAAACTTTCTCCAGCTGAACAGAAACAAAACTGAAGTTATTATCTTTGGACCTAAAGATGAGCGAACTAGAATCAATGCACAGCTTCAGTTATTACAACTAAAAACCAGCGATCAGGCCCGAAACCTGGGAGTAGTGATGGACTCTGACCTGAACCTTCAGAGCCACATTAAGACAGTCACAAAGTCGGCCTTCTATCACCTGAAGAACATCTCTAGGATTAGAGGACTGATGTCTCAGCACGATCTAGAGAAACTCATCCATGCGTTTATCTTTAGCCGCATTGATTACTGCAACAGCGTCTTCACAGGTCTGACTAATAAATCAATCAAACAGCTGCAGCTGATCCAGAATGCTGCTGCTCGGGTTCTCACTAAAACCAGGAAGATAGAGCACATAACACCAGTTTTAAAGTCCCTACACTGGCTCCCTGTAGCTCAGAGAATAGACTTTAAAATACTGATGTTAGTTTATAAATCACTGAACGGTTTAGCACCACAATACCTTAAAGATCTGTTATTACTGTACCAACCGTCTAGACCCCTCAGATCTTCTGGTTCTGGTCTGCTCTGCATCCCCAGAACCAGAACCAGACGAGGAGAAGCAGCATTCAGTTTCTATGCACCACAGATTTGGAACAAACTTCCAGAAAACTGTAAAACAGCTGAAACACTGGGTGCTTTTAAATCTCAACTTAAAACTCACCTGTTTAGAGTTGCTTATGGCTAAATTAGGGTTAGAGTGCGGGTTTTGATGTCTTCCATGTTTTTATGTCTTTAATGTTTTTAATTTCTTCTTTCTTTTCTACGTTTTAATGATGTAATGTTTCTTGTTTTTTTATTTTTTTAATCTCTCTTTCTCACTGATTATTTCTGTTTTTATTTTAATTATGTAAAGCACTTTGAAATGCCTTGCTGCTGAAATGTGCTATACAAATAAAATTTGATTGATTGATTGATTGATTGATTGATTGATTGATTGATTGATTGATTGATTGATTGATTGATTGATAAAAACCTAGAGGTTGGAGTCCTTGTCAAACGGTGTTTTTGACTAAAGTCCCTGAGGGTTAGAATCCCAGTTAAACGGCATTTAACTGAAGTCCTAAAGGGGTGCGGGTTTTAATGTTTTTATCTTTTTAAAAAAAAATCTCTCTCTTTCTCACTGTTTATTTAATGTCACATGCTGTTTTTATCTTAATTATGTAAAGCACTTTGAAATGCCTTGCTGCTGAAATGTGCTATACAAATAAAATTTGATTGATTGATTGATTTTGGCATTTCCTTCTCCCCAGTCTTCCTCCAGACTCTGGCACCTTGATTTCCGAATGACATGCAAAATTTGCTTTCATCCAAAAAAAGTACTTTGGACCACTGAGCAACAGTCCAGTGCTGCTTCTCTGTAGCCCAGGTCAGGCGCTTCTGCCGCTGTTTCTGGTTCAAAAGTGGCTTGGGAGTAGCCAAGCCACTTAGACATGGGGAATGCGACACCTGTAGCCCCTTTCCTGCACACGCCTGTGCATGGTGGCTCTGGATGTTTCTACTCCAGACTCAGTCCACTGCTTCCCCCAAGGTCTGGAATCGGCCCTTCTTCACAATCTTCCTCAGGGACCAGTCACCTCGTCTCGTTGTGCAGCGTTTTCTGCCACACTTTTTCTTTCCCACTGAGGTGCCTTGATACAGCACTCTGCGAACAGCCTATTCGTTCAGAAATTTCTTTCTGTGTCTCACCTCTTGCTTGAGGGCATCAATGATGGCCTCCTGGACAGCAGTCAGGTCGGCAGTCTGACTCATGATTGCGGTTTTGAGTAATGAACCAGGCTGGGAGTTTTTAAAAGCCTCAGGAATCTTTTGCAGGTGTTTAGAGTTACTTTGTTGATTCAGATGATCAGGTTAACTGCTCGTTCAGAGAACCTTTTCATGATATGCTAATTTTTTGAGACAGGGATTTTGGGTTTTCATGAGCTTTATGCCAAAATCATCAGTATTAAAACAATAAAAGACCTGAAATATTTCAGTTGGTGTGTAATGAATCTAAAATATATGACAGTTTAATTTTTATCATTACATTATGAAAAATAATTAACTTTATCACAATATGCTAATTTTTTGAGAAGGACCTGTATAAAGATGCTACGAGTCAGAGCCCAACATGCTGAAAATGTCTTTTTCTGAATGTAAAGGAAAAATATGTATTTTCTGTTTCACTTTTGGATAATTTCTCTTTTATCCTTGGCTTTAGCCTGTGAACCAGGACGTCTCAGAAGTCATTCGAGTTTTCCCAGTGTGACCAGCAGACTGAAGCCTGTGACCAGTGTTCCCAGTATAATAAATACATGTTTTATTCTTTCACTTTTTGTGTGTTTTTAAATATCTCAATCTAAAGTATTAGTGTTATAATACAGCTTATGTAATGAAATAACAATTATTTACTCTGTTAGAATAATTTTTCACTCTTTGCTGTCAATAGCAGAGTTGACATACTGTAATTATTTATTCTCTGGAAAAAGTAAGAAAAATATGTAGTTTAATGTTTGACAATGATTGATTTATAAATCAAGTCATTACTCAATAATGTATAAAAAATAAATACAAGAAAATTATTTGTTTCTTATCTTGAAACGTTAAATGTACATTAAATTATGGAATTATGTAAATATATTCTTTAATAAAACACTGTAAAAGTGTGTTCATCAATTCAATATAAAAATTATCAGAATAATTTATATCAAATAAAACATTGTGCTCTTTATTCAGAATTTCCCCAAAACAATTAAATAATCACATCAAAAGTTAGAAACTCTGTATTTAGTCATTTCTTTGATTGCCAAATCTATTAATGTGTGTGAGAAAATGTGTCAATGGCAGGTATTAACTTAAAATACTTTGTAGAACGGATCTTTATAAAGTTCGGTCCCTTCACTTGTATTGGCTTACTGGGAGAGATGCCACATTCAATATGGCGGACGCTGTTACAGCAACGGGCCGGCCCGCTCCATGAGGCGTCTACGGAGAAGGACCTCGCTGCAGCCATAGACATAATATAATATCTCTATATATAGATATATGTATATATCCATATATATACACAGACAGACAGACAGACAGACAGACAGACAGACAGACAGACAGACAGACAGACAGACAGACAGACAGACAGACAGACAGACAGATAGACAGATAGATAGATAGATAGATAGATAGATAGATAGATAGATAGATAGATAGATAGATAGATAGATAGATAGATAGATAGATAGATAGATAGTGCTATATGAACTGAAAACAGGGCAATGCATTTTAATGCTCAATATTACCCATCAGAAACCGTTCAGACACTTAATGCTGAGTGGAGTGGAGTACCGCTCCAAGAAGCCCGCTCTAAATCTTGTCGGCGACAATAGGCGAGAGCGGTCCATGAGGCGTCTATTCTTGTATTGTCTATGGTTGTACCTACCTGTTCATTCTAAATAACACCCAGTTTGAATTGAATTTCTTCCAGGTTCTGAGTGAGCTTATGTTCCCCGCTGTCGTGAGTTACCTTCCTCGTGTGTCTTCCCATGACGCCGTTGGTATTACCTAGTGATGGACAAATGAAGCCTCATGAAGCAATGAAGCTTTCCAGCCCTTTGCTGTCATTACTCAATGCTTCATTCATTGCTCACTAGTGACATCTGCTGGTGAAACTGTAACAGCCTTGTCACTCAGTTGGATCATACTTCCAAAATTACTAAATGCTATATTGTCACAAGGTTTTTTTTTTTTATCAAACTCATGTTAAGAAGAATCAATGAAACCATATTTTATCATCATATGTTTTAATAAAATTATTTGTAGCCAATCTAATCCTGGTTTATGTTGAACATCAGTGGTTGTGTTGGGTTTTCTTTTATGTCAGACTGATTTGACAATAAAGACATTTTATGTTTTAGTGTCTTGGGGCATTGGCTTTTCTTAGATTTATAATTGGCTCTGATCCCTTATATTTGGCTACATGTTGAATTTTAGTCCTGCAACAGGATTAAATCTGTTTTTGCTGTGCAAGACTGATATATCTTTGCTAATCAGACTACAAATAATAGTGGAATTTTGCAGAAAGTGAGAAATTGGGAGGTGGAGGGGTTAATTATTGTTATCTAAGAATTTTATTGTGAGCGATCATCTCAAAGTATTCCCAGATAGAGATTTTCCTCTTGCTGGCTCCATTTCAGACAATTAATCAAGTTTACTTGTGTAGCACATTTCAGCAACAATGCAGTTTATTGTGAGATTTACATCATAAAATCACAAAAATATAGTTATAAAAAAACAACATAATCTACAATTGAGAAAACCAGTAACAAACATTAAATTTTAATGAGCGCCATCATCAATACACATCGAATATGTTGGTCAATGTTCATTTTATTTTTGCCACTGAAGATAAATATCCTCCTCTGATGCGAGAAAAAAAAGAACAACAACCCATGATGCAGCGCGGCTCATAGCGCTTTTATTTTGAAAACCGACACGCAAAATGAAGCAGTCACGTGACCCAGGCAATGCGAGGCCTCGATTGTTGCCAGTCACGTGGTTTTCAGCAAGACTACACAAGCCTCGAAGCGGGGCTTCATCGGACACGCCCCCTTTTTACTCTGTACAAGCCTCGGAGCCTGGATTCAGATGGTCCATCACTAGTATTACGGACTCCGCTCGTTCCGCCACATACAAACCTGTCCGCCCTCCAACGAAGCCCTCTCATCCAGCGCTCTGCCTGCAAGCATTTGCCTCCACACCAAGTAAGACCCAGTCTGTCCACACCTGGAAAATCTCTCATCTACTCTAATCTGCTGTCTCTCGTTGACGGTAAGACTGTCAACGAGTCTTGCTCTCGGTCATCTGTTCCAGAACTCATTCCCTTTCCCCTCTCCCCTGGATTCAATAAACTTATCAATGTTCATTTATCTGCCACTCCTGATTGTGTTCTCGCATGTGGGTTAAGACTTGATACCAACATGACAATCTTCAAAAGCCAAAGTAGCATAAACAATTTTTGCTGCATAAACGTAGCTGAGTTGATTGACACCCATTTTGTCTGATTTGAAGAAGGTGGGGGGACTGATTGACCTTGGATGACCTCTAGAAACATTTCTTTATATCTTTAAATTGATAGCGGCACAAACAAATTTTTGCTGCACAAATGTAGCACAAACGTTTGACAACCATTTTGTCTGATTTGAAGAAGGTGGGGGGGCCAACTTCACTCAGGTGTGATTCCACCTAATTTTTCACTACCTTCCGCATCTTTAAACGACTATTTTAAAAACTGCAACACGCAGACTCTTCCAACACCTAGATCACATCCGACAACATTTTTCTCTCAACTACTTGTGGAGGTCTTCAGGAAAGAAAAGACCTCCACGGAGCTCTATATTTTAGTATCACAAAAATATAATAGAAATTGGGATAATAAAGCCATAACAATATAAACTCATAATATTGTGAGCATATTGTCAAAATATCAGCAGACCAAAGACAATATTACCAGGAGAAAGTGAAGTTACGAGAAGAAAAATTAAGAAAAGATTTTGAAAAAGTTATTAAGTTCAGTAAGCACATAATAAATATTGAGTTGGTAAAACTACATTGAAGAAATAAATATGAAGGTCAATAAAATTATAAAACAAATTTCTCCTTTTTTAAAATTAATTGGTGCATTTTAAGTGTATTCATTTATTTATTGGGCCATTTACAGGCTATATTTCTGCTTTTATTTTTAACTGGCAGTTTAGATCTTCCACAGCTGCAACTGTCAATATGGACAATGGATATTTAAATATTACACAAATATAATAGAAATTAGGAGAATAAACTCATAATATTGTGAGCATATTGTCAAAATATCAGCAGACCAAAGACAATATTACCAGGAGAAAAATTAAGAAAGGATTTTGAAAAGGTTACCAAGTTCAGCAATTTCCTGACTCTTTTTTCCAAATGGGTACAGTGGTTGCACAATTATTTCAAACTCCTGCTACTGATCACATGTGATACGGATGAGTTAAAAGAGTAAGCATTTCCTTATTTGTAAAATCGAAAGCAAAGAAGGCTATACAATGTCACAAGACGTTTAACATTCATCTTAAAACAGTGGTGAGACAGTTTTTTCCTGTAGGAGTTCTCATAAGATTACTAGTCTACTTTATTCTACTAATACGACTTTAGTCTCATATCACTTTTTCATGTATTACTTTGTAGAAAATCATGAGACAATCTCAGAACAACATAAAAGATGGCTGAAGAAGAGAAGTAGCATGTTTAGCCCATATGTATTTTTGTTGCTGGATATTTTCTACATCTGAATAGAATCAATATTTAGTTATCTTGGCTTACCATTGTTGCAGGCCTCATTTGGGCTGACTTTGTTGCTGTCCATGATCAATCAGAGAGAGCAGTGTTGACACTCAAGCTGCAGTGAAGCTATGAATACAGGTTGGATCCTGCACAAGACTTTTGAACAGAGCTAGTCAGAGTAAACTGAAACTGGAGCGTTGATTGGCTCTCTGTCCCTGACTGCTTTTTTGCATTTAAAAAATTGCCCTGCAAGTTTTAAGTTCCCAAACAAATGGTAGTTATTATTATCATTATTATTATTATTATTATTATTATTATTATTATTATTATTATTATTATTAGTAGTAGTTGTAATAGTAGTAGTAGTAGTAGATGTATTATTTATTACAGATTACCTTTGACTTCAAAACACCTTCTAAAAACACTTTAGATAATTCTGATGTGAGCAAAGTAAAGCAAGATGCTCCTTAAAAAGTCAGGGACAGAGAGCCAATCAACGCTCCAGTTTCAGTTTACTCTGACTAGCTCTGTTCAAAAGACTTGTGTAGGATCCAACCTGTAGTCATATCTTTTCTGCAGCTTGAGTGTCAACACTGCTCTCTCTGACTGATCATGGACAGCGACAAAGTCAGTCCAAACAAAGCCTGCAACAATGGTAAGCCAAGATAACTAAATATTGATTCTATTCAGATGTAGAAAATATCCAGCAACAAAAATACATATGGGCTAAACATGCTGCTTCTCTTCTTCAGCCATCTTTTATGTTGTTCTGAGATTGTCTCATGATTTTCTACAAAGTAATACATGAAAAAGTGATATGAGACTAAAGTCGTATTAGTAGAATAAAGCAGACTAGTAATCTTATGAGAACTCCTACAGGAAAAAAACTGTCTCACCACTGTTTTAAGATGAATGTTAAACGTCTTGTGACATTGTATAGCCTTCTTTGCTTTCGATTTTACAAATAAGGAAATGTTTACTCTTTTAACTCATCCGTATCACATGTGATCAGTAGCAGGAGTTTAAAATAATTGTGCAACCACTGTACCCATTTGGAAAAAAGTTACAAAATTGCTGAACTTCATAACTTTTTCAAAATCTCAATTTTTTCCTCGTAATTTATTTTTCTCCTCGTAATAGTCTTTAGTCTGCTAATATTATGACAATATACTCACAATATTCTGACTTTTTTCTATTACATTTGTGTGATTTTAAAATATCCATTGTCCATGTTGACAGTGGCAGCTGTGAAGGACCTGTTAAAAATGAAAGCAGAAACATAGCCTATAAATGGCCTTGTAAATACAGGGACACACTTAAAATGCACCAATTACTGTAATTCAAGAGAACTTTGTTTTATAATTTTATTGACCTTCATATTTATTTCTTCAATGTAGTTTTACCAACTCATATTTATTATGTGCTTAAATATGTTAAAAAAATGTACGTTTTGCCTTTTACTTGTTACCAGACTCACTTTTGTCACACTGGTGAACGTGACATGCATGAAACATAATCAGGCTTTGTGTTGTTCCTCTGTAGCTTAAAGGAGCACATACTTTATTTCACATACGTGAGCCAGGAATTCCAGTCTGACACAAATGTAAAAGCAAATGTTTTATTGTGAATCAGGGTATGGGACAGGCAGCCACCCGCATTGGGACAGGAACCTCTGACAACAGAGAACAGATTTGGTTAGTAGCTTGTAATCTTGGGGACAAAGATCAATAACAAAAGCCACTAACCTTCATAAAGTGCATTGGAAAACAAGGCAGATTCTTGGTGCCTCAGCAAAGTGATGGCGAGGAGTCGTCTCTGGGCTGTTGGTTGTAGAGGACAGAACAGCACTGCAAGATGGAGACTGATCCAGAGCGTGAGCACTGGTAGCACAGCACAGTGGTAGGTAGCAGGTAATTAATCAGAATCTGGAGGTCCAGAGAGAGGCAGAAAGAGGCAAACATACCTGAGGGTCAGGCGAGGCTGGGAGGTCAAGGCACAGAAACAGGTCAGTTACGTGAAGACAATATTGGGCAGATAAATTCAAGGACGAGGCAGAGATCGAGAGGCAGAAACTGGGTCATGTCCAGAAATCAGAAGCCAGTGAAGTATCCAATGTGGGCTAGGCAAGGTGGGAAAATCCAGGAGACGATAAACGTGGTTGAGATTGTGGTCAGGTAAGGAGGTAAAGCTGGATATCTACTCAGACCAAAGGGCTTTCCAAAATTTAATTTTTAAATGTCAAATAAAAATTAAAAACAATGACATTCTGACTACATGATGATTCTAATTCAGATTTAAACTTTCTTCTCCACAGGAGCAAACATTATAAACAACAATGAGTTGAGAATTGTGATGGTGGGGAGGACTGGGGTTGGGAAGAGCGCTTCTGGAAACACCATTCTGGGTCGACCGTGCTTTCAGTCCAAATGTAGCCCCAAATCCAAGACTGTAAAATGCTCCAAAGGCTCCAGTAATGTTGATGGACAGCAGGTTGCTGTCATTGATACTCCAGGTCTGTTTGACACCAGATTTGGAAAAGATCAAACCAAAAAAGATCTGAGTCTGTGCGTCAGCTTTGCTGCTCCTGGACCCCACATCTTCCTGGTGGTCATTACAGTCGGCAGATTCACAGAAGAAGAAATAAAAACAGTGCAAAAGATTCAAGAAATCTTTGGAGACGCAGCAGACATATACACCATGGTTCTGTTTACCCGTGGTGACAACCTTGAAAGCACCATTGAAGAGTTCTTATCTAAAAGCCCAGAGCTGCAGGATCTGGTGTCCAAATGTAATAACCAGTGTTGTGTTTTCAACAATAAACTGGAAGATAAGAAACCTCAGGTAACTGATCTGCTGAAGAAGATCAGAACCATTGTTGATAGGAATGGAGGAAGTCACTACACCAATGAGATGTTCCAAGAGGCTGAGAGGGAAACTGAAGAGGAGAAACAACGAATCCTGAAGGAGGAAGAGGAAGAAAAACGTAAAGAGAAAGAAGAACTGGAGAGGAAAATAAGAAAAGAGTATGAGGAACAGATAAAAAAATGAAGGAGCAATTCCAGGCTGAGATAGCAAAAGAGAAGAAGGAGAGAGAAGAGGCGCTTGAAATCCTGAAAAAACAAATGACGGAAGAACAGGAGAAAGAAATTCAAGCAGCAATAGCCAGGCTGCAGTCCAAGTATGAATCTGAGGCCAGAGAAGAAGCTGAACGAAAGGATAATTGGTATCATTTGGCTGAAACTGGAAGACACATTACTCAGATTTTTAAAAACTTTTTTAACATATAAATTGTGAAAGTTGTAAACATACAGTTCTTGGAAACGTCAAGATGACTGCAAAGAAAAAAAATTAAAACAGCAAATACCAACTGGAAGTTTCTCAGAAAAAACTTGAGAACACAAAATGTTAAAACTCTCTTATTATGTTGTTAAAATTAAGCAATGCTTTGTAAGATCTCTTCACGTCAAATTACCTCCATATCATTACGTTAAAGGGGCAATGTGTTGTACCTTCGAGCTATATAAAACCATTTTATACCACAATCAACTGTTTCCTTCAGTTGTTATAAAAATGCTGTATATATCAAAGATTATTTAAAAGCGATTTGACTTCGTAATCTGACACCTTGAAATTGGGCTCTGTGCCTTTAAGAACCTCCTGCTCTTTTCAACACTCCATATACAGGTAGTCATCACAACAATGTTGTTAGTGGCTTCCATTAAGCCAAGCTTTGGGAGGTAGAAGCTCGGCTGGAAGGAGAAGAGAGAAGGTGTTTAGGCACCCCTAAACACAAAAATTAATCAAGCACAAGGAATGTTTGAGGAATTTAAACAAATATTCCTGATTTGAATTCCTCAAAGAATTCAAACACCTCTGGTATGGTTTTGATGAGTGAACAATTTTTAAGCTAAAAACCAAAAGACAAACAAAAAAAAGTTGATTTTAGATAATAGTGCCCCTTTAAAACTCAGCCTGAACATGATTGTTGTGTCCAGGAATATTTTTCTGAAGTTCATGAACACAGAGCTCAGGCTCATTGCACAGAGAGATCTTAGCTTTTAGAAACTGCATTTTGGGAAATTTATATATTTTTTAGCAATGTTAGCATAAATGCAAAATACTAACAGTAAATGTACTTGACTCATGTTTATGCCAATGATTTGCACTTCAATATTCTTGGACTTCTTGCAACAACTTAGCAATAATGTTGCTTTGTGATCATTATTTGAGCGGATTTTTTTTTTTTTTAGTACAGTTAGAATTCAGTTGAAATCGATTGTCTCCTTGACCTGAATAAGAAATAACAAATGAAGGTTAATCACAAAATAAGAAAAAGGAACTCAAACTGCTGAGAAATAGATAAAAATCCACTTTATTCTCCTTTTGCGGGCTGCCACTGGCTAGACTGTGTGTCAGCAACATCAGAGCCCATAAAGTCTGAAATAAAGCAGAGACAACAGGCTTTCCTTCCATGCAGTCATCTCACACACCTCACACACACCAAGACATTTTAGAAGCCCTGAATCAAAACCAAGAGGATCCAAGATCTACAGAACAACAGGGGGCTGTTGTGCGTATGAGGAAACTATCCCAAACATTGCAGTTCTGAATCAAACCTCTAACATCGGCTAAGATGTTGGCCCCAGTAATCAAGGCAAAGCTAGAGACTTCTTAGTCTGACAAAAATAACAGTCATCACTTGGGAACAGGAAGAATCAGAGCCTGATGCCTGATCCTGCTGCTTTCCTCCAGCTGCCTGCTTCATCCCACACACTCCAGGATGGACCTCAGTCATCATTACGTCATGGCCTGTGTGTATCAGGGTTGAGTTGCCGTCCTCCATCCTTCAAAGTCTCCTATTTGTCTCTATCAGTTTCAGAGTTAGGGAAATATATTTAGATAGAATTGATTCCATATTATAATCATTTCATTCAATATTATCACCTGATTGCTGCATCAAGCTGTAACTGATTGCTGTCAGACAATGACTTACTAATAAATATCAAGCATAAAGAAAAATCTAGAACATGGTGTGGACATTGGACTTACTGAGTAATTTTACTTTACATGTTCTTTGACGGTGGTAAAACAGCAACAGTGCATTGGTCCAGAAAATTAAAAGTTTTAATAGGTTGCTTTGGACTAAACAATGTGAAAAACACCCTTAGGACTTGAATGAGTCACAAAAAATAAACTGGATCAGAAACGAGTGCATCAAAGAAGGAGAGCAGCCGTTAAACTCCTCTGTGAAACTTGGCTGGCTGCAGCTTTAGCAGAGTTCAGCTCAATACTGGACATGTTAAAACTTGACAGACTTAGGAAACTCAAATTACCTGTTAGACGGAGAACTGGCAGAAGGAAAAGTAGAGAAAAAAAAGTGAATCCACATTAAAGTAAGACGGGATGCAGAGTTTTAAACGACAAAATGTCTTGCTTCACTGTGAAGAACAACAGATCAATATTTGGAAGGATTTCGCCTCCTGGTATAAACTGACTAAACACAGTAAAGAAATATTTTTATCCTTCTGTTTTTTCTTCACTGTCACACTTAAACATTTCAAGTCAAAAAAGTTTTAATATCAGGCAAAGACAACCTGAGTAAAAACAAAAAGGTTTTAAAATTGTTTAATGTATGCTATTTTCAGAAATAGAAGAGCCAGACATCAGTGTCTCTTCATCCCTCAATCATCTCCTGAGGCTCATATGGTGCAGAACATTTTGCTGTAATTGATCAAGTTCTTCATTGTCTTTAGTGGACTGTTATGGTTTGATTAATTGCTTAAGATGTTGAGTTTGGATGACATGGCTTTTCATATATTATAATATTATCTAATATAATATAAATGACCCTGCGACAGATTGGCGACCTGTCCAGGGTGACCCCGCCTCTCGCCCGGAACGTTAGCTGGAGATGGGCACCAGCAACCGACCCCACGAAAGGACAAGGGTGTAAAGAAAATGGATGGATGGATGGAATATAAATGGCCATTTACGGAACAAATCATGCTAACAGGTAAATAAAAACATATTGTGAAGAGGATACATTAATTCTTACATTTAAACTGCTTGATCCTGTGTGTTTTATTTAAAAATGTTGATATATTTTATGAATAGTGTTCAGTGGTCATTTAATGTGTTTTTTCACTATTTTCTTAATGTGGTTTACTGGTTTGGATAACCTGACTTCCTATCAAGCTATAAGAATGACAAAAACATGCTAACAAAATGCACCAGACTGCAGCCCATTGTGTCATGATCTGTGTTTATGTGTATTTATTTTGAGGTTTTTCTGTGTTTATTAGTCTGTACCCGTGAGTCTCCTCTGTCTTCCCTGTTGATTGATCCCAGCTGTGTCTCGTTTCTTTGATTACTCTGCCAGTGTATTTAGTCCCACCTGTTGTCTTTGTCTCTTGTCGGATCCTCATCTTGTGTGCATCTCTGTTGTCCCTGTTGCTTCCTGTGCAGCATGCTTGAATTCTGTTCTGTTTGGATTATTTCATTATCATCTTCATCCTGGATCCTCCCTGCGTTCTTCCTCACCTCACTAATACCACAAATTATGACACGTGGACGGTTCTAGACGGGGCTGATGCAAGTGGCTCTTTGACTTATATAACAAATGATGAAATATTGCCCTGTTTTTTGTTTTGTTTTTAAGTGAATAAACACTGACTACCCTGGCCCTCCAATCTTCGGGCCCCTCTTACTTAAAGCTCCCACAGCTCAGGATATAGCAGGAAATAAAACTGGCTACCATAACTATGCAGATGATACATTAATACTTACAATTTCACCAGGTGACTCTGAACCCATTCAATCACAGAATAGATGCTTAGAACAGATTAATGTGTGGACGAGCCAAAACTTTCTCCAGCTGAACAGAAACAAAACTGAAGTTATCTTTGGTCCGAGGAACGATTGTAGAGTCAACACACAGCTTCAGCTGGAAACCAGAGAGATCAGGCTGAAACCTGGGTGTAGTGACGAACTGTGACCTGAACCTTTAGAGGCACATAAAGACAGTTACAGTCGACATTCTGTCACCTGAAAAACATTTCAAGGATTAGAGGACTAATGCCTCAGCAAGATCTAAAGAAACTCATCCTGGTGTTTATCTTTAGTCACGCTGATTATTGTAACATTGTCTTCACAGGTCTGCCTAAAAAATCAGTCCTCCAGCTGCAGCTGATCCAAAATGCTGCTGCTCACGTTCTGACTAAAGGTAAAGCACATAACACCAGTTTTGTGCTTTAGACTTTGCAAAGTCTATTCTCTTTTACAAAGAGAATAGACTTTAAAAAACTGTTGTTAGTCTATAAGTCCTTCTGAACACTTTGCATGCTGACACTGATTTAAATCAGTCTTCCTCTTTTGTCCATAAGCACTAATATGCACTATATGAATGCATGTTTACAAGAAAAAACTTTGCATTTAGTCTTTGTACACAGACCTCTCCTTATTTAGTGATTTTAACAGATTATTAGAAACAAAAACTGACCACAATCATGAGCAAACATTTAGAGAAACATCCTGTTTGTTGTGGTATTTATTGTATAATCAATGATTTTAATTGTTCTATTATAAAGCCACACTTAAACTAGAACTGATATAAAATTTTGTTTTAAACAAGACATGTGGAGCATAAAAATGCCCAAACAATGAAGCTGAAACATAATCAGGGCTGTTCTGATTTATCAACCAGCTGGTTTATTGGTGCCAGTTTCCTTAATTTTGTGATATTGGTAATCGGCTGATACTTACGAAGTCGATCTTATCTACCTCAGCAAAGGTCTAAAGATCATCCACTTTCCTCCTTTGCTCTGCCATCAGAGGTTTGCATGTCATGTCTGCATGTTTGCAGTTAATAGTCACCTCACTTTTGCAAACTCAGAGACATTCTCACTATATTTAGAGAAATTTCAGACAGAAAAGTTTTTTAATCGGAACGTCAGGCTTTTTAAAGATCAGTAATTGACATTCGACGAGAAAACTGCAGTTTTCTCGTCGAACACACAATAAAAGACCAAATATTCTATTTATATTATTCCTTTAATTAGTTTTCTATAATTAGAGTGAATCTGAAATGTACTGAAAGTTGGATACAGTAAAAATGCAATACAAGCAACGGGAATTAGATTTGCCCCAGTTGAGGTAATATGAGGTATTTGCATTGATTGTATTATGTTTCTTTTCTCCAAACAAGAATAAATTCATTCTAGTTAAAACAAATATATACTTGATAGCTACTAGTAAGTAAATAATAATTAGAAATCCTTGGAGCTTTTTCTTATTATATAATAGTGTTTAATGATAGAAAAGGTTTAGGTTTTGTATTACACTCAGCTCAGCACAGAATGTCATAATAGATGTGGATTAAAATAAATCAGTAAATAAACCCACATTGCACTGATGATTAAACAGTAATCACATATTAAAGTTATAAAATTAAAATATTAAAAGGAAATAAATAAGAATGGACACAAGAAGAATATTTAGTGAGTTTACATCCTAAATTTGAATTTAACTGCAAGAAATTAATACATTCACAGAAATCTGAAAATTAGAAAATAATACAGATAACGATATTCAATGATAGTTTTACTTAACATGTAAACATTTAAACATCAGAAACTTTTTAAAACTAATTATGTGATTCTGAGATCACAGGTGAATTGCATCATTCTACCTGGAGTTCAACTTTATTTTTAAAGACAACAAAGAAAATGAAAACATCTTATTACTTCTGTTTTAATGTCTAATAACTGCTAGGTAACAACCTGTGACCTCACTGTGTTACACATTGCTCAACACGACGTCTTTCAAAGTCAGCTATGGCCCTGGCTTCAACTTCATTTCTCAATCTGGCTTCCTGCTCGTTCTGCAGCCTGGATTTCTCTGCTTTAATTTCTCTGCATTTGCTCCTCAAGTTCTTTTTTCTTATTTTCAAACTCTATCTTCTTTATTTCTGCCTCTATTCTTTCCATTTCCCTCTTCCTCTTCCTCTTCTCTTCTCCTCTCTCTCTTTCTCCTTTTCTCTCTCTCACCCTGGATTCTATGCATCTCTTTTTCGTACTTTTCTCTTATTTTTTCTCCAGTTCTTCTTTCTCTCCACATATTTCTTCTTCTTTCTCCTTCAGGATTTGTTTCTTCTGTTCGATTTCCCTCTCAGCCTCTTGGAACATCTCATTGGTGTAGTGACTTCTTCCATTCCTGTCAACAATGGTTCTGATCTTCTCCAGCAGCTCAGTAACTTGAGGTTTCTTGTCTTTCATCTTATTGTTGAAGACATGATACTGGTTGTTACATCTGGACACCAGATCCAGCAGCTCTGGGCTTTTAGACAAATAATATTCAATGGTGCCTTCAAGGTCATCTACACGAGTAAACAGAACCATGCAATATCTGTCTGCTGCCTCTCCAAAGAGTTCTTGAATCTTTTGCACTGATTGTTTTTCTTCTGCTGTCAATCTGCTGACTTGAACGATCTACAGGAAGATGTGGGGTCCAGGAGAAGCATAACAGATGCACTGACTCAGGTCTTTGATGGTTTTATCTTTTCCAAATCTGGTGTCAAACAGACCTGGAGTGTCAGTGACAACAACCTGCTGTCCATCCACATTACTGGAGCATTTGGAGCATTTTACAGTCATGAATTTGGCGCTGCATTCGGACTTAAAGCACTCTCCACCCAGAATGGTGTTTCCAGTAGCGCTCTTCCCAATTCCAGTCTTCCCCACCATCACGATCCTCAACTCATTGTCGTTTGTAATGTTTGTTCCTGTGAAAAAAAAGGTTTGAATCTGAATTAGAATCATGATCAAGTTGTACTCAGAACTTCATCCCCAGGGGTGAAAGTAAGGGGGTTACTTAGATTTAGAGGGGCTACGCAGTACCTGCAAGAGAGGGGAGCTGTGTGCTGTACAAAATCAGTGGGTTCACTGTGCAGCAGCGAGTGCGCTCACTAATTAGGCCCGTGACTGATTCGTTTTTCAAGAACAATCTAAAACAGACTTAATCAGTTGATAAATAACTTTTTTTCTCCATTTCATATTGTTTCGGATCTTGCTAGAGCAGGACTGTAATATGTCGATCGCGGGAGGCCTTAATACAAACTGAACGTCGCCAGGATCCTGAGAGCAGCACGTCCTCCTCTGACTCCTTATCAAAACGTCCGTAACTTTATTAAAGAACAAACAAAAAAATCAACAAAATGTGTTCAAATTAATGACCCAACAACAATAATAATCTCAGTAATTATTGTTTCAACAAGGTGTTGCGCAATTCTGTGCGTTTCGGTTCCAGCAGAGCAGGAGTTTAAAATGAACTAATCAACCACCGCTGTGTTCAGAGAAGCTTATTAATGATCGCAAAATAAATATTAAGCCTGAAAACCTATTAACGTAACGGACTGAATGTTATGTTTTTAACGTGATTACGTTAAAAACGTAATCACGTTTTTAACGCCTTGTGGAGCGCAGGCGGTTGCCACGGCAACGGGTGTGCTTAAATGATGGAGAGAGAGACGGAGAGTAAAAAGGTGCAAGTGGTGTAGAGTTGATCACTTGTTCGGGTTGTTTTACCTTTGTCTTGGTGGATCACAGCCGCTGTAGTTTCTGAATATTCAATAAACGACAAACTTAGACAATTACCTCGTTATTCTGTGACTATATGTACAACAAACATCAAACACGGCAAATATGTTTCAGAGTAACAGAAACACGTAATTACTTGGATTTTAATCTGTGTGTTTTGCATCCACTGAAAACAAAGACATTAACAAATAAACGGGACAGTATGTTGTACGTTTAGTGATATTTTCACAGTTGCGGTCTCGACTGGTCTTGAAATAAAATGCCGAGTCCTCAGCGCCCGAGACCGAGACAAGACCGAGACCAAATGCGGTCGAGTCCGAGACCGAGACCATCAAACAATGGTCTCAAGACCTGTCTCAAGACCAAGACCGATCTCCAGTACTACAACACTGTCCTAAGCAACCACTTAGTTCGCTTATCCCTTGGGCCCTGGAAAATGTTGTGATAAAGTGGAGACAGATAGAGTGACAGTTGTATGTTTGTAAAAACAAAACGTCTGAGGATCAGCAGAATATCTCTCAAACCTTGGACAGAATCCAGAATCTGTTTCGTGCATTCCACTTTTTATTAAAAACTGATGTAATGTAACGCCCAACAGGAAAACCAGATATTAACGTTCCTCACTGATACAACCTTGAACTGCGTGACTGTTCAAAATAGCGTGATCGAAACCAAACGGTATCTGTCTGCAGTATTGCCAGAGGCTTCTTGAGTCCTTTGCACGGATTGTTTCTGTTTTTTGTCTGAAGTGGTTCACAGTTAAACAAGGGCGTAACTTTGTGTTGCAAGTTGGTGGGGACAAGGAGGAGCTGGGGGGAAGGGAGCTGATGCACGCACAGTTACTGAAAGGCGTTTTCTTTTTTAGTGCCAAGAATAATCCCAAAACTTAAATGTGAATGCCATACAATCTCATTCAATAAATAGGGATATACATCCTGATCAAGTTTGTCAGATTATTGCCTTTTGAAAATGATCTTTTAGCAAGTATTAAACATACTATGAAATATAAATATGTTAAAACTGAAGTAATCTAATTAATCTATATAATGTATTTCACATGGTGAAGGAACTGATGACAAAGGAACTTTTCAGTCATATTCTAATTTATGGAATCAGCCTTTATGTGCTGAATGCTTGAAAAAAGTTTAATAATTCAGTAATATTTTTTGTGAAGAATTATCACAGTTTTCTTTATTGTCTGATTTTATCAAGTGCTAAAAACATCAACAACGTGAGATTCTGTAACAATCAGAATGTTTTTAAACATATCAAGGACAGAATAAGTAACTTCTGTGTAAACCAAATGAATCCTTGTCACTGCAAACTTTGTATTTTTCAATTATGTGATTCTGACTCCACAGTTGTCCCTCAATTGGTTGGCAAAACCTTTTCTTTTTGTCCTGCAGAATTACACATAGCGGATGAGATATGATGTGCCTTTAACAATATTAAAGACGCAAAACGTTTTTTGGGTCAGGTTGGGGCAGATGGTGAGTAGAGTGACCATCGAAATTACTTGATTTTATAAAATGTGGCTTAAAGCTGAGATGCTGATGTTTGGATATGTAAAGATGTATATTTTCTCTGCATATAAATCTATAAAGATTTTTGGTTTCTGTCAATTCTGTAAAAATACAAGAGAGAACAAAACTAATTTCTCTATTATATTGGACAATAATTTAATTTTACTTAATTGTCACTGTCGGACAATTAAGTTTAAAATGTAACAAACTTTGACTCTTTATGTATGGAGTTAGATTTGTTTCACAATTATTCAATTTAAAAAATATGTCAAACAAAAAAATTCAAACAAAAAATCTTAAAAACTTTTTAATCTTACGAAACAAAAAAAATTAGAGTTTTTTTATGAATTGAAATCGCAAATTTTGTTTGAAGCTAATTTTATTTTATATTTTTTTTAAGCTCCTGTTTTGTAGTTGAACTCATTTTCTTGCTTATACAACTTTATTTGCTTTTGCGAAGCTTCCATGAACATTCTGGGACGAGCTTAAGGACGCGCAATGTAAGACGTGTTCCGATTAGTTAGCGCTGACTAAAGTGGATGACTCCCTGAGATCTCAGAACTCTGTCCGGAACTGCAGGGCTTCGGTGACGGGAGACAGAATGTGAAAGGTAAGTAATCTTCACAAAATTACACCGTTAAGCAGCTACTAAAGTCTGCACCCTGTTTCAAATTAGAAATCTTACACAACTTATAACGACAGACGCATATTTTGTCTGCCGCAATACCCGGTAGCATATTGTGCTAGCTAATGTTAGCACTAGGTCAGTGGTTCTTAACCTGGGTTTGATGGGTCGGTCTCAGGGGTTCGGCGGGCATCTTTTCGGGGTTGCTACTGCCTCTAGTGGCGTGGGGGTGGTAACACAACTAATATAATTACATTACTAAATCAGAATACCGCAATGTCTTTATTATTTATTATAAATTGTTCATTCTCTCAAGAATGTAGAGCTAATTAAATAACCTAAACAAGACCTTAAAGTGATTCCAGTTTCTCTCGATGGCCAACCTGTTAAAACTGTGGCAAATTTTAAATACCTTGGGTCGTTTCTGGACAGTCAGCTCAACTTTGCTGAAAACACTGACTATATTTTGAAGAACTGTTCTCAGAGACTCTACCGTGTAAGAAGACTTAGTGATCATGAATGTCTTGAATTTGGGGGGGGGGGAAATCATATTTTATTTATCACTGCAGAAGGGTTCAGTGAATGTGCATATGAAACTGGTGGGATCGGTACCTCAAAAATGGTTAAGAAAATTCTTGAACTAGGCTTGTGTAATATTCGCCTGTCTTTATGTTGAATTTGTTAACCAGCTGTCGAGTTGCATTAAGCGTGGAAAATACCAAATGTATCTGGAGGAAATATGTGTTAAAAACTGTTGCGTAATCCTCAGTGTGTGTGTGTGTGTGTGTGTGTGTGTGTGTGTGTGTGTTCATGTGTAACTATCCAATGCGTGTCATTTTACACTGACCAACAGGGGACTCACCGTTGAAGAGGGGACATTTTGTAGGTCCCCTCTTGGAAATGACCCTGTTTTAGGGTCAGGGGTTGCAGTTAGGACTAAGGTGTGAATTGACTTTTGGTTAGGGTTAGGAAAAGGGTTAGGTATGTGATGGTTAGGGTTAGGAAAAGGGTTAGGGTTAGGCTGTAGAAATGAATGGAAGTCAATGGAATGTCCCCTGTTGGATAGTAGCGTACGACTGTGTGTGTGTGTGTGTGTAACCCACACAAAATGGGGATGCCTCTTTAAGAAACGGAGGTTAGGGAAGCTAGTTGGTTTACCTAGCCAATAGGAAGTTTAGTTTCCAGTGTGTTTAAACCAATCAGAATTCAGAGTTGCCGCTGCAAGTCCCGCCCTTCTTCCCTGTGAGCGGGAGAGATCCGCCATGAGAAGAAAACAGTTAAGCTGTGCAGCTGTGATAGTCTGTGTTAAGATGGTTATAGTACTGGATGCAAACTCTAAACAAACCCTTTCCTAGATAGAATGGCTGTTTATCATCCGACTTCTAAGCTGGAGGTTGTGAAGTGAGAAAAACAAAGACTGAACTTCCGTTTTTCTGCCGAGCACTGTTAGAGCTAACGGCTACTGGTTTCCTCAACGTTCATCTTGTTCTCCGTTCAGTTGAAGTGCCCCACGGGTCCGGACTGAGAGCCACCATATTGTTGTCCCGAACGTGTCGCATTGAGATCGGTCAAGTTTTTTTAATTTTTTTATGCTGGATTGTTCCTGTGGTGGATTCCTCCTGTGACTTTGATGGCGAGCCTTCCCACCTGGACTTCAAAAAAACTGGATTCATTCTTTTCCATTTGGTGTCCTGCTGCACCCCGCGGTGCGGTAGGCCTGTATCACTCACATCTTCACACTCAGTTGGTTATGAGTGAGACCACTGACTAACATTTTTCATTCTTATTGTTTAATCCTGGAATTTCTGACCTTACCTTTTGGACCAGTTTTTATTTTAAACTTTATAACAAACTGCTGTGTAGGAAATTCTCCTCATGTGAACGGTCTTGAGTTGAACCTAATTGGAACTGAAATTGATTAATCTGTTGCCTATTACTATTTAGAATTCAGATTAGTGTAATTTTATTTTCATAATTGTGTGTCTTGTACAACTGTTTGTCAATTTTATGGTTTATGTCACTAAAGCCAGTTGTTGTTTAAATTCATTTAACTGCCTTTGTGTGTTATTTAAACACCCCACCATGCTCCGATAGTCGAACCTATTGGCCCATTCATCTAATATACACTGCTCAAAAAAATAAAGGGAACACTTAAACAACACAATTTAACTCCAAGTAAATCAAACTTCTGTGAAATCAAACTGTCCACTTAGGTAGCAACACTGATTGACAATTAATTTCACGTGCAGTTGTGCAAATGGAATAGACAACAGATGGAAATTATTGGCAATTAGCAAGACACACTCAATAAAGGAGTGGTTCTGCAGGTGGGACAACAGACCACTTCTCAGTACCTATGCTGTCTGGCTGATGTTTTGGTCAGTTTTGAATGTTGGTGGTACTTTCACACTTGTGGTAGCATGAGACGGACTCTACAACCCACACAAGTGGCTCAGGTAGTGCAGCTCATCCACGATGGCACATCAATGCGAGCTGTGGCAAGAAGGTTTGCTGTGTCTGTCAGCATAGTGTCCAGAGGCTGGAGGCGCTACCAGGAGACAGGCCAGTACACCAGGAGACGTGGAGGAGGCCGTAGGAGGGCAACAACCCAGCAGCAGGACCGCTACCTCCGCCTTTGTGCAAGAAGGAACAGGAAGAGCACTGCCAGAGCCCTGCAAAATGACCTCCAGCAGGCCACAAATGTGAATGTGTCAGCACAAACGGTTAGAAACCGACTCCATGAGGATGGTATGAGGGCCCGACGTCCACAGATGGGGTTGTGCTCACAGCCCAACACCGTGCAGGACACTTGGCATTTGCTAGAGAACACCAGGATTGGCAAATTTGCCACTGGCGCCTTGTGCTCTTCACAGATGAAAGCAGGTTCACACTGAGCACATGTGACAGACGTGACAGAGTCTGGAGATGCTGTGGAGAGCGGTCTGCTGCCTGCAACATCCTTCAGCATGACCGGTTTGGCAGTGGGTCAGTAATGGTGTGGGGTGGCATTTCTTTGGAGGGCCGCACAGCCTTCCATGTGCTCACCAGGGTCAGCCTGACTGCCATTAGGTACCGAGATGAGATCCTCAGACCCCTTGTGAGACCATATGCTGGTGTGGTTGGCCCTGGGTGCCTCCTAATGCAGGACAATGCTAGACCTCATGTGGCTGGAGTGTGTCAGCAGTTCCTGCAAGATGAAGGCATTGAAGCTATGGACTGGCCCGCCCGTTACCCAGACCTAAATCCGATTGAGCGCATCTTGGACATCATGTCTCGCTCCATCCACCAACGTCACGTTGCACCACAGACTGTCCAGGAGTTGGCGGATGCTTTAGTTCAGGTCTGGGAGGAGATCCCTCAGGAGACCATCCGCCACCTCATCAGGAGCATGCCCAGGTGTTGTAGGGAGGTCATACAGGCACGTGGAGGCCACACACAATACTGAGCCTCATTTTGACTTTTTTTAAGGACGTTACATTAAAGTTGGATCAGCCTGTAGTGCGTTTTTTCACTTTAATTTTGTGTGTGGCTCCAAATTCAGGCCTCCATTGGTTAATAAATTTGATTTCCATTGATGATTTTTGTGTGATTTTGTTGTCAGCACATTCAACTTTGTACAGAACAAAGTATTCAATGAGAATATTTCATTCATTCAGATCTAGGATGTGTTATTTGAGTGTTCCCTTTATTCTTTTGAGCAGTGTACATAAAATAACCTTCTCATCTGTGTTACATGTGCGTGTATTAACTAGCATTGAAGCCAAAATGGGAAAACAGCGGATCGTTGCACCAATGGACCTTACCAAGCTCTGCCCAGAAATGCCCTCTAAAATCCCACGTCGCTGCATGTCTAACAAACAAAGCCTCGTGGAGCTTAGTTTCCATGTAAACATGACATCTTTCATTTCGACTGACTCTCTGCAGAGTATTTCTGAGTCAATTACTGTAGCATTTCTGCCGAATTTTCACAAAATATCAGCCACGACAATGGAACCAACAAGTTCATATCATCTTTTTTGGACGACATCAAGGTATTTGAGCCACGCAATGCCTCCAACATTGTGCGCGTCGCAGCTAAATGCTACCAGTCGATGAGAAAAACAGCAGATCCTCACACCCTCAGCATAAATATAGCTGTGGACAAGATCACTGATGCCTATTGTTCTTGCAAGGCTGGGTAAGTCGGATATTCATGGTTTTGAGGGTTACTTTTGAATCAGTGATTTCTGATTCACACTCAAACATAGGCAAATGTTTGAGTGTGCCTAGGCCTCATACTCGGTGCAAGTGCAGCTAACACGATTACAGTTTAGTAAAATGCCTTTTCAGGTGAAATAAAATCTTTAATGTATGTCAGATACGGTACACATTGCATATTGATCTGTTCAGCTAACGTAAGGCTGTAACAGACAGGCTTCAGGATGTAGAAGTTGTATCTGTACTGTCATGCTATACGTGGCTAAAAGGTTTTCATAATGGATGTGTTTATTATTGACTTTCTCTTTTTCATTCACTAAACACAAAGAAAGCAAAGCAATAATACTTACACCAGCACACACTTTTGTTCTTATTGATCCTACGATGGTTGAGCTGCAAATGCGGTCGTGCACAAGCTTTGATCCAAGCAAGGCTTTCCGTTTCAGATTTTGGAAATCTGTTAATTTTAGTTCCACAAATACGATCAGGATACCTGACATCGCCTGTACAGATACCCCACTGACGGTGGAGAAACATTCTTTTTCGAGTCCTGACGCAAAAACTTTCTGCTGGTCTGCTAGTCCACAATGTACATAAGCATGTGTTTACTAATGTAGCTTGTGTTTGTGAGACGGTTACGCATGTGGTAGCTGCGCTGTGACGTGAAATGGGCATTAGCCAATGAAACACCGCCCCTGTGATAAGGTCCATGTTATTAGGTCCTCGTTAATCTGCACCACACATCAAGTGACTGTGCAGATGATTTATTTACCAAGCACATAAACAGTGTTGTAAGGAGCCCTACTGGGGACATGGGGGATTTTTTTTCTTTTGCGTCCCCTCACAATACTTTTGCGTTCCCTCGCAATAATCTACTGATCAGTTTATGCCATACCATACCATACCATACCATACCAACTTTATTTATAAAGCACTTTAAAACAACCACAGCTGATACAAAGTGCTGTACATTAAAACACAGCATAATAAAAAAAATAAAAAACTCTTACAGTTTAAAAACAAAAACATACACTCTAAAACTAGATCCCACAGGAGTTAAAAGCCAAGTAAAATAAATGGGTTTTAAGACGAACTTTAAAAGTGGACAGTGAAGGGGCCTCTCTGACCTGCAAAGGCAAGTCATTCCATAACTTAGGACCTATGACAGAGAAAGCCCTGTCCCCTCTGAGCTTCCTCCTGGATCTTGGTACCTCCAAGAGCAGCTGATCTGCTGACCTGAGTGACCGATAGGGTACGTAGGGGTGAAGAAGCTCAGAGAGGTAAGCCGGGGCAAGATTATGCAGTGATTTAAAAACAAACAAAAGAATTTTAAAATGAATCCTAAAATATACAGGCAGCCAGTGAAGTGAAGCCAGGACAGGGGTCACATGCTCCCTCTTCCGAGTTCCTGTCAAAAGTCTTGCAGCTGCATTATGAACCAGCTGCAGACGTGAGAGCAGCGACTGACTGACTCCCAGATAAAGTGCATTACAGTAATCCAGTCGAGTCGAGATAAAAGCGTGGATCACTGTTTCAAAATGTTGCCTGGAAAGAAAAGATTTCACTGATGCCAATCGCCTTAAATGATAAAAGCTGGACTTAACCACGGCTCTGATTTGGCTGTCCAATTTAAAATCACTGTCCACCTTAAAACCAAGGTCCGTAATAACATGTTTAAAATATACCTCCAAAGGTCCAAGGTCAACAGAGGAGGACTCACAGGGGCCACTGGGTCCAAACACAATCACCTCTGTTTTGTTTTCATTACAATTTAAAAAGTTCAAGGCCAACCAAGATTTAATATCACCAAGACATGCCAGGAGATGTTTGATGGAGTGGACATCCTTCTGCTTCATGGGCAAATAAATCTGACAATCATCAGCATAACAATGAAAAGAAATCCCATGTTTCCTAAGGATAGAACCCAAAGGCAATAAATAAAGAGAGAAAAGCAGTGGGCCCAGAATTGAGCCCTGCGGGACACCATAAGTCATTGAAACAGCAGATGATTCAGAGTCACTAATTTTCACTGAAAATGTTCTCTCCTCTAGGTAAGACTGGAACCATTTAAGAACAGTGCCATCAATACCAACAATGTGGCAGCATAATTGAATACTGTTAGCCTTTCTTACGGTGGCCGCCGTACTTTCTGCTTTACAAGCTTATGTAAGGTTTTTTCATGGACTATTTCTGAGTTATCGTGGGATAAACAGTCATGTTATTGTCTCTGTTGTGTTCATCTGAATGGTTTAAGGTAACGGTTCTCAACGTGGGTGGTACGACCCCCCAGGGGGCGTTCAGAGGACGGCAGGGGGCGCTGGCAGACGTTTTTACAAAAGGGGGGCGCTGGGATGCCTTTGGGGGGCGTTTGGTCGAAGGTAAACTTTACACTTTAAATACACAACAATGCCAGTTTAGACTTTGAGCAACTTGGTAAAACTGTATTGTGTAACATTGCAACTGTATCGATGGCAGCTCTTCTTCTATTCAGTGTTTGTTAGCTTCTTGGCGCAGCTCCGTTTTTCTGCTACTGGTAGCTAAAATCATGAGGCCCTCACCGTGTATCCCTCTGAAAAATGAACCCATTTAAATAAAGAAATCAAGAAATCCCTCCATGGGCGATACCACAATAAAGAGCGTTCATTTTATAGCGGCAACACCGGTGCTGTAAGTGGTCCGGTATGAAACGGGGGTGATTGAACAACGATACCACAGCACTTTTAAATTTCAATAATCAGAATGCAGAAATTGTTTCCATTGTTTTAAAAGGTTTATGTCAGTCTGCCTTTTCCCCATCGATACTCTTCCCGACCGCCCTGCACCAGTGGCGCAACTACACATTATTCAGGTGGATGCAAAAACATAGATCGCCCCCCCCACACCCCCCAGGGAACATCGGGGTGAAGGAGCGACGCTCACCCGCTCTTCCAGCCCCCCCCGACCCCCTGAGGGGACGATACGTGAAGGGTAAAACTCACTACATTTACCTCGTTATGTGCGCGAGGTGAAGGAGCGTAAGGCGCGCTGAAGTGTATGGGAAAACATCATTGGCACGCCGCCCCCTCCAGACGGGGTTTTGTCGGCCCCTCTGGTGCTGCGCCCCTATGCGTTGCATACCCTGCATACCCACTTTTTGCGCCACTGCGCCACAATAATTAATACAGAGGACTGTATGGCAAGAATACACAGACACTATTTTCAGATAAAATGTAAAATAATATTGTTGAAATGTTATGGATTTGTTGAGACCACATCTAATACTGAGAATAAATATATCTTACAGACCATAACCGTAAACAAATTATCACTTATTTATGTTTTTAATTAGATTTTATATATTTATTTCTTCAATATTATTTTTCATGTCAGTGTTAATGTCATGAGGCTGATGACTCCATGACACTTTGAATTTGACTCATTAGGATTTGATTAAGAACCAGATTTGTTTTTGTAATTTCTGTCCAGTAAAACTATTAATCTATAATCAATAGACAGGTCTATATAAAGATATAGTCCATGTTTCTGTCTCATATTTGTATGGCATTAAGTAGTTTACTTAGAGCATCTCACTTTAATGTTTATTGTTATGGTCTTCTGTGTCCTCTTTAACCCAAACAATTTTAATGTAAAATCACTGAATATTTTATTCTGTAAAAGTATCACCTGCATATAAACAGGTACAAATATTGAAACAACCTGTTCAATGACTTTCATATTGTATAAAAAAAACATTCACCACTGACATAAAAAGTGGGACTGTAAAGCAGATGCTCACGTATTCTATAAATGTCACTAAATCAGGGGTTTTCCCTGACAGGGAGCTAAAATGTTGAATGTGACAGGTAGATTCCACTCCGCGATTTCTGAGGGGAAATTATGGAGGGGAATCTGACTATAATTTACTGGAATGATCTTATTTTAACCAAACTGCATTCAATATGATTAGTATAAAGTATGACTTGTTTTATTTTGAAAATATTTTGGGTGGATGTCTGTGGTGATTTATTTTTAAATAAACTGTATAATAAAATTTAATGAACAACTTACTATACAGCATTGTGTGAAAACTTAAATCACTGTAAGAAGAACTTTGGAGGGTCATTTTATAAGGTTTTTAAAGCAAAGTGTAGTGACTATTTGTCCCAAAAACTCAAACTCAAAATTCAAAAACTCAAGACTTTAAAGTGATCAAAACAAAAGGTGAATCCAACTCAAATAGTCACCTGATGCACCGTTGGTTTCTGACTTACAGTTCAAAAGGATCAAAAAAGGCAAAATGCGGCTCTTTGGTTGTTTTATTTCACAGTTCAGGCAAAAGGTTAGAGGCTTCACAGGATTCTGCTGCTCTGATTCCTGCACTTGTTCTCTGATTGACTAACTAATGACTGACGACTGACTGATGACTGACTGGCAAAAAAACCTTATGACCACCCACGTGCATATTAAGCTACTTAAAACCCACCTGTTTATACCGTGAAGTACCCACATCCCAACTGAAATTAATTAACTGATTAAATGATTTGCTAACCAAAGAACTTATTCTAAATAAATTAAACAAAAATTCTAATTGTAAATCAACTAGAAAATAAGCAAATAAAAATGAACCAAATAATCTAAATTCTAAGATTTAACTGCAACATAGAGACATAGCTCCTACACAAAGATATAACTTGACAGCTGCTACTAAGTTAATAATAATAAATAAAGACCCTTGAAGTTTTTTCTTGTAATTTAATATTGTTTAATGATCAGATGAAGGTTTAAGTGTTGTATTACACTGACCAAAACACAGGAAGCCACATCAGATCTAGATTAAAAGAAATTAGTAAATAAACCCACATTGCACTGAGGTTTAAACATTCATGATTCATGATCACAAATTAAAATCATAAAATTAAACTGTTACAAGAAATAAAACAAGAAGAATGGACACAAGAACATTTAGTGTGTTTCCATCCTAATTATGAATATAACTGAAAGAAATTAATACATTCACAGAGATCTGGAAATTAGAAAATAATACAACTAATAATATTCAATGATACAGATTTACTTAATATGTAAGCATTTAAACATCAGCAGAAACTTTTTTTAAACAAATTATGAGATACTGAGGTCACAGGTGAATTAGATCATTGTACCTGGAGTTCTACTTTATTTTTAAAGACAACAAAGAAAATGAAAAATTCTTATCAATTCTGTTTTAATGTCTAACAACTGCTAGGCTACAACTTTTGACCTCACAGTATTACACATTTCCCTTTACCGCGTCTCTCAGCTTCAGCTCTGGCCCTGGCTTCATGCTCGGCCTGCAGCCTGCGATTCTCTGCTTCAGTTTTTTTTCGATGCGCCTCCTCCAGTTCTTTTTTCTGTTTTTCAAAATATCTCGCTCTCTCTGCCTCTTTTCTTTCCATTTCCCTCTTTCTCTCATCATCCACCCTCCTCATCTCCTCCTCCATCTTTTTCTTCTCTCTCTCTCTCTCAGCCTGCATTCTCTCCATCTCTTTCTCATACTTTTCATTTATTTTTCTCTCCAATTCTTCTTTCTCTTTACGTATTTCTTCTTCTTTCTCCTTCAGGATCCGTTGTTTCTCCTCTTCGATTGCCCTCTCAGCCTCTTGGAACATCTCATTGGTGTAGTGACTTCCTCCATTCCTGTCAACAATGGTTCTGATCTTCTCCAGCAGATCACTGACCTGAGGTTTCTTATCTTTCATCTTATTGTTGAAGACATGATACTGGCCGTTACATCTGGACACCAGATCCTGCAGCTCTGGGCTTTCAGACAAATAATCTTCAATGGTGCCTTCAAGATCATCTCCACGAGTGAACAGAACCATGCTGTATCTGTCTGCTGCCTCTCCAAAGATTTCTTGAATCTTATGCACTGATTGTTTTTCTTCTGCTGTGAATCTGCCCACTGCAACGACCACCAGGAAGACATGGGGTCCAGGAGAAGCGTAGCGAATGCACTGACCCACGTCTTTCTTTGTTCTTTCTTCATCATACCTGGTGTCCATTACACCTGGAGTATCAATGACAGTAACCTGCTGTCCATCCACATTACTGGAGCATTTGGCACAGTCAATGGTCAGGGATTGGGCGCTACATTTGGAATCAAATTTCTTTTCTCCCAGAATGGTGTTTCCAGTAGCGCTCTTCCCAATCCCAGTCTTCCCCACCATCACGATCCTCATGTCATTGTTGTTTGTAATGTTTGTTCCTGTGAAGAAGAAAGTTTGAATCTGAATTAGAATCATCATCATGTTGCACTCAGAACTTCAGCCTCAGTGTATCTGGTAGAGAGGATATGATCCAGCTGAGACCTTAGCAGGATTTGAGGGAATCAATGACATGTGGCGGAGATAATTATATATACAGTTAAAACCAGATATTCATCAAGAGTATGGAGAGCGTTAAAGAAACTTTTAAAACAGCCAATTTGTTTATCTCAGTTGTTCAGTCCAGTGTGGGGTAACCAATTATTTATACCTGGAAGAAATTATCCAACGTTTAAAGCACGAAAAGACAAAGAACTCCAAATAATTCAGAATCTTTATCTACCACACTAATAGGCTTTCAGGATCTACAAAAGAAATTCGACTCAGATAAGAAATGCTTTTTAAAAATATTTTCAACTCAAAAACTTCATCATAACGAGTCAAAATAATGAGCTGACAAAACCTGCAAAGTCAACTTTAGAAAATTTTTTGATAAAGAACAGTTTGAAGAAAGCCATCATATCTGAGTTTTATTAATTAGTGATGTTTCTCATTTCTGAAGAATCTCATGATAGACTTAAGGCTTGGAAGGAAGATTTATTACTAGTTACTTGAGGGAGATTAGCAAGCAGCATGTGCACTGGCCTACACTAACTCTATCAACACTGGTCTTAAATAAGTCAATCCTATGTAATGACAAATTTAGACTTATTTACTGGGGAAACAGAACTGACAACAGACGTTTTCTGAGAAGTTGTCTTTGTTTCTTGAACTCGTGTGAATCGTTGTTCAGGGTCACAGGTGCAAAGCCGGAGATGTGATAAGACTGTGTCTTCTTTGTTATAAGCTGATGGTGAGTCCCGTGCTTACGTAACTGATGGATTATAAAAAGCCATTTATTTGTTTCTTTACTCTCTGATCAGCCGAGAGTCTCAACGGTCATTCTTTTCTTTGACCCTTCACTGAAATAATGTCAGAATGCATTCTGTTATTCTTGATTCATTCTTGATTGTAACAGTGTCTCATTTCAAAATAACATTAACAAATCTCGTTATCACCTGTCTATATGTTTCAATATAGAAAATATGCATATATTGATAAACAAGGAAACCCCAGATTAAGACAGAAGAAGGCTGAAAGTGAAAAGTTTCATGCTTACATGTTTTTATTGGTGGATATTTTCTACATCAGAACAGACTTAATATCCTGACTCACCATAGTAGTAGCTCATGTTTGGGCTGAACTTGTCGCTGTCCATGACCAGTCAGAGAGATCAATGTTGACACTCCAGATGCAGTGAAGTAATGAATACCCTTTGGATCCTCCACAGGCCTTTTTATACAGTCCTATCGTCAAAATGAAACTAAAAATGAAGCTTTTATTGGCTCTTTTTTCCACATTTTGATCTTTATTCTTTAATTGGTGCACATAACCTTCAGATGTAAATATGCAATAAAAAAGTCTGATCTGGTGTATAAAATAATTAGTGGGGTGTGCGTTTTTTACAGAATAAATATACAATAATACTATTGTTTGACTTTGATGCCTCCAAAGTTTCCCTAGATTTATATCCAGGGTGGTTACAAATAAGGAACTATGTGAAATTTGTGCCTCAGCTTTGTCCTTCGAGCTAAGATAAATTTCCTCATTGCTGTTGCTTGCATAACATTTAACTTTACACAACTTTAAATATATTTATAATTCACTCTAATTTCAGACAAATCAGCACTTCTTTTAGAAGTATGCCATAAGTGGCATATTTGATCATTTATTTAATGAATAATGCACTTGGATTGTGTGCTCAGTTTTATTGAGTGGACATTATTTAAGGTGGTGATTATTAATTACTCAAATGTGTTTGATGGTGGGGATAGATGATAGATGAATGATTATTTTCTTTTATACTTTGAACTCAGTGGTTCATAAATTAGATTTCTCTCAGTAACTGAAACACATTAGAATGTCACACCATGACAAGAAAAGCATACAAATATCTTTTTAGTAGAAAATTACATACACATGTAAATACAAACAATATAAAGAGGTGATTAAGTACAGTATTTTCCGGACTATAGAGCGCACCTTACTGTAAGCCGCATCTTTTTTTAAAAAAAAAAATATATAAACGTACATATATAAGCCGCACCGGGCTATAAGCCACTGGTTTCTCCGCCGCTCTCGGTTTTTCACAAGGATGCACCAGAGGGCTGCATCCTCAATAAATCTGCTAATAAGGAAGCGGCTAACATTCTGTACTGCAAGATCGATAGCCTTCAACTTAAAATTACATGAACATCTTCTTGTCGTTTCCATGATGAGGGGATATGAGTTTGAAGAAATTTCTCCGTTGTGCCTGCTGCTAGCATGTGCTTGTTCTAAATAAAAATTAGCGCGTTCTTCTTTGATTTCCAATTTTGACTTCCAATGATTCACTTCCTGCTAGAGAGCCCCCTGGTGGTTGAAGAAAAACCCACAGAAAAGCCGCACCGGGTTACAAGCCGCAAGGTTCAAAGCGTGGGAAAAAATGTAGAGGCTTATAGTCCAAAAAATAAGGTAATAAAAATCCTTTTTTAAATAAGAAAATATTTTATTGCATTTGCTCAAGAAATTCATAATAGCGTTGATAATGAAGTTGACTGGAAAAAGAATGGGATGTTGTTTTGAGTCATAAGACATCAGAGTGTAGGTTCCCTGACTGTGAACTGCTTCAGACAGAAGGAAAAACAACTTAGGATGGCTGCTTTCCTAAGCTGCAGGATAGCACCAATATACAGTAGTTTACTTGTATACTGATACAGTAGTACAGAAACTACAGTATACTGGTGTTCTATTTTTATGCTTTTATACATTTTTATTGCTTCTGTAGTGCTTTATTTGTAAAATAAATGGTCAAATGTTTGATTTGTGGATTTATTTTTAGAAATCTGCTAAGTTCTCTATAGTAAATCAAGAATAAAAAATAACTTTGAGAGATGCACTTAGTGTTTTTGCAAATGTCAGGGATGATTTGAGAAATTCACCAACCCGACTGAGAAAACCTGCACTTACTGCAGTTCAGGGAAGCTCAGATAGGATTTTGAGAACCCAACTTTATGTTATCTAATGAAAGCAATATACTGTTATCATCCACTAAACAGGGACATAAAATGAGTACTGATAAAACAAATGAACAACATGCTGCAGGCACCAATCCAGTTTGAAACCTTTCTGATAAGATGAGGTTTAGTTTCTGACTGTCTCCAAAACAACAGCCCTACTCTGCTGTGAGACTGAATAGTTTAATTTAAGCACAAAGTATTGCTAAAGCCGTCAGCATCTCACTTAGTGAAATGAATCAATATTGTAGTTGGACTCAATGCCTCACATTAATTAATTTCCCATATATGATAATGGTAAGTGTTTCTGACAACTAGCTTCCATCAAATTCCCATTAGAATATGATGGGAAGTCATTTTTAAACAATTTCTCCTCATCTAAAAACAAAAATTAAGGTCTTCTATTTTTATGCTTTTATACATTTTCATTTTTCTGTGGGGGATGGTGGGAAATGACAACGGGCCTTTAATCTGATAGAAAGTGCAGCGCAGAGGGCAGATAATCTGAGGACATATTGCTGGTGCTTTATTCATAAAATAAAGAGTCAAATGTGTAATTTGTGGTTTTATTTTATAAACCTGCAAAAGGTCTCTATGCTGAGTCAAATCAAGAATAGGTTTAAAGTTGTGTGAAGTAACAGAAGTGAAACATATTAGCTTCATATGTCCTATGGGACACAATTCCAGAAGAAAATCTTGATCATAATGAATTAAATCATGCAGACCACATATGGTTTGTTTAATTTCACTTTTGTTTGCTGTTTGTCCCGCAGTGCTGCCATTTATTAAAAATATGAGGGGAAAACCGGCCTGGCTGTTAATCTAAAGAGACTTTGGACGTCAAAGTCAGTCCACCATTGTATAATTTTATTGTATGTAACTCATCTTGAAGATGCTGCTAGTGGTTTAATATATTGCACTATTTGATTACATATTTGACAATGAATTGACCTTTAACCTTTAAGCAACCACACAACTTTGGAGAAAACTTACAGAAAATTCAAAACGGCTTTTTAGAAATGCCGTTTCTAAGAAGTTTTATGAACCTTAAGAAGTTTTATGAACCTTTTCTAAGGTTTATAAAACTGAACCTTAGAAAAGTTCAGTTTTATGTCAACCATGCGAAGCACAAAAAACATTAGATTCAATCAAACCTTTAGTTTCAGTTTGTTTAAAGGCTATTGAAAAAGACTTGCAAACTTGTATTCATTGCTTCACTGCAGCTGGAGTGTCACACTGCTCTCTCTGACTGATCATGAACAGCCCTAACAAGACCTACCACTATGCAAGTCTGGATGTGAAGGTTATTCTGATGTAGAAAATATTCACGAACAAAAATATACACACTTACTCTAATATTCTCATTTATTTTATAAACTTTAGCAGTAGATGAAACACTGTATATTAAATACACACAGATGGATGTTTGAAAGCATTTATTTCTGTTAATTATGATGATTTTCCACTTACAGCTACACTCTAAGAAATAATCCTGTAAATTTACAGTAACATACTGGCAGCTATAGATGCCAGAAGTTTACTGTAAATGCAGTAGCTGTACCGTAATTAATCCTGACAGTAGATTACCGTCAATGCAAGTATGGTATAGACACTGTGAAAGAATGGTAAACTTCTTTCAGTGGGATGGCCCAAATACACAGCTGTTTTGGTGTTGGCTTGTTTGCAAAAGATGTTAATTCAATGTTGAATTATGATCACAAAGATT
This sequence comes from Poecilia reticulata, assembly GCF_904066995.2. Lineage (NCBI taxonomy): Eukaryota > Metazoa > Chordata > Actinopteri > Cyprinodontiformes > Poeciliidae > Poecilia > Poecilia reticulata. The sequence continues at coordinate 20,389,871 of NC_088840.1, forward strand.
GAATTTATAGTTGAGGTCAATGACAGAAGCTAGATCAACCATCAAACAACCATTCAATTTTAGCCGATTAACTAACATTGAAAATGTGTCATTGAATCAATGTTGATTTAATGTCTATATCCATTGATTGAAATGCCAACATCAAATCCAGTGTGTTTCAGCACTGGTCCTCCAAGCCCTACAAGTTTTAGGCATTTCCCTAATTCAGCACACATCGAACCTGCGACGGCTGCGTCGAGGACTAGGGCCTCCATATGTGGGTTGTGCTTAACCCCTGCACCACCACAGCACACCCCATTTTAGGTGAGGGTTAATCACATTTTAACTGAAGCACTATGTGTTGACAACATTGATTTGTAATTCCATTCTGTACCCAGATTGCACATGATGACAATTCAACATTGAATTAACATCTTTTGCCAACAAGCCAACAGCAAAGTGCTCCACATTCAGGTGATGGTTGAATCAACATTGATTCCTAACTGATTCAGTATAGAATCAACACAAATATGCATGCAGTCCAGTCAAATGACTGTTGAATCATCTTGGATTCAATGTAAAATCAAGAGAAATATGCGTGCAGAAACACGTTCAGATGAAGGTTGAATCTACATTGACTCGTAACTGATTCAATGCAATATCAACACAAATATGCACGTAAATTGATATACAGATGATGGTTGAATCAACAATGATATAATGTCAGTTATGGTTGAAACCCTAACGTTGATTCAACATACAAGTCACTGACCACTTTCAACGTTGATTCAATGTTGTTTCAATCATTCTGTGCTATCTGGGTCCGTCTTGCTTCTGGGTTTACCTGGTTATTTTTCCGGCCAGTAAACCATTCCGCCACCCAGTGGTCGTTTTTCAGACCACTTAGTCTCCTGTACCACTCACAAATGCACAATATGTCTGTAAATAATTTTAGGATATTATAAGGAAGTGCTGAGATATACCGTTTTCCACCGAACTAGCGTATTTGCCACTTCGGCACAAGCACAGTGAGAAACGTCAGAGGATAAAAGCACGAGACTCCGAGCAAAACTCAGATGTCCCAGCTTTTACTAGCATGTAAACGCACCATCTACACACAAATCTGGGAGCTTCCCCGAAGCGTGAAATGAGTCTCAAAAATAGTTGTGCACTCGTAACCGGATTTGTGTGTAACTGCAGTTTTGTGTGTGTGTACTTTTTCAACACTTATAGACATAGGAAAAGATTTATTTTATTTTTAATGTTTACAAATCCAGTATTACACATGCACAGATATTTCTGCACACGTACAAATCTTTTTACGCAAACACAGATATTTTGAGACTATTTTCACTCCATAGAGAAGAACCTCAAGTCTCCATCTTGGTCTGGACCAGGTGACCTCCTAGTAGATTTTTTTTAACCTTCACAATTTTACTTTAACAATGAATTAAAAATTATAGTGCTTCACTATTAGCTGCAATATTGAGATATGATCACATTTTCCATCTGCTAGTCAGGATCTGCAACCTGAATCTCTGGAGACACAAGTGGCTCTTTGCTTCACAATATTAAATTATAAAATATTGCTCTGTTTTTTGTTTAATTCTTTTTTTAAGTGTTCCCCATAAAAACATACCAAATACACAGACCCTTGTGGTAAATTTGGTCTACAAACAGCCTCCAACGAATTCAGTAAAGACCTTTACTGGGCCAGACTTGTATCATCAACTTTATTCACATGCAATGCAAAATATTATGCTTAACGATTTTGTGCAATGGGAAATTTGAAATAATAATGCAGTACTTCATTTAGAATTATTTTTTTAAATATATATTTTTTAATGGAAATTGTGTACAGTACAGCTTTATTTGAAGATTATTTTATAGCTGTTCAGTACAAAATGTTGTATGTATTGTTAAGAAAATACATTTTAAATATCCTAGTTTTAAAACTTAACCACATGTCTTGATTGAAATAGCCTAATTAGGATTTTCAGATTAATAACTTATTCTGCTCTATTGACCTTTATGTTACCTGTAGTTACATGATGTTGCCTGCTAGGTCTTGTTATCTGCCTTTGGTCTGTGGGAAACAATCAGGAGAAGCAATGAGCCATAAAACAGCATGAGTTCAGGCCAGTGGAGGAGAAGCTCTGCTTCCACTTTGTTTAGATAAAGGGGACAACTGGTGTTTAAAGAGGGTCCGAGACAGCTCCTGGTTGGATGAGCAAAGATACTCCTCATTTGAATAAATTAAAGAGAAGAATACGCCTTTACTATAAAAATTGGTGCAGGTGGAAAACAAATCAGATTTTGCTCTTTGCAATTTCTCCAAAGATGTCTTTGCTTTTCTTTCTTTCTGACTTCTTTTCCATTTGTCTCAGGTAAATGAATGTCTGTTTTAGTGTGAAGTGTCTGTGTTGTCAATGTGATTTTATACTTTTAAATGTTAGAATAAACTCTGAAAATGTATGACGTGGAGCGTTGACTGTCATCTCTGTGTGGCTTTTGTTTCCACGCATGAAATAAATGAATCCGGGAGCACAAGAGAATATAACAAGCCAGAAGTTAATTGATTTTATTCTCAACAGTGTTCAGAATATTTGGATCAATAAAGGGTTAGTCTGATCCTGGTCCTTGTTAATTACTCTTGTTCCTCTGTTTTGAAGTTTGAATAGTGACTGTGGTGTTTTGTAATTATTTTACCAAACCTCTCTGGAGTCACTTAAATAAGGTCAAGAACAGCACAGAATGTTAGGCTGTTTCTGTGTCTGTGAATAGAAAGGTGTTTGGTTATGAAACTCACTTCATGAACTGTGAGCCGAAATTGTAAAACCCTGACTCATAATTTCTAATTTTCCATAGATGCACAAACATTCTTGTTGTAAGAAAAAAGGCCAACACCACGCCTTCACGCTGACATACGGTTTTCTGCAGCTGCTGAAAGTGCCATAAATAACTTACCACTGGGTGGCGCCCAATCTGCATAACATTAATGTCCACCCAAGCCTTTGCAACAATAGGTATATGTTGAAGGAAAATTAACATTGTTGAACTACTGACATGTCTCTGAAATTCCAAGAAAAAACTTAATATTTATTTTCAGAAAATGAGAAATGGTCAAAATAAAACAGATGCAAAGCTCTCAGACCTCAAACAATGCAAAGAAAACAAGTTTATATCAGTTTAGAAATAACAAAACTAATGTTTTGACTCAGGAAGAGTTCAGACATCCATACTTGATGTTTTCAATGGGGAACAGTGCAGAGGGCTCTTATTTTTTTCCAGAGCTGTATGTAGTTGTTAACAGTTTTAGTTGGGCAAAATATTTAATTTCATATGTGAATGTTTGTAAATAAGCAGTGATGTTTAGAGAATTGCACCGATGAATAACTTCTCTTGGGCCTTAGCCCTGCTGAGGACTAAGCCCCCCTTAAAGTCAGATCCTAGAATCGCCCCAGCGCTGCGAAGTACCAAAATGCCTCGCACCCCGCCAAGGTGAAAGAAACATGCGTCTCAGACGCAAATTTTCGTTGACAGAAATGTTGAAATTTAATATTTATTCTACACATTTTTATAGCATTGGAAAACATTTAGAATGATTGTGTCATGTTTGTCCTCATACAGAAACTATATTAAAACAAACAATAGATTTCCCACCCCCACCTTTTTCCATTTTGAAAAAGCTGCAGAGAGCCACTAGAGCAGCACTAAAGAGCCGCATGCAGCTCTGGAGCCGAGGGTTGCTGACCCCTGTACTAAGTTAATAACAAATAAAGATCCTTGAAGCTTCTTCTTATAATTTAATATTGTTTAATGATTAGACAAAGGTTTACAATTTGTATTACACTCACCTCAGCATAGGTTGTCACAACAGATATGGATTAAAATAAATCAGTAAATAAGCACATTGCAATGATGATTAAACAGTGATCACAAATTAAAGTCATAAAATTAAATTGTTAAAAAGAAATAAATGATAATGAACACAAGAAGAATATTTAGTGTTTACTAACTGAAAGTTAGTAAACACTAACTGAAAGTAAACACTAAATACTGAAAGTAATTAAGACATTCATAGAGAAAATAATAATAATGGAAATTAGAAAATAATACCAATAATGCCCAATATTCAATGATACAGATTTTCTTAACATAAAAAAATGTAAACATCAGCAGATACCTTTTAAAAACAAATTATGGGACACTGAGGTCACAGGTGAATTATTTCATTGTACCTGGAGATCTACTTTATTTTTAAAGACAACAAAGAAAATGAAAAAATGCTTATTAGTTCTGTTTTAATGTTTAACTGATAGGTTACAACTTTTGATCTCACAATATTACGCATTTCCCTTTACCGTGCTTTTCAGCTTGAGTTCTTGCCTCTTGTGCATACTGAGAATTCAGATGGGATACTTGTTCTTCCATTTTTTTCTGCATTTCTTCCTCAAGTTGTTTTTGCATTTCCTTTCCTTCAACTTCCATCTTTTTATCAAACTCTTCTTGTATTTTTCTCTCCAATTCTTCTTTCTCTTCAAGTATTTCTTCTTCTTTCTCCTTCAGGATTCGTTGTTTCTCCTCTTCAGTTTCCCTCTCAGCCTCTTGGAACATCTCATTGGTGTAGTGACTTCCTCCATTCCTATCAACAATGGTTCTGATCTTCTTCAGCAGATCAGTTACCTGAGGTTTCTTATCTTCCAGTTTATTGTTGAAAACACAACACTGGTTATTACATTTGGACACCAGATCCTGCAGCTCTGGGCTTTTAGATAAGAACTCTTCAATGGTGGTGTCTTCAAGCTTGTCTCCATTGGTAAAGAGAACCATGCTGTATCTGTCTGCTGCCTCTCCAAAGATTTCTTGAATCTTATGCACTGATCGCTTTTCTTCTGCTGTGAATCTGCCGATTGCAACGACCACCAGGAAGATGTGGGGTCCAGGAGAAGCAAAGCGGATGCACTGACCCACATCTTTGGTTGTTTTATCTTCTCCAAATCTGGTGTCCATCACACCTGGAGTGTCAATGACAGCAACTTGCTGTCCATCCACATTACTGGAGCATTTGGCGCAGACAATGGTCAGGGATTGGGCGCTACATTTGGAATCAAATTTCTTTTCTCCCAGAATGGTGTTTCCACTAGCGCTCTTACCAACGCCAGTCTTCCCCACCATCACGATACTCAGCTCATCGTTGTTTGTGATGTTTGTTCCTGTGAAGAAGAAAGTTTGAATCTGAATTAGAATCATTATGTTGTACTCAGAACTTCAGCCTCAGTGTATCTGGTAGAGAGGATATGATACAGCTGAGACCTTAGGAGACATTGAAGGACTCAATGGGGTGGATAATCATATATACAGTTAAACTTTTAAATGAGCCAATTATTTATAAAAGCTGATGCAAGGTTTAAGGCAGTGGTCTCCAACCTTTTTGTCACTGTGGACCAGTGAAGGCTTGACAATTTTACTGCGGCCGGGGGTGAGGGGTAAGGTGTCACTCGGCACAACTTAAAATTTTTTCTGCCGATTTTCCCCTTCTGACTATTTTAGAGTGCTCCAAGTTCCAAGATTGTTGCTTGTCATAATGGTAACTGATGCTCCGGTAATGTGAGGTGTGTCACGACTGATCTGGTCCAGTCGGTAGTCGACACGTTCTACCGACTGGTAGAACGTGTCCCATTTTTTATTTTTTCCCTTTATTGATAATAAAGGGGTTTAAGAAAAAATTAACAACACAAATAAGTAACAAAACAGACAAGATAATAATGCCAGGGTGTTACATAGCAAGCACAAACAAAACGAAAAACAAATATATAAATAAAAAGTTAACTCAGAAAGACGTTAAAGTGAGCACACATCCATTGTCTTAATGGCTTTTCTATTTTTTGAATACTGGAGAGATCTAATATATTGTTTGAATTCTTCTTTAATGGCTGAAAAGTGAGGAAGGGTGACCATCGTCCGGCCACGCCCTGGCCCAGTCACCGAAGGCTCTCCTTGCCCACAGGAATCGGACTGTTTTGTTGACATTCTTTATGTCAACAAAGTGGCTTTAGACCTTCATCCGGTGTGCTTCGATTAAGGTTACCAAGGGACCAGCCCCTATACATTTAAAGCCTGGAGGGTGCGGAGGAAGAGAGACAGAGACTGCGGTGGCAGCGTGTCGGTTAGTCTGTGTTACCCAGAAAGCAGTTGGGCACAATATCGCAACACCAAAACCGTGAGTGAAACAATGACTGGGGCAACCTACTATATAAAGTACTTGGAGACCACTTCTTTATTATTACACAACCACATTTGTAAAGAACGGAACACATCGCGTCCTGCTCAGGTTCGATACGGGACGGGTGGCAACCGTAGCGTCTATTCTATGCGCCTAAAATAGGCCGTTCGTTGAAAGTGCGCCTTATAGTGCGGAAAATACTGTACCCTTTCATGCATGAATTATGTTGCTGTAAGTCAAGATTTTAAGGTGGGAAAAAAAATTTCATAAAAAAAAAAGTTTTAGGATTTGTCCAAGTGTCCACTTAGGTGGACAACATGCGCTTACGTCTGTTCAACTAACAAAATGCTTTATATTATACTGTGAATACTGTATATTTTGACATTAGTTAACAGAATGCATAAATATATAACATTGTATTCAACTCTCATCCTAATCTAATGCCCAATATTATCTGATCCCTTAATTCAGTCACTGTCAGTCAACCGCTTGATTTCATTTTGGTCTTATTTTGGATCCTTCTCAAGCAGCACGATTTTATTATGGAGATTTTTCAGTTCATAAAACTAACAACATTGAATATGACACTTCAGCCATTCTGTTGTTTTCTGTAACAAAACAACACTGTCTCTTCAGACTTATAATACTCAAGGCTATCTTGTATGAAGATGCGCAAAGCACCCAGGTTGTAAACAAGACATTGGATGCAGATATATTTAGTTTTGTCTGCAGGCTGGATCATTGCATGTTGATATTTTTGGCTACAGTGAGGTAGGGCCGGTGTTCTCCAGACCTCAGCCTGATCTCATGGGTTTGTCTTGGACCAATGGTGTCCAAAGTTGGTCCTGGAGGGTCGGCATCTTGCATGTGTTAGTTCTCCCTCTACTTCAACACACCTGGATCAAATGGTGGCTCATTAGAAGACCTCAGGAGAAATGTTGAGGAGGAAGTTGCTACCACCAGGCAGAAAACTAGAACGTGCAGGATGCTGGACCTCAAGGGTCAACTTTGGACACCACTGCCTGAGACACCGGTCTGTGTTTTAACGGTGATGGGACGGCACTGGTACTCTAGAGCACATCTGGATGGAGCCCTCATTTATTAGCACACAAGCTACATATTCATTGAAAAGTAAAATATTCACCTTCTCCAAGAAGTGAAAAAACACTAAGTATGATGTCAAGACGAAGACCTGGTTCTGATAACCAATACATTCTTGACCTTGAGTATCTGAGCTATGACATAATTCCATATTTATTACTTTAAACATCTTCACTTCCTGATCTGTTAAGGCCAGAATTTAATGTGTTTTTCGGAATGCATACAGGTTTATAATCTGTAGGTTCCAGTTATTTCATGTCCCTCAACATCTTGATTTACCTCAGTGATCAAAGGTTCTTCATCATCCTCATCTGCACTGCACTGGAGCTACTGTTCGTAACGCATAAAAACTTTACTTCTTAATGGAGGCTTTGTCCCACCACCTTGAATGGACTTCAAGTTAAGAACTAAAATATGTCAGTTTATTTACTGTCAAATATTTGCTGGAAATGTTGCATATTGTACATATATAGTCAGATTATTGATATCAATACCTGTCAAAATATTGCCACCGATGCATGACATCCACTTTAATAGACAGGTGATCAGTAGTAGTTTTCTCCAAATATAAAGTTATTTATAAAATACATCAGTAGTATGAGTCTTTAGGGGTTTCTTGATGTCACAATATCTTTTTTACCTGCAAGAGTTTTCCACAGTAGGAGGGGGACTGTATATTCCCGAGTTATTCTGATATACTTCCAACTGTCCGCCATATTGGATTTAACAAAATAATTCTTGCACTTGCAATAGATGGACAGTAGTTGGCAGTGTTTTGCCTGATGCACAAGTGTCCACTGCAGTGGTCTGTGTGCATTTATAACATAAAACTCCACAAGCAGCACAAGAAAATGGCCATTAGATAGCTGTCCACTGTAGTGACCACTATGCGTGAAAGGGTTAACATACAAACTCAGATTAGTTACTTTACAGCTACATTACCTTTTACTTTCATCAGTTGTATTATGTCTGAGGAAATGTGTTAAATAAGTGCGATGAAGTAAAGGGGGTGAAGAGTTGGAGTAAAATCTAACATTTATTTCATATATTTAGTTGTACTTAAAGTAAATACATAGAAATAAAATAAAAATACATATAGTTGTCATTTATATAAATCAATCCTATAAATTAAAGGAAACCCCAGAATAAGACAGAAGCTGAAAGTGAAAAGTTGCATTTTACATGTTTTAGTTAGTGAATATTTTCTCCATCAGAACAGAATCAATAAATAATTAATCTGACTCACCATCGTTGCAGCTCATGTTTGGGCTGAACTTGTAGCTGGCCATGATCAGAGAGAGAGAGCAGTGTTAACACTCCAGCTGCAGTGAAGTAATGAATACACTTTAGGTCCTGCAAGGGCCTTTTATACAGTCCTTTTGTCAAAGTGAAACTGGAACTGAAGCTTTGATTGGCTCTTTTTGTACAGCTTTTTATTTATTCATTTTTTTTTAATTGGTTATTTCTTCATTATTTACTTAGATGTAACTTCCAGATGTAAATATGCAATAAAACAGCCTGGTCTGGTGTACAAAAAGTCAGTGGGACGTGGGTTATATACACAAAAAAAAAACATAATAATACTGTTGTTTGACTTTGTCTTAAGAGTTTCTCTAGATTTACATCCAGTCTACTTTTCCCCTTGTTCTCCTCTTCTTCACTTGTAGGAGAATCGATGTGAAACTTGGGCCTCAGCTTTGTCCCACCACCTGAGATGACCAACTGCCTCATTGCTGTAGCCTGCATAACATTTTATCTTATATATTTATAATTCACATTAATTTCAGCACTTTTACTAAAAGAATGTCAGCATTAGCAAATTTGATCCTTTATTTCACGGACGAAGAAAATGGGTACCTTTGGCTTGAACAAATTCATCCAGCCATACAGATTTATAGTTTTACATTGCTGAACACAGAGTCAGAGCATCTATAGAAAATCTCTCACACCTTGGACTGAATCCACAATCTGTTTCCTTCATTCCACCTTTTATTAAAAACAGAACAAATGGTAATTCCCAGTGTGTCTGATTGATGTCACCATCTTCATCTTTAACAAGGAAACTAGATATTAACATTCCTCAAATATACATCCTTAAACTGCGTGACTGTTCAAAATAGCAGGACTGAAACCAAACTATATGTCTGCAGTTTCCCCAGAGATTTCATGAGTCCTTTGCTCTGATTGTTTCCGTTTTCTGTCTGAAGCGATTCAAAGTCAGGGAACCGGTTCTGCATTTGGATTGAAAGCACGATGGACCCAGAACGGGATTTCCAGAAAACAAACATTTTCTTAACTTCCATCATCAAGAATCATTATTGTCAAATAATGGACTGAAGACTACACTAATCATGTTCCACTTGTCTTGCATGTCAATCCTCTTATCACAACCACATTTGACTATTGAGAGATGCACATCACTAAACCCCGCAACCCTTATGCCAACTGCAGAAGACGGGAACCACATGACTGTCAAGCATTAGCAGAAACCACAGCAAAATGCAGAAATGATCTTAATGATACTCCACTGACAGAAGGGAAGACACTGTTTGTAGATGGCTCATCTAGAAGAGATGAAACAGGAAAGACAAAAACAGGTTATGCTGTGGTAACAGAAACAGAAGTGTTAAAACCTGCAGCACTTCCCCAGCACTATTCTGCACAAGCTGCAGAATTGGTTGCACTAACTGAAGCATGCAAAATAATGAAAGGACAAATTGCCACAATATACACTGACAGTCAGTATGCCTTTGCTACTACACACTCATTTGCTTAGTACTGGAAAAATAGAGGAATGATAACATCTAATGGAAAACCTGTAACACACGCAACATTATTAAAAGAATTATTACAGGCGGTTCAATTACCATTAAAACTGGCAATATGCAAATGTGCAGCACACTCAACTAACACTGATAAAGTTTCCCTAGGAAATGCATTTGCTGACAAAACAGCAAAAGAAGCAGCATCTGGAAATATAAAAATTCTATTAAGCGATACTGAGCTTTTAACTGATGAAATATTAAAGGACATGCAAAAACAGACACCAAAAACTGAACAAAAACTATGGTTAAGAAAAGGAGCAGAAGGAAAAAGAATCCTACCAAAAAGCTTATATAAATGGGCTGCAATATTGAGCCATGGTAAAACACATGTCTCAACAGGAGGGATGGTAGGAATAATAGACTATTCACCACCTATGGATTTATATCTTATTCGAAAAGATTTTGTAGAACATGTCTAACATGTGCAAAGCACAACACACAAGGGAACCTGAGACCTCAGAGAGGACGTTTTCCCAAACCAGAATATCCATTTCAACATATACACATGGATTTCATACAATTAAACAAAAGTGAAGGGAAACAGTTTTGTCTAGCGATCATTGACTCGTTTTCAAAATGGACAGAACTATTCCCCACGCAACACCCTGATGCCTTAACAGTGGCCAAAGCACTAAGCAAAGATATAATACCTAGATATGGGATACCTGAAAAAATATATAGCGATAATGGCACACACTTTGTCAACGAAATTGTAAAGAACCAAAGTGCAGGATTGGTGGAAAGAATGAATGGAACAATAAAAAACAGGTTGAAGAAATGTATGGAAGAGAAGGGAAGACCTTGGGCTCAGTGTCTAGACCTGGTCAAACTGTATATAAACATCACTAGCACCTCTGGATTAACTCCCTATGAAACATTATTTGGAAGACCTTACAGACTTCCATTTTTCAAAAACATTTGGGAAACAGATGAAGAAAGCAATTTAGCAGACTATATGAGAAAGATGCTGGAAAAACAAAAAGAGACACAAACTGATGACACTTCCTCTTCTGTGTGCCCACAGGAAACTCCATTAGTTGAACCAGGAGATTGGGTCTTAGTTAAAAGCATAAAGAAGAAGCAGTGGTACTCACCTAAGTGGGAAGGACCCTATCAGGTGTTGTTGACAACGGGTACTGCACTAAAAATAGCGGAAAGAAATACTTGGATTCATTTAACCCACTGTAAATTATCTATCAAGAGAGATGAATAAAATAACTATTGCTGTAATAGCATTTTGCATTACTATCGTTACCAGTGTCTTGGCAATCACGTTGTTTTATCTTCTGTAGGTTTGGAACTCTTTACTGGTCTCCAGAGGAAGTCCGTGGTACAAAGGGAACTGTATTTTTAGTATACAGTTGTCTCAAACCGGTGAAGATAGTCCATCACTCTGCCGAGAGACTCTTAGAAAGAGAACTAAAAACTCAGAAGGAATGATTTCACCGCTGAATAAAGTTTTCTTCCTAATTGGAGCATTGATAATTACCATAGCATGGGTAGGGATATCCTGTCTGGCACAGGACATAAGCCTAGATGGGCGAGGGATGAGAGAACATGACAATAAAGCAGCACACCCGTGTGGAATGAAATTTGGACAGGCAAAGTGGGAAAGAGAAGTATATCTATGCTACAATTCCACCAGAGTTCAAGGAATTGTAATGATCCCTTTTGAAGCTTTAAAACATACGTACAATCAGGACCACCCAGGAAACCACAAAGGGTCCGACTTCTATCTAGACCCAGCCACACATAACACTAGGACGAACTGGTGGGGGATGTGTTTTGGATGACGGGAACCTGGGACAGCACATCTTATGGCTGGACGCAGTTAGCAAGAAAATGGAGAAGCATAGTACAGGGTTTCACTGTAAATCATGACAGTAAAGTGGCCACAGTAAAAATAAATTCAACATCTCAACCATTAGATGACAAAAACTGCACTGCTATGCGACTCTGCGCATGGGTGTCGGGATATGACCCATGCTGGGATTTAAGATTATGCCCCCAATTTGTTGGGAACGAAATGGTACTGAACGGAAACAAAACAGGGATTCTAACTCCAGCCAAAGGGTCAAAACGATCGCAAACTATTATTATTAAGAAAGATCTCAATACAGATGATTGGTTCAAGGTCACCACCGGAGTCACTGGAATAACCAACAATTGGCTATTAATGGTAGAACAGGCGACAGCCATGAAAGCCTGCCCATTATTTCAGCCTTTTTTCCAGTCACACCTAATAAAAATGTAGACAGAATCAACTACATCCACTACAACGTCCAAAGGCTAGGGAACAAAACAGAGCATGGTTTCCAAGCAGTGCACCAACAATTGTCAGCTACCTCTTTGATGGCTTTCCAGAACAGAATTGCTGTTGATACAGCTGCTGATGGCAGCCTGACCAAGGCCATTGAAGGACTAAGGTCCCTGAACGGCAAAATGAAAGACCATTCTGGAGTTGACACAGAAATGTGGGACGCTTGGGCCAACATGTTTGGCAAATATAAAACATTGGTAACTTCTGTTCTAATGTCTATTGCTGTCTTTGCAGCTATTCTGACCTTGTGTGGATGTTGTTGTATTCCCTGTCTTCTGGCTTTAATTAACAGGTTAATTACTACAGCTATATCCCCTATGGAAAAGCAGGTTTACGCCTTATTGTCCACAAATGAGACCGATGACCCAGAAAGAAAAGAAGACGATGAAGAAGAGATGTCCCTGAACTTCCCCGACCTGGATCCAAACCCAGATGACCAGATGACTCCAGTCTAATGTCCTCCAAGTCTAAACATAATGATGTGAAGTGTGAACTTACAATTAAAAATCTCTTTGAAGCAATTGTGAAGTGATTATAAACACATCTAAATGTGATAAACAGGAGGGAAATGTTAGAAAAATTATACATACTTTTATCACAGTTAGAATGTTGCATTAAGATAGGGAAGCGGGCATGGCCGCTCTCCGCATGATCAGCGGAATGAAATGTTCTACTTATAACCTAGAGTGGTTATAAGTAGTTTCATGTTCATGACATGTGTTATGTCATGTCTATGACAGTGTCATGACAGTCTTATTCACCCCCCTTCAAAGAGTGTTACCAAAAATGCTACCATTTTTTGTAATTCAGTGAGTTTTTCCAACTCTTTTCCATTTTCCAATCCAATACAATGAATGAGGTGATTTGGTCCATTTTACTTTTCCAAACCGAGGAATTTCCAGCAGTGGTATCAATCTCCAGTCATCATTGCCAGAGTTCTGCAACTTTTAGATGCATCTCTGCTCCAAAGTGTCTGAATCCCCTCTGCAGCAGCATTTATTGAGCTCTGCAATCGCCTGGTAATGAGTAGTTTATTTTATCCAGGTGTGTTTTAGCAGAGATCCATCTAAACTTTGCAGGATGGTAGCCCTTGAGGACTGGATTTGAGGACCCCTGATTGAGAGCAATGTTCTCAAACTCCAGTCCTCAGGGGCCAGAGTCCTGCAACTCTTAGATGTTTGTCTGCTTCAGCACCCCTGGTTTCAATAATTGCTCATTAAGAAAGCTCTATAGAGCTGGAAAAGCTGCTTCCCCATTTCAATCAAGTGTCTAGACCAGTGTTTCTCAACCTTTTTCGGCCCAGACCCCCCCCCCCCCCCTAGCCTTTATCCAGGTCCCTCAAAGCCCCCAACGAAGAATTTGTAGGCTGCTTTGCACTGACTATTATTTTATTACTAATATTACTATCACTATTGCTGATGTTGTAATTTTTATGGTTGTTTCAGTTTTTATCATCAAAAATAATTTCCCAGAGAACAAAAAAAGCCATGGGAATAGAAATTATTTTCACAGGTGTTTACGAAAAATTCAATAAATGAACATTCAACTTAAAATCAGTAGGCCTAACAGCAACCAATCAGAGTGGAAAAATATTCTTATTTTGTGCCATTTTCTAGTTGTTAAATGTTGCACAAAAAGACCAGATAAAAGATGTACAACATGCCAGTTAAAACTTTGAACCATTTGCAAAACGACTGAGCTCTGCAACATTAAAACATGGATAGAACTGTAACTACATTAATCATAGCTCTTCTTCTCTTCAGTGTTTCTGTCAGTTTCTGGTGGTGCAGCTCTGTGCTGCCTTCAGGAGAATGGGACATCAGAGTATCAGCCATAAAATTTCACCCACATGGCATTTACTGTGCAAACCAGAGCTTTCAGTGGAAAAATAAAAGTTAAAGGTCCTTTTAATGCCATACAAATATGAGACAGAAACATGGATTAAATCTTTATATAGATTTGTCTATTGATTTATAGATTAATAGTTTTACTGGACAGAAATTACAAAGAACAAATCTGGTTCTTAATCAAATCTTAATGAGTCAAATTGAAAGTGTCATTTAGTCATCAGCCTCATGATATTAACACTGAAATGAAAAAAAAATATTGAAGAAATAAATATATCGAATCTAATTAAAAACATAAATAAGTGATCAGTTCTTTACTGTTATTGTCTGTAAGATATATTTATTCTCAGTACTAGATGTGGTCTCAACAAACCCATAACATTTCAACAATAATATTTTACCTTTTATCTGGAAATAGTGTCAGTTTATTCTTGCCATACAGTCCACTGTATTAATTATTGCTCAAAAGGTCTTGCCATACCAGTTTATTCCTCTGTATTTACTTTAGTTTCTTAGTTTATTCTTGCATTTTGTTCTTCATTCATTTCCATTTAGTTTCATTTGATTAGTTTTATCCTCTCTTGGTTTATTGCTATGTCCACTTTAGTTTCTTTCCTGTTGCTACATTTATTTTATCATTTATTGACGCTCACAATCAGTAATCTCCACTCATCACCTGCTGCGCCTCCTAATCATCATGTATTTCACATCATGTGTTGATTTTTCACTGCTCAGCGTCGGATTCTCTGTTTTTATGCCACAATTCACATCTAGTTCGTCGCTCTGTTTTACGTCCCACTTCTCGTTTCAGAGTTTTGCGCAATGTGCGCGTCGTTTTTTTTGCTTGTTTTTTTTTACCCCCTAAGGTGCAGGAAAATGGGAAAAGGCAGTCTGAGATAAACCTTTTAAAACAACGGAAACAATTTCTGCATTCTGATTATTGAAATGTAAAAGTGCTGTGTTACCCTTGTTCCATCACCCCCGTTTCATACCGGACCACTTACAGCTCCGGTGTTAACGCTATACAATGAACGCTCTCTATCGTGGTATCACCCATGGAGGGATTTCTTTATTTAAATGGCATACAAAGTGAAGGTATCGTGATTTTAGTAATTACATGTTTAAAAGAGCGATTTTTTATTGTCCTTCCATGGAAACGTGCAGCCTTCAAACGGAAATAAAACACTTTTTAATATAAGCTGCTGCTTTGACATGATCACAGAACTGGCAAAACATATGTACAAAAATACCAGACAAATTGAATCAGCAACGTCATCAGCCAGTGTAACATGAAGCTAGTACAAGGAGAACGGAGCTGCGCCAAGAAGCTAACAGAAGCTAACAAACACTGAATAGAAGAAGAGCTGCCATCGATACAGTTGCAGCCAAGCATAATTTTATGTTACACAATACAGTTTTACCAAGTTGCTCAAAGTCTAAACTGGCATTGTTGTGCATTTAAGGTGTAAAGCTTACCTTCGACCAAACTCCCCCAAAGGCATCCCAGCGTCCCCCTTTTGTAAACATTTCCACCAGCGCCCCCTGCCGTCCTCTGAAAGCCCCCTGGGGGCGGTACCGCCCACGTTGAGAACAGCTAGTCTAGAACAAGGGACACTCCTGTGCTCTGGGCCCAAACAGGTCAAAGCAGTTTTTTACTTCTGCATTCCTGAATTTGGCCTCAGTTTCCTGTGTAGTGTTGAGAAAAATTATTATTTTGAGTGTTTAACACAGTTTAAACATTTTAGAACGAATTTCTTAAGTTTGAACAGGTTTGTGTTAGTGATTTAAAACCCGAAAAACTATATTGCTGGGTTAAGTATTTAAAGTACAAAGGAGAATAGAGGATCTGCAAGAGAATTTCGGCTCAGACCCCTGGAGTCTTATCATTAAAGACAGCAGGTCATAAATTAACATATGCAGGAAGGTGGAGGACAGTATCACTTGAATTACTCTGAGAAAGGGAACTTTGGTCAGTTCACGTAACCAGGATAAGAAGTCTTCCAAACTAACATCTGACATGGTGCAAAAAACTGAATATAACATAAAATGTTTTAAATCACTAACATTTAATTTGTAAGACATTTTTCTTAGTTATTAATAACATGTTTTGACTAAAAATTCTATTATCTTGTTTTAGAATTAATTTAGTTAATGATGAATGTATTTGAAA
The DNA here is from genome assembly GCF_904066995.2 of Poecilia reticulata. NCBI lineage: Eukaryota > Metazoa > Chordata > Actinopteri > Cyprinodontiformes > Poeciliidae > Poecilia > Poecilia reticulata. The sequence continues at coordinate 20,406,339 of NC_088840.1, forward strand.
TTGTATTATTTCTGACTATATTAGAATCACATGAAAATGTTTTGTTTAGTATTAGAAAATACTTAGGTTTATGGTGAATGAATGTCTTAATTCTTATTTGTTTCTAATTCCTAATTAGAAACAGGAATTGTACTTCATTATTTTCTGTTAATATTGTCTATTGCTTTTGGTTTGATATCAGGACTAAACTTTGGAGATGCTGAGTGCAGAAGAACAAATTGGGTTTTTGGAGAACTTTTCATTGAATTAAAATACAGTATTAAAGGTTTGTTCCTGGCAGAGCGGGAGAGAAACCAGAATTTCACAGATACCTGTGAGGTTCCTTCATCTGTTTCTCTTTGCCCAGATGGTTGTAGAGCCGGATAATTTTAAGAAAATACATTTTAAATTAGTTAAGTTTAGAATTTTTCATTACTTTGTTGAAATACCATTATTTTTAGTTTAACATTTATTACATATTCTGACCTATTGATCTATATTTTACTGTAGTTAAAGCAGATTGTTAAGATCTCTGATCTGCTCTTTGTCTGTCTGGGAACAGTCAGTAGGAAGTTCTAGCTTTTCACACTGATCTGTGAAAGCCATAAACCACCATGAATTCGGAGAGTCTGCTTCCACCTTATTTAACAAAAGGTGTTTGATCTTGCGACCAAACTGCGGGACTTTTTCTAAATTTAAAAGGGCCAGAGATGTCTTCCAATTGGTCAAGTAGAGATACGCCTTATTTGAATACATTAAAGAGGTAAACACACCTACAGGTATAAAAGTTTGTGCACAAGGGAAACAATTCAGAAAAAAGCTGATTTATTTTACTTCTGCACCAGCTCTTTCTCCAAGGACGTCCTTGATATTTCTTTGTCTTCTTGTCTCAGGTAACAATGTTTGTATCTGTCTTTCTTTAGTTTCCTGTACTATCTTATATTTTCTTCTGATTGGATTAAATCCTGTAATTCTGTGACGTCAACACGCATTGTTGTGTTTTTGTCCCCGCACGTGGCCACGCGAGAAAACCCGGGATCAAAAGGAAGAATCAGAGCCAGAGTTTTGCTAAATTTACCAGTAATATAAAAATTCTTCCTTAACAGTAGTCATCTAGAATCATTATTGTCAAATAATGGACTGAAGACTACACTAATCATGTTCCAGTGTTGACATTTTACCATTTTCCATGCTCAACACAGCATTTAGTTTCATTTATTTCTAAAACCTCTGGCAGGTTATTAAGAGACTTACATCATCACAATCTTCACTAACTTCACTGATATACAACCTGGATAAAAACACGGTAACACTTTATTTGAAGGGGTGTACATAAGACTGACATGACACTGTCATAAACATGACATATCACCGGCCATGAATATCAGTAAGTCTTCAGGAATATTCATGATTGTTGTCAAAATGTCATTCGGTAAATCATGACACTTTTAATACAAAGTTGACATTATTCAAAATGTCTTTGTTAGGACAACATGGCATTAACCAAGAATCATATGTCATTAATATGTCATAATAAAGTAGTCATAATGATTTAATTATTACACTATCAAAAGCTTTAACAAAACAGCGATTAATATTCCCACTACCTGAAATAAAGAGAAACAAGTAAGACCAACAATTAAGATTTCATTAAGCTTTATTACACTGTCAAATGGTTTAATAAGTCAATTTCTTTTACATCAAGTAAAGTGGAACAAGTAGCACCAGTTATGAATATGTCATTAAGTGTCATTAATATTAACTCTTACTTCAAGTAAAGTGAAACTAGTAGCAACAATTATAAAGATGTCATTTAGTGTTATTACAGTGTCAAATGCTATGCTAACAGAGTCAGTGATATTAAGTATTACCTCAAGTGAAGTGAAACACACTGAAGAACTTATAACTACCATCATAGCTGTAGAACAAACCCTTTGTACATTGTAATAAATCAAAAGATAACTTGTTCTTCAAACAGAATGTTTAAAGTCTGGTCAGTATGTTGTTACTCTGAAAACTGATTGAAAGACTAACAGAATTACTTATTCTTTAACTTAAGAAAATAGGTTATTTCAACAGTAACATTTTTTGCTTTGAAAATGTCAGCCATCTCCTTTGTAATAGCCTTCTTGTAATGCTCTGAAAACAGGATATCTTCTTCTTGTCTTCATTTCCTGGAAGCAGCTCTTTGAAGGTGTCCAGAAATGCGGAGAAATTACAGCTGCTCTTGCAATAGTTCATCATGGTGAACGCCTTTTCATGAATTCAAACTTGGTGAATCTCTTCTGAACATTCTCATAGTCGGTGATGATTCAATTCATTGTGGTCATTTAAAAAACAAAAACAAAAAACAATGCCATCATAATTCAGCATTTATTATAAATACCATTCCAAAAATGTCCCTTTCTGCACACTGTCAGAATGGTAGACTGGCAGACAAATGCCTAGTTAACATGACTGGTTGTTATAAAGTGCAATACAATTATTTCTTAACACAAGTAGCATAATAAATGGGGCTGAACAAAATTATTCTGATCAAATATTTGTCTGACAGAAGTTCAGACAGACTGCCACTGTTATTCAGAATGCATCATTTAATGTATAGTTTTAGGCAAGTGACTGTATATTTTTACTTAGTTGAGCATTCTAAATTATTTCAGAGGACAGACTCCTCTGATTTAGTCAGTTAAATTCTGTGTAGGACGGCGGAGTCCTCTGTTTAAAGAAAATAAGGAAATAAAAGCGTGAATGAGAGTGCGAAAGAAGATTAAACACTACTAAGTGGTTGATCTTATACAAACAATCAACGGAAAGTAAATGGTGAAACTTTGTGGATGTTCATAGACAAGAAGACTCCACTCTGACGAGTTGAAGAGAGTCTTACCACAAAGGCAAATTTATCACCATCCGTTGAGAAAACAATCCAGTGTTTAGAACACAGTAGGTGTTGAACCCACACTGGACCAAATTTACTTTAAAAATGGGAAAAGGGGCAAGTAAAGAAAAAGAAAAAGTTTTGGAAGGACTGTCGTGTAAAGATTGGAAAATAGTACAGAAAATAGATGAGGAAGCCCTAAAACCTCTTTGTCACTGGATAAAACAATATGATTTTAATGGAAAATTAAGTACCACGAACCTAAAAGAATTGCAACAGAAAATTAGAACAAAATGTAAAGGAAAAGAAAAACAGTTGACAAAAGAAGGTTATGACAGGCGAAGGTATGGATGCAGGTTGCAGCAAAATGAGAAGAAGGTGAAAGAAAAGCAAAGGAAAAGAAAGAGAAGGAAGAGGAGGAAAAAGAAAAAGAATGTGAAAAAGAACAAGATAAAGATAAAAAAGTACTGTTTCACAGAAAGGAAGATGATGAGCATTGTGGACCTTATGGGATGCTTATGAGACAGGCAGTGAATCCACCAGCTGGAGCGGAACAGGCAGCAGCTGCGGAAGGATTGCCAACTGCACCCCCTGCAGCCGCAGTACTACCTCCAGCAAAATATAGTCCCCCAGTAGTAAGGGCAAAAGGGAGTGTGGGGGATTGGTCAAAACGAATGGGAGGACTACTGTCTCCCACCCCAAAAGTTAGAAATGCTTCAGTAGAAACTGCAGAGACATATCCTTTAACAGCATTACCAAACCCCAGAGCAGGAGAATGTGAGGGACAAAATGCACAACCTGAAACAGTTATGGTTTACAGAACATGGACACAGGAAGATGTAAAAAAGGCAGTAGAAGGAATACCTCACCCTAAACAAGATGTCGAGATATGCATTGAGCAAATGGAAAATTTGAGAAAAACATATCACTTAAATGGATATGAGATCCAACAAGTATGGATGCAACAATTAGGCCCAGATTGGCACCATGTTAAGGGAGGCTATGTTCCAGCAGATAATGGAACACCAATAACAGCTGATAGTGCTGATCTAGTTGGAGCAGTAGAAGCACTATATGGCAGAATTAGAGGAAGATACAGGAGACAGGCAAATTACACAGAAATCAGTAGATGTAAACAAAAAGCTGATGAAACGTTCGATGATTACAGAGTAAGAATGGAAACAATATTCAGAACTCACAGTGGTCTGGCTCCTGACAGTGATGAACAGGGACCCTACAAGCAGCAGCTAAAGAATGCTTTACATGCAGGATCTCTGCCCGAAATATACGGGTGGATTAACAAACATTACAAAGGCATGAGTGGAGGGGCTCTAACAGATTATATAACCCATGCCCTCCACGCAGAGAAAGTAACAAAAGGGAAAAAGAATAAAACTCAACAGGCAGCCGTCTTTCACTGTGACCCCTCAGAAGAGTTAGAGATCTGTTATCAAAACAATGGAGGAAGGAATAGAGGAAGAGGCCGAGGCAGAGGACGAGGTAGAGGATTTGGCCCTCGCCCAGCAGATGGACCTCGGGTCTGTTGGTCCTGTGGAAAAGAAGGACACATGGCCAGAGACTGTAGAAGTGGCCATCAAAATCATGGGCAATCAGCATGACTAGGGAAGCAAAAAGGTGAGGATAACAGTAACGATCAAATGATTCTCACCAGGGAAGGGGATTTGGATATTCTAAATTTAGAAGACTTATTCTTCCAAGAAAAATATAGACCAGAAATAATCCTAATAATTGGAGAAAAGAAAATGAAATTTCTTTGTGACACTGGAGCGTGTAGAACCACAGTAAAAGAAGATTTGCCCTGGGCTAAATTAGGCCCAAATACCATAATGGTAAGAGCAGCGCAGGGAGCATTGAGGCATGTTCCAGAAACACAACCAATATGGATAAGAGATCCTCAGGGAAAATCATGTCAACTGCAACTTGCAGACTGGACAGTCTGCAAGTTGCCAGACTGTCCAGTAAACTTACTGGGCCGAGACGGGCTTATAGCACTGGAATTAGCTCTAGTACCAACACAGGAGGGACTCAGAGTGGTAAGGGAAGACCACACGAGAAATGACCTAATGGTTGTACAGGGAAAAGGAGAACCACACTATTATTACACCCTAGATCAGTGTTTTCAACCACTGTTCCGCGGCACACTAGTGTGCCGTGAGTGATCGTCAGGTGTGCCGTGGAAATTATTCAATTTCACTACGGTACCGTATTTTCCGGACTAAAAGCTGCTACGTTTTTCCTAAACTTTGAACCATGCGGATTGTAGCCCGCTGTGGCTTTTCTGTGGATTTCTCTTCAACCACCAGGGGCTCTCTAGCAGGAAGTGAATCATTAGAAGTCAAAATTGTAAATCAAAGAAGAACGGCTAATTTTCATTTAGAACAAGCACATGCTAGCAGCAGGCACGACGGAGAAATGTTTTCAAACTCGTATCATACAGCTTTTAAGTTGAGGGCTGTCGATCTGGCACTACAGGAGGGAAATAGAGCCGCTGCATTTAAGCTCGGTGTGAACGAAACCATGGTTTGGCTTTGGAGACGGAGTGCTGCGTCCTTAATATTTGCAGCAGATTTATTAGGACGCAGCCCTCTGCTGGGTCCTTATGGAAAACCGGAAGCAGCTTCCAGTTTTTTTTGTTTGTTTTTTTTTTAATTGAAGGTGCTAGTATGGTGCGCTCTATAGTCCGAAAAATACGGTCAATACGGTTTTAAAAGATTTTTTGAAAATGAATTATCTGCAAATAATGCCATCTTCTAGTGTCTGCTGTAGCAGTGACTGGCGGCGTAATCATGTAACGTTCTTACCACTAGATGGCAGTAGGTACAGAGCATTTTACATAAAAACAAGAGAATTAGTGATGCATGAATGTTACAGGTAGCGGTGAGAGCACTGAATCTAGAAAGACTGTGATGACCGTGATGGAAAACACAGTGAAGCTCAACAGTAGTTAGAAAGAACATGGGTCCATTTCCCACATCATATCTGTGTGAAATGAGCTTCTCAAGCCTGGTTACTATAAAACTAAAAACAGAGAGACTGAGATGTGGAGGAAGAGTTTTGTCTTTCTTCAATTTCTGCCAGGAAATCAGCTGTTTCATCCAAACATGCACAGGTTCACACCAGGTGGGTAAAATACACAGATATTGACATTTTATACATGCAACTCTTCATATTGTAACTGAATATGAAGTGAAATGTTTCCCAAATATTATTGCTTCTTTCAGAATAAGAATTATTTTCTGTATTCTGACTATAAGAATGCTTGTGGATTAGTTTGTAAAACACTTTGACGTTTTCTACAACTTCTTTAAATTTCACACCACAGTGTTGTGGCTGTTCAGGTGTATTTTGAAGTGGACATGTTAAGTGCAATTTGAAATAAGAAATGTAAAATGTGATAAATACATTTTTGTGTTTATTGATTCCTATTCAAGAGACTTTGATAAGAGTGACTATATATGTAATAGAGGCGGCTACAGAGTATCTTTGTTTCCATTTTAGTTGGTGGCGTGCCTCGGGATTTTTTCAATTAAAACAGTGTACCTTGACTCAAAAATGGTTGAAAAACACTGCCCTAGATGTACCAAATAAGCTTCCCACATCTACAGGAGCTCACCTCCTGGATGAAAGAAAACAGGTCATAAGAACCACTCAAGACCAGATGTCTCCTGACCAACTGCATGTCGCCACGTGGTACAAAAATACACCAGGTCCAGATAGAGATTATGAGAAAGAACTAAACAAAAGGACCCCTGAGAAAATAACTATTTCCTATGTGTATGCAGATACTAAACATAGTTCGGCTGCAGCTGTACTTCTGCCAGACACATTAACCAGTGTCTATCGGCAATTTGGATCACCACATATATCCCTGTGCAAAGCCACAATGGAAGACTGGCAAGACTTAGGGAAAACGGTGACAAAAAGGGAAAGAGCGAGAGATTGGACAGCAACTTCTGTAAATACATGGTACAGCGAATCAACAGACTTAACAAAGAAAGCCTTGTTTTGGACAACTACTGTCCAAGCGGGAGTCCATTTGGACCCAGAAAAAGAATGAAAAATATACTTGACTGAAGAGGAAGACATGCTGTTAAAAGAGGTTCCAGAAAAACTATGGTCAAAAGGTTCCTCTGACGTAGGACTAATAAAAAGAGAAAATCCTGTTGAAATAAGACCCAAAACTGAGTATAGACCGAGAGTGAGACAATATCCTCTTAAACCAGACGCTCTAACTGGCATCAGACCAGTTATTAAGGATCTTTTAAAAGCAGGAGTGCTAGTTGAATGCCCAGACTCTCCTTGTAACACACCGATTTTCCCTGTGAAAAAGGCACCACCATCTGTAGGATGGAGAATGGTACAGGATCTGCAAGCAGTAAATGAGGCTGTAATACAAAGGGCACCTTGTGTGCCTGACCCACATACCTTGTTGAATTCCCTGAAACCGGAAGCAAAATATTTCACTGTGATAGACATCAGTAATGCCTTTTCTCTGTACCTGTACACAAAGACAGTCGGTTCTGGTTCGCCTTCACTTTTGAAGGGAAAAGATACACATATACCAGACTACCCAGGGCTACTGTGAGAGCCCTACCTTATACTCACAAATAATGTCAGCTAGTTTATCAACCTTCGAGCCTCCAAAAAAGAGCCAATTACTATTATATGTGGATGACATCTTAGTGGCTTCTAAAAACAAAGAAGACTGCCTTATTGACTCTTTAGCACTCTTGAAGCACTTAGCTGAAGAAGGACATAAAGTAAGCAAAAATAAACTACAACTCTGCAAAGACTCAGTAAAATATTTAGGACACCAGCTCAGTGCGGGAGGCAGAACCGTGGTGCATGAAAGAAAGATAGCAATCTTACAAGCACCAAGACCTCAAACAAAGAAACAAATGATGTCATTCTTAGGGTTAACAAACTATTGTCGCAGTTGGGTACCAATTATGCAGAAATAACAGCACCCCTTAGCTCATTAATGTACAAAACTGAGCTAAGAATGTCAGAAAATATAGATTGGACACCAGAGGCGGAAGAAGCCTTCTGCAAACTAAAACAGACCCTAGTAGATAGCGGGACACTAGCCCTACCTGACTATAAGAAGCCTTTTGTGCAAATAGTTGATTGTAAAGAAAAATTTATGACCTCAGTATTAGTACAAATGCATGGCAGTAAAATGAGACCTATAGCATACTATTCTACTAAACTTGATGCAGTAGCTTGTGCACAACCTCCATGTATCAGAGCTGTGATAGCAGCATCACTTGCTGTAACTTGCAGTGCTGAAATAGTACTGTTCCACAAATTAACCTTGAAAGTCCCTCATGCTGTTGCAGCTCTGTTGTTACAAACAAACCTGACTTTCTTATCTCCAGCGAGACACTTGTCTTGCATGTCAATCCTCTTATCACAACCACATTTGACTATTGAGAGATGCACATCACTAAACCCCGCAACCCTTATGCCAACTGCAGAAGACGGGAACCACATGACTGTCAAGCATTAGCAGAAACCACAGCAAAATGCAGAAATGATCTTAATGATACTCCACTGACAGAAGGAAGACACTGTTGTTGATGGCTCATCTAGAAGAGATGAAACAGGAAAGACAAAAACAGGTTATGCTGTGGTAACAGAAACAGAAGTGTTAAAACCTGCAGCACTTCCCCAGCACTATTCTGCACAAGCTGCAGAATTGGTTGCACTAACTGAAGCATGCAAAATAATGAAAGGACAAATTGCCACAATATACACTGACAGTCAGTATGCCTTTGCTACTACACACTCATTTGCTTAGTACTGGAAAAATAGAGGAATGATAACATCTAATGGAAAACCTGTAACACACGCAACATTATTAAAAGAATTATTACAGGCGGTTCAATTACCATTAAAACTGGCAATATGCAAATGTGCAGCACACTCAACTAACACTGATAAAGTTTCTCTAGGAAATGCATTTGCTGACAAAACAGCAAAAGAAGCAGCATCTGGAAATATAAAATTCTATTAAGCGATACTGAGCTTTTAACTGATGAAATATTAAAGGACATGCAAAAACAGGCACCAAAAACTGAACAAAAACTATGGTTAAGAAAAGGAGCAGAAGGAAAAGAATCCTACCAAAAGCTTATATAAATGGGCTGCAATATTAAGCCATGGTAAAACACATGTCTCAACAGGAGGATGGTAGGAATAATAGACTATTCACCACCTATGGATTTATATCTTATTCGAAAAGATTTTGTAGAACATGTCTAACATGTGCAAAGCACAACACACAAGGAACCTGAGACCTCAGAGAGGACGTTTCCCAAACCAGAATATCCATTTCAACATATACACATGGATTTCATACAATTAAACAAAAGTGAAGGGAAACAGTTTTGTCTAGCGATCATTGACTCGTTTCAAAATGGACAGAACTATTCCCCACGCAACACCCTGTTGTTGCGCAACACCTCCCCCCCCTTCTCTCTCACTCTACTTCCTCTTCTCAGAGGAGGGAGATGTGCAGCCAGCTCTCCATCTAACGGGTAATTTGAGTTTTCTAAATCTGATGGGATTTTACCCTGTTCAGAACTGAGTAAACTCTGTTTAAGCTGGCGTCGAGAAAGACTAGCCTGGTTTCTAACGACCTCCCCCTCCAGATGTCCCACCCTTTTTCACCCTGTGAATTAGCCAGATTGAGTAGCTTGCAACCAACTAGCTTCACAGAGCACACCTGTTAACGGTCGCTCTTTCTCTTTATTACAACTTGCACTTGTTACTGAACCAGGTTGGTTTTAGTGACTCGGGCGAGTCCCAAGGGTGTTGTTTTAGTTTTGGCTAAAGCAACCTATAAAACATTTCTACTTTTTCCTCCCAGAATCAAACTTCATAGCTATTTCACAACCATCAAAGAACTTTAAGGTGACTCATTAATTGAATGTCCACAACATCTTTTAGATTTTCTTAAATGCTAATTATTTTATTAGTAAGGCAATTTTGCAAGGGTCAGTACAGCTTAATTCAGTAGCAGAAATAATCAAATAAGTAAAATCAATAATCTAGCCTATCTTTCCCTAATGCTGACACTGAGAACTAAAAAGGGAAACTTTGAGAGAGACGGACAGAGTTTGGCATTTTGAACCCCAGAACTGGCCTGATGATGAAGAAGGTGTTGCAGCAGCAGGAGGTTCCCAGTACAGGAAGAGTACTGACTTAGAGCAGCAGGTCTCGGGCATCAGGGTGACTTCCTCATGCGCGTAGCGGTCCTCAGCTTCTTGTCTTGCAGCTCTGTAGCTCCTTCTTCTCGTCTCACGATCTTCCTGGTCCCACGGAAGGAACACACCAGTTCTTCCTCTTTGCCTTTGTTCTTTGCCTTTGTTCTTTATCTTCATCTTTGCCTTGGTCTTTGTCTTTGGGGGTCTAAACCCAGCTGTTGAGAGAAGTGCGATTTGAAGCCACATGTTGCGGGGCTAACGGGTTGGTCCCCATGTGCAGAACAGTCTCCGGCTCTGTGGCCCCGGCTCTTCTTCAGCTGCAGAGTTCTTTGTCCATCTCCGTCTTGGCTCGAAGCTGCCTGAAGGATCCAACCAAAGATTCCTCTGTTGCACCCACCTTATAAAGGCTTTATCCACCCTTTTGGTGCGTTTACATTGGCTAGCTTTGTTGCTGTGCCTGTCTCATTGGCTGACTGCTTGGACAGATGATCTCATATCCGTCACCCTGGAGACCTCATGACCTGATGTCTGTTCTAATGTCCCCAAGTTGCTCAACAGTTCCTCCTACCTCTGTTTCCTGCCCAACCTTTTCTTAGGCAAGTTGAAGTTTAGCAATAAGGCCTTGTCTTCTCCGCTCTCCTATCAGTTCCCCTTTTCCCCTGACCTTCCACCTACCATCTACCTCCTACACAACATCAGTGACCTTTAATTACAGTTACAACATTTTACACCTTTTCAAGTTCAATGTCAAAATCACATTTATAACCTTTTTGATTTAACATTCATTTATAATGTTATAATAACCATAACTTATTAGTTACTCTTATTATAATCATAATGTGAGTTATTACAGACATTCTGAAAAGAAACCAAGAATACCCATTATTCTAATTATCTGATATCATGTTACAGTTTCTTGTTTCACCTTTAAGTACTTCCACAAGTGTAAGAGTAAGTGTAAATATTCTTATAATCAAATCAACATCAACCACTGGTTAAACCAATATTAATTATTGGCATAATTATAAGTCATTATTTTAAATATTTTACTCTGGTTTTATCCAATCTCTCAAAACGTTTAGATTTTATTCTTTAAAAACCTTTAATGCTTTAAAATAAGGAATGGTCTGAACTATTTTAGCCTGATGCAAGAAAGAAACTTCCCCTTTTCTTCAGAAAACCAGCTCTTCCTGTTTTATGACTCTCTTTCTGCCTGACTTTGATTTTTATGATTAAATAGAAAAAAGTAGAATTAAACAAAGTTTGCAGGACACAATAACAACACACACAACCAGATTCATTTTATTACAGTCTGACTCTATTGTTGGGTCTTGATGTCACCTATGTCATTAATTTAAGGTAATTTTATTATTATTACTATTAAACTAAAATCTCCAGCATGGGAAGTGGGATGAGCTCGACTTTTCTCGACAACCCTGATGCCTTAACAGTGGCCAAAGCACTAAGCAAAGATATAATACCTAGATATGGGATACCTGAAAAAATATATAGCGATAATGGCACACACTTTGTCAACGAAATTGTAAAGAACCAAAGTGCAGGATTGGTGGAAAGAATGAATGGAACAATAAAAAACAGGTTGAAGAAATGTATGGAAGAGAAGGGAAGACCTTGGGCTCAGTGTCTAGACCTGGTCAAACTGTATATAAACATCACTAGCACCTCTGGATTAACTCCCTATGAAACATTATTTGGAAGACCTTACAGACTTCCATTTTTCAAAAACATTTGGGAAACAGATGAAGAAAGCAATTTAGCAGACTATATGAGAAAGATGCTGGAAAAACAAAAAGAGACACAAACTGATGACACTTCCTCTTCTGTGTGCCCACAGGAAACTCCATTAGTTGAACCAGGAGATTGGGTCTTAGTTAAAAGCATAAAGAAGAAGCAGTGGTACTCACCTAAGTGGGAAGGACCCTATCAGGTGTTGTTGACAACGGGTACTGCACTAAAAATAGCGGAAAGAAATGCTTGGATTCATTTAACCCACTGTAAATTATCTATCAAGAGAGATGAATAAAATAACTATTGCTGTAATAGCATTTTGCATTACTATCGTTACCAGTGTCTTGGCAATCACGTTGTTTTATCTTCTGTAGGTTTGGAACTCTTTACTGGTCTCCAGAGGAAGTCCGTGGTACAAAGGGAACTGTATTTTTAGTATACAGTTGTCTCAAACCGGTGAAGATAGTCCATCACTCTGCCGAGAGACTCTTAGAAAGAGAACTAAAAACTCAGAAGGAATGATTTCACCGCTGAATAAAGCTTTCTTCCTAATTGGACCATTGATAATTACCATAGCATGGGTAGGGATATCCTGTCTGGCACAGGACATAAGCCTAGATGGGCGAGGGATGAGAGAACATGACAATAAAGCAGCACACCCATGTGGAATGAAATTTGGACAGGCAAAGTGGGAAAGAGAAGTATATCTATGCTACAATTCCACCAGAGTTCAAGGAATTGTAATGATCCCTTTTGAAGCTTTAAAACATACGTACAATCAGGACCACCCAGGAAACCACAAAGGGTCCGACTTCTATCTAGACCCAGCCACACATAACACTAGGACGAACTGGTGGGGGATGTGTTTTGGATGACGGGAACCTGGGACAGCACATCTTATGGCTGGACGCAGTTAGCAAGAAAATGGAGAAGCATAGTACAGGGTTTCACTGTAAATCATGACAGTAAAGTGGCCACAGTAAAAATAAATTCAACATCTCAACCATTAGATGACAAAAACTGCACTGCTATGCGACTCTGCGCATGGGTGTCGGGATATGACCCATGCTGGGATTTAAGATTATGCCCCCAATTTGTTGGGAACGAAATGGTACTGAACGGAAACAAAACAGGGATTCTAACTCCAGCCAAAGGGTCAAAACGATCACAAACTATTATTATTAAGAAAGATCTCAATACAGATGATTGGTTCAAGGTCACCACCGGAGTCACTGGAATAACCAACAATTGGCTATTAAGTATTACCTCAAGTGAAGTGAAACACACTGAAGAACTTATAACTACCATCATAGCTGTAGAACAAACCCTTTGTACATTGTAATAAATCAAAAGATAACTTGTTCTTCAAACAGAATGTTTAAAGTCTGGTCAGTATGTTGTTACTCTGAAAACTGATTGAAAGACTAACAGAATTACTTATTCTTTAACTTAAGAAAATAGGTTATTTCAACAGTAACATTTTTTGCTTTGAAAATGTCAGCCATCTCCTTTGTAATAGCCTTCTTGTAATGCTCTGAAAACAGGATATCTTCTTCTTGTCTTCATTTCCTGGAAGCAGCTCTTTGAAGGTGTCCAGAAATGCGGAGAAATTACAGCTGCTCTTGCAATAGTTCATCATGGTGAAAGCCTTTTCATGAATTCAAACTTGGTGAATCTTTTCTGGACATTCTCATAGCCGGTGATGACTCAATTCATTGTGGTCACATAAAAAGGAACAAAAACAAAAACAATGTCATCATAATTCAGCATTTATTTAAATACCATTCCAAAAATGTCCCTTGCTGTACACTGTCAGAATGGTAGACTGGCAGACAAATGCCTAGTTAACATGACTGGTTGTTATAAAGTGCAATACAATTATTTCTTAACACAAGTAGCATAATAAATGGGGCTGAACAAAATTATTCTGATCAAATATTTGTCTGACAGAAGTTCAGACAGACTGCCACTGTTATTCAGAATGCATCATTTAATGTATAGTTTTAGGCAAGTGACTGTATATTTTTACTTAGTTGAGCATTCTAAATTATTTCAGAGGACAGACTCCTCTGATTTAGTCAGTTAAATTCTGTGTAGGACGGCGGAGTCCTCTGTTTAAAGAAAATAAGGAAATAAAAGCGTGAATGAGAGTGCGAAAGAAGATTAAACACTACTAAGTGGTTGATCTTATACAAACAATCAACGGAAAGTAAATGGTGAAACTTTGTGGATGTTCATAGACAAGAAGACTCCACTCTGACGAGTTGAAGAGAGTCTTACCACAAAGGCAAATTTATCACCATCCGTTGAGAAAACAATCCAGTGTTTAGAACACAGTAGGTGTTGAACCCACACTGGACCAAATTTAATTTAAAAATGGGAAAAGGGGCAAGTAAAGAAAAAGAAAAAGTTTTGGAAGGACTGTCGTGTAAAGATTGGAAAATAGTACAGAAAATAGATGAGGAAGCCCTAAAACCTCTTTGTCACTGGATAAAACAATATGATTTTAATGGAAAATTAAGTACCACGAACCTAAAAGAATTGCAACAGAAAATTAGAACAAAATGTAAAGGAAAAGAAAAACAGTTGACAAAAGAAGGTTATGACAGGCGAAGGTATGGATGCAGGTTGCAGCAAAATGAGAAGAAGGTGAAAGAAAAGCAAAGGAAAAGAAAGAGAAGGAAGAGGAGGAAAAAGAAAAAGAATGTGAAAAAGAACAAGATAAAGATAAAAAAGTACTTTTTCACAGAAAGGAAGATGATGAGCATTGTGGACCTTATGGGATGCTTATGAGACAGGCAGTGAATCCACCAGCTGGAGCGGAACAGGCAGCAGCTGCGGAAGGATTGCCAACTGCACCCCCTGCAGCCGCAGTACTACCTCCAGCAAAATATAGTCCCCAGTAGTAAGGGCAAAAGGGAGTGTGGGGGATTGGTCAAAACGAATGGGAGGACTACTGTCTCCCACCCCAAAAGTTAGAAATGCTTCAGTAGAAACTGCAGAGACATATCCTTTAACAGCATTACCAAACCCCAGAGCAGGAGAATGTGAGGGACAAAATGCACAACCTGAAACAGTTATGGTTTACAGAACATGGACACAGGAAGATGTAAAAAAGGCAGTAGAAGGAATACCTCACCCTAAACAAGATGTCGAGATATGCATTGAGCAAATGGAAAATTTGAGAAAAACATATCACTTAAATGGATATGAGATCCAACAAGTATGGATGCAACAATTAGGCCCAGATTGGCACCATGTTAAGGGAGGCTATGTTCCAGCAGATAATGGAACACCAATAACAGCTGATAGTGCTGATCTAGTTGGAGCAGTAGAAGCACTATATGGCAGAATTAGAGGAAGATACAGGAGACAGGCAAATTACACAGAAATCAGTAGATGTAAACAAAAAGCTGATGAAACGTTCGATGATTACAGAGTAAGAATGGAAACAATATTCAGAACTCACAGTGGTCTGGCTCCTGACAGTGATGAACAGGGACCCTACAAGCAGCAGCTAAAGAATGCTTTACATGCAGGATCTCTGCCCGAAATATACGGGTGGATTAACAAACATTACAAAGGCATGAGTGGAGGGGCTCTAACAGATTA
Source organism: Poecilia reticulata (assembly GCF_904066995.2). Taxonomy (NCBI): domain Eukaryota; kingdom Metazoa; phylum Chordata; class Actinopteri; order Cyprinodontiformes; family Poeciliidae; genus Poecilia; species Poecilia reticulata. Next base: position 20,421,783 of record NC_088840.1, read on the forward strand.
TATAACCCATGCCCTCCACGCAGAGAAAGTAACAAAAGGGAAAAAGAATAAAACTCAACAGGCAGCCGTCTTTCACTGTGACCCCTCAGAAGAGTTAGAGATCTGTTATCAAAACAATGGAGGAAGGAATAGAGGAAGAGGCCGAGGCAGAGGACGAGGTAGAGGATTTGGCCCTCGCCCAGCAGATGGACCTCGGGTCTGTTGGTCCTGTGGAAAAGAAGGACACATGGCCAGAGACTGTAGAAGTGGCCATCAAAATCATGGGCAATCAGCATGACTAGGGAAGCAAAAAGGTGAGGATAACAGTAACGATCAAATGATTCTCACCAGGGAAGGGGATTTGGATATTCTAAATTTAGAAGACTTATTCTTCCAAGAAAATATAGACCAGAAATAATCCTAATAATTGGAGAAAAGAAAATGAAATTTCTTTGTGACACTGGAGCGTGTAGAACCACAGTAAAAGAAGATTTGCCCTGGGCTAAATTAGGCCCAAATACCATAATGGTAAGAGCAGCGCAGGGAGCATTGAGGCATGTTCCAGAAACACAACCAATATGGATAAGAGATCCTCAGGGAAAATCATGTCAACTGCAACTTGCAGACTGGACAGTCTGCAAGTTGCCAGACTGTCCAGTAAACTTACTGGGCCGAGACGGGCTTATAGCACTGGAATTAGCTCTAGTACCAACACAGGAGGGACTCAGAGTGGTAAGGGAAGACCACACGAGAAATGACCTAATGGTTGTACAGGGAAAAGGAGAACCACACTATTATTACACCCTAGTTCAGTGTTTTTCAACCACTGTTCCGCCGCACACTAGTGTGCCGTGAGTGATCGTCAGGTGTGCCGTGGAAATTATTCAATTTCACTACGGTACCGTATTTTCCGGACTAAAAGCTGCTACGTTTTTCCTAAACTTTGAACCATGCGGATTGTAGCCCGCTGTGGCTTTTCTGTGGATTTTTCTTCAACCACCAGGGGGCTCTCTAGCAGGAAGTGAATCATTAGAAGTCAAAATTGTAAATCAAAGAAGAACGGCTAATTTTCATTTAGAACAAGCACATGCTAGCAGCAGGCACGACGGAGAAATGTTTTCAAACTCGTATCATACAGCTTTTAAGTTGAGGGCTGTCGATCTGGCACTACAGGAGGGAAATAGAGCCGCTGCATTTAAGCTCGGTGTGAACGAAACCATGGTTTGGCTTTGGAGACGGAGTGCTGCGTCCTTAATATTTGCAGCAGATTTATTAGGACGCAGCCCTCTGCTGGGTCCTTATGGAAAACCGGAAGCAGCTTCCAGTTTTTTTTGTTTGTTTTTTTTTTAATTGAAGGTGCTAGTATGGTGCGCTCTATAGTCCGAAAAATACGGTCAATACGGTTTTAAAAGATTTTTTGAAAATGAATTATCTGCAAATAATGCCATCTTCTAGTGTCTGCTGTAGCAGTGACTGGCGGCGTAATCATGTAACGTTCTTACCACTAGATGGCAGTAGGTACAGAGCATTTTACATTAAAACAAGAGAATTAGTGATGCATGAATGTTACAGGTAGCGGTGAGAGCATCGTATCTAGCAAGACTGTGATGACAGTGATGGAAAAGACAGTGAAGCTCAACAGTAGTTGGAAAGAACATGGGTCCATTTCCCACATCATATCTGTGTGAAATGAGCTTCTCAAGCCTGGCTACTATAAAAACTAAAAACAGAGAGACTGAGATGTGGAGGAAGAGCTTTGTCTTTCTTCAATTTCTGCCAGGAAATCAGCTCTGTTTTCATCCAAACATGCACAGGTTTCACACCAGGTGGGTAAAATACACAGATAATGACATTTTATACATGCAACTCTTCATATTGTAACTGAATATGAAGTGAAATGTTTCCCAAATATTATTGCTTCTTTCAGAATAAGAATTATTTTCTGTATTCTGACTATAAGAATGCTTGTGGATTAGTTTGTAAAACAATTTGACGTTTTCTACAACTTCTTTAAATTTCACACCAGTGTTGTGGCTGTTCAGGTGTATTTTTGAAGTGGACGTGTTAAGTGCAATTTGAAATAAGAAATGTAAAATGTGATAAATACATTTTTGTGTTTATTTGATTCCTATTCAAGAGACTTTGATAAGAGTGACTATATATGTAATAGAGGCGGCTACAGAGTATCTTTGTTTCCATTTTTAGTTGGTGGCGTGCCTCGGGATTTTTTCAATTAAAACAGTGTACCTTGACTCAAAAATGGTTGAAAAACACTGCCCTAGATGTACCAAATAAGCTTCCCACATCTACAGGAGCTCACCTCCTGGATGAAAGAAAACAGGTCATAAGAACCACTCAAGACCAGATGTCTCCTGACCAACTGCATGTCGCCACGTGGTACAAAAATACACCAGGTCCAGATAGAGATTATGAGAAAGAACTAAACAAAAGGACCCCTGAGAAAATAACTATTTCCTATGTGTATGCAGATACTAAACATAGTTCGGCTGCAGCTGTACTTCTGCCAGACACATTAACCAGTGTCTATCGGCAATTTGGATCACCACATATATCCCTGTGCAAAGCCACAATGGAAGACTGGCAAGACTTAGGGAAAACGGTGACAAAAAGGGAAAGAGCGAGAGATTGGACAGCAACTTCTGTAAATACATGGTACAGCGAATCAACAGACTTAACAAAGAAAGCCTTGTTTTGGACAACTACTGTCCAAGCGGGAGTCCATTTGGACCCAGAAAAAGAATGAAAAATATACTTGACTGAAGAGGAAGACATGCTGTTAAAAGAGGTTCCAGAAAAACTATGGTCAAAAGGTTCCTCTGACGTAGGACTAATAAAAAGAGAAAATCCTGTTGAAATAAGACCCAAAACTGAGTATAGACCGAGAGTGAGACAATATCCTCTTAAACCAGACGCTCTAACTGGCATCAGACCAGTTATTAAGGATCTTTTAAAAGCAGGAGTGCTAGTTGAATGCCCAGACTCTCCTTGTAACACACCGATTTTCCCTGTGAAAAAGGCACCACCATCTGTAGGATGGAGAATGGTACAGGATCTGCAAGCAGTAAATGAGGCTGTAATACAAAGGGCACCTTGTGTGCCTGACCCACATACCTTGTTGAATTCCCTGAAACCGGAAGCAAAATATTTCACTGTGATAGACATCAGTAATGCCTTTTTCTCTGTACCTGTACACAAAGACAGTCGGTTCTGGTTCGCCTTCACTTTTGAAGGGAAAAGATACACATATACCAGAATACCCCAGGGCTACTGTGAGAGCCCTACCATATACTCACAAATAATGTCAGCTAGTTTATCAACCTTCGAGCCTCCAAAAAAGAGCCAATTACTATTATATGTGGATGACATCTTAGTGGCTTCTAAAAACAAAGAAGACTGCCTTATTGACTCTTTAGCACTCTTGAAGCACTTAGCTGAAGAAGGACATAAAGTAAGCAAAAATAAACTACAACTCTGCAAAGAGTCAGTAAAATATTTAGGACACCAGCTCAGTGCGGGAGGCAGAACCGTGGTGCATGAAAGAAAGATAGCAATCTTACAAGCACCAAGACCTCAAACAAAGAAACAAATGATGTCATTCTTAGGGTTAACAAACTATTGTCGCAGTTGGGTACCAAATTATGCAGAAATAACAGCACCCCTTAGCTCATTAATGTACAAAACTGAGCTAAGAATGTCAGAAAATATAGATTGGACACCAGAGGCGGAAGAAGCCTTCTGCAAACTAAAACAGACCCTAGTAGATAGCGGGACACTAGCCCTACCTGACTATAAGAAGCCTTTTGTGCAAATAGTTGATTGTAAAGAAAAATTTATGACCTCAGTATTAGTACAAATGCATGGCAGTAAAATGAGACCTATAGCATACTATTCTACTAAACTTGATGCAGTAGCTTGTGCACAACCTCCATGTATCAGAGCTGTGATAGCAGCATCACTTGCTGTAACTTGCAGTGCTGAAATAGTACTGTTCCACAAATTAACCTTGAAAGTCCCTCATGCTGTTGCAGCTCTGTTGTTACAAACAAACCTGACTTTCTTATCTCCAGCGAGACACTTGTCTTGCATGTCAATCCTCTTATCACAACCACATTTGACTATTGAGAGATGCACATCACTAAACCCCGCAACCCTTATGCCAACTGCAGAAGACGGGAACCACATGACTGTCAAGCATTAGCAGAAACCACAGCAAAATGCAGAAATGATCTTAATGATACTCCACTGACAGAAGGGAAGACACTGTTGTTGATGGCTCATCTAGAAGAGATGAAACAGGAAAGACAAAAACAGGTTATGCTGTGGTAACAGAAACAGAAGTGTTAAAACCTGCAGCACTTCCCCAGCACTATTCTGCACAAGCTGCAGAATTGGTTGCACTAACTGAAGCATGCAAAATAATGAAAGGACAAATTGCCACAATATACACTGACAGTCAGTATGCCTTTGCTACTACACACTCATTTGCTTAGTACTGGAAAAATAGAGGAATGATAACATCTAATGGAAAACCTGTAACACACGCAACATTATTAAAAGAATTATTACAGGCGGTTCAATTACCATTAAAACTGGCAATATGCAAATGTGCAGCACACTCAACTAACACTGATAAAGTTTCTCTAGGAAATGCATTTGCTGACAAAACAGCAAAAGAAGCAGCATCTGGAAATATAAAAATTCTATTAAGCGATACTGAGCTTTTAACTGATGAAATATTAAAGGACATGCAAAAACAGGCACCAAAAACTGAACAAAAACTATGGTTAAGAAAAGGAGCAGAAGGAAAAAGAATCCTACCAAAAAGCTTATATAAATGGGCTGCAATATTAAGCCATGGTAAAACACATGTCTCAACAGGAGGGATGGTAGGAATAATAGACTATTCACCACCTATGGATTTATATCTTATTCGAAAAGATTTTGTAGAACATGTCTAACATGTGCAAAGCACAACACACAAGGGAACCTGAGACCTCAGAGAGGACGTTTTCCCAAACCAGAATATCCATTTCAACATATACACATGGATTTCATACAATTAAACAAAAGTGAAGGGAAACAGTTTTGTCTAGCGATCATTGACTCGTTTTCAAAATGGACAGAACTATTCCCCACGCAACACCCTGTTGTTGCGCAACACCTCCCCCCCCTTCTCTCTCACTCTACTTCCTCTTCTCAGAGGAGGGAGATGTGCAGCCAGCTCTCCATCTAACGGGTAATTTGAGTTTTCTAAATCTGATGGGATTTTACCCTGTTCAGAACTGAGTAAACTCTGTTTAAGCTGGCGTCGAGAAAGACTAGCCTGGTTTCTAACGACCTCCCCCTCCAGATGTCCCACCCTTTTTCACCCTGTGAATTAGCCAGATTGAGTAGCTTGCAACCAACTAGCTTCACAGAGCACACCTGTTAACGGTCGCTCTTTCTCTTTATTACAACTTGCACTTGTTACTGAACCAGGTTGGTTTTAGTGACTCGGGCGAGTCCCAAGGGTGTTGTTTTAGTTTTGGCTAAAAGCAACCTATAAAACATTTCTACTTTTTCCTCCCAGAATCAAACTTCATAGCTATTTCACAACCATCAAAGAACTTTAAGGTGACTCATTAATTGAATGTCCACAACATCTTTTAGATTTTCTTAAATGCTAATTATTTTATTAGTAAGGCAATTTTGCAAGGGTCAGTACAGCTTAATTCACTAGCAGAAATAATCAAATAAGTAAAATCAATAATCTAGCCTATCTTTCCCTAATGCTGACACTGAGAACTAAAAAAGGGAAACTTTGAGAGAGACGGACAGAGTTTGGCATTTTGAACCCCAGAACTGGCCTGATGATGAAGAAGGTGTTGCAGCAGCAGGAGGTTCCCAGTACAGGAAGAGTACTGACTTAGAGCAGCAGGTCTCGGGCATCAGGGTGACTTCCTCATGCGCGTAGCGGTCCTCAGCTTCTTGTCTTGCAGCTCTGTAGCTCCCTTCTTCTCGTCTCACGATCTTCCTGGTCCCACGGAAGGAACACACCAGTTCTTCCTCTTTGCCTTTGTTCTTTATCTTCATCTTTGCCTTGGTCTTTGTCTTTGGGGGTCTAAACCCAGCTGTTGAGAGAAGTGCGATTTGAAGCCACATGTTGCGGGGCTAACGGGTTGGTCCCCATGTGCAGAACAGTCTCCGGCTCTGTGGCCCCGGCTCTTCTTCAGCTGCAGAGTTCTTTGTCCATCTCCGTCTTGGCTCGAAGCTGCCTGAAGGATCCAACCAAAGATTCCTCTGTTGCACCCACCTTATAAAGGGTTTATCCACCCTTTTGGTGCGTTTACATTGGCTAGCTTTGTTGCTGTGCCTGTCTCATTGGCTGACTGCTTGGACAGATGATCTCATATCCATCACCCTGGAGACCTTATGACCGGATCTCTGTTCTAATGTCCCCAAGTTGCTCAACAGTTCCTCCTACCTCTGTTTCCTGCCCAACCTTTTCTTAGGCAAGTTGAAGTTTAGCAATAAGGCCTTGTCTTCTCCGCTCTCCTATCAGTTCCCCTTTTCCCCTGACCTTCCACCTACCATCTACCTCCTACACAACATCAGTGACCTTTAATTACAGTTACAACATTTTACACCTTTTCAAGTTCAATGTCAAAATCACATTTATAACCTTTTTGATTTAACATTCATTTATAATGTTATAATAACCATAACTTATTAGTTACTCTTATTACAATCATAATGTGAGTTCTTACAGACATTTCTGACAAGAAACCAAGAATACCCATTATTCTAATTATCTGATATCATGTTACAGTTTCTTGTTTCACCTTTAAGTACTTCCACAAGTGTAAGAGTAAGTGTAAATATTCTTATAATCAAATCAACATCAACCACTGGTTAAACCAATATTAATTATTGGCATAATTATAAGTCATTATTTTAAATATTTTACTCTGGGTTTTATCCAATCTCTCAAAACGTTTAGATTTTATTCTTTAAAAACCTTTAATGCTTTAAAATAAGGAATGGTCTGAACTATTTTTAGCCTGAAGCAAGAAAGAAACTTCCCCTTTTCTTCAGAAAACCAGCTCTTCCTGTTTCATGACTCTCTTTCTGCCTGACTTTGATTTTTTATGATTAAATAGAAAAAAGTAGAATTAAAGCAAAGTTTGCAGGACACAATAACAACACACACAACCAGATTCATTTTATTACAGTCTGACTCTATTGTTGGGTCTTGATGTCACCTATGTCATTAATTTTAAGGTAATTTTATTTATTATTACTATTAAACTAAAATCTCCAGCATGGGGAAGTGGGATGAGCTCGACTTTTCTCGACAACCCTGATGCCTTAACAGTGGCCAAAGCACTAAGCAAAGATATAATACCTAGATATGGGATACCTGAAAAAATATATAGCGATAATGGCACACACTTTGTCAACGAAATTGTAAAGAACCAAAGTGCAGGATTGGTGGAAAGAATGAATGGAACAATAAAAAACAGGTTGAAGAAATGTATGGAAGAGAAGGGAAGACCTTGGGCTCAGTGTCTAGACCTGGTCAAACTGTATATAAACATCACTAGCACCTCTGGATTAACTCCCTATGAAACATTATTTGGAAGACCTTACAGACTTCCATTTTTCAAAAACATTTGGGAAACAGATGAAGAAAGCAATTTAGCAGACTATATGAGAAAGATGCTGGAAAAACAAAAAGAGACACAAACTGATGACACTTCCTCTTCTGTGTGCCCACAGGAAACTCCATTAGTTGAACCAGGAGATTGGGTCTTAGTTAAAAGCATAAAGAAGAAGCAGTGGTACTCACCTAAGTGGGAAGGACCCTATCAGGTGTTGTTGACAACGGGTACTGCACTAAAAATAGCGGAAAGAAATGCTTGGATTCATTTAACCCACTGTAAATTATCTATCAAGAGAGATGAATAAAATAACTATTGCTGTAATAGCATTTTGCATTACTATCGTTACCAGTGTCTTGGCAATCACGTTGTTTTATCTTCTGTAGGTTTGGAACTCTTTACTGGTCTCCAGAGGAAGTCCGTGGTACAAAGGGAACTGTATTTTTAGTATACAGTTGTCTCAAACCGGTGAAGATAGTCCATCACTCTGCCGAGAGACTCTTAGAAAGAGAACTAAAAACTCAGAAGGAATGATTTCACCGCTGAATAAAGCTTTCTTCCTAATTGGACCATTGATAATTACCATAGCATGGGTAGGGATATCCTGTCTGGCACAGGACATAAGCCTAGATGGGCGAGGGATGAGAGAACATGACAATAAAGCAGCACACCCATGTGGAATGAAATTTGGACAGGCAAAGTGGGAAAGAGAAGTATATCTATGCTACAATTCCACCAGAGTTCAAGGAATTGTAATGATCCCTTTTGAAGCTTTAAAACATACGTACAATCAGGACCACCCAGGAAACCACAAAGGGTCCGACTTCTATCTAGACCCAGCCACACATAACACTAGGACGAACTGGTGGGGGATGTGTTTTGGATGACGGGAACCTGGGACAGCACATCTTATGGCTGGACGCAGTTAGCAAGAAAATGGAGAAGCATAGTACAGGGTTTCACTGTAAATCATGACAGTAAAGTGGCCACAGTAAAAATAAATTCAACATCTCAACCATTAGATGACAAAAACTGCACTGCTATGCGACTCTGCGCATGGGTGTCGGGATATGACCCATGCTGGGATTTAAGATTATGCCCCCAATTTGTTGGGAACGAAATGGTACTGAACGGAAACAAAACAGGGATTCTAACTCCAGCCAAAGGGTCAAAACGATCACAAACTATTATTATTAAGAAAGATCTCAATACAGATGATTGGTTCAAGGTCACCACCGGAGTCACTGGAATAACCAACAATTGGCTATTAAGTATTACCTCAAGTGAAGTGAAACACACTGAAGAACTTATAACTACCATCATAGCTGTAGAACAAACCCTTTGTACATTGTAATAAATCAAAAGATAACTTGTTCTTCAAACAGAATGTTTAAAGTCTGGTCAGTATGTTGTTACTCTGAAAACTGATTGAAAGACTAACAGAATTACTTATTCTTTAACTTAAGAAAATAGGTTATTTCAACAGTAACATTTTTTGCTTTGAAAATGTCAGCCATCTCCTTTGTAATAGCCTTCTTGTAATGCTCTGAAAACAGGATATCTTCTTCTTGTCTTCATTTCCTGGAAGCAGCTCTTTGAAGGTGTCCAGAAATGCGGAGAAATTACAGCTGCTCTTGCAATAGTTCATCATGGTGAAAGCCTTTTCATGAATTCAAACTTGGTGAATCTTTTCTGGACATTCTCATAGCCGGTGATGACTCAATTCATTGTGGTCACATAAAAAGGAACAAAAACAAAAACAATGTCATCATAATTCAGCATTTATTTAAATACCATTCCAAAAATGTCCCTTGCTGTACACTGTCAGAATGGTAGACTGGCAGACAAATGCCTAGTTAACATGACTGGTTGTTATAAAGTGCAATACAATTATTTCTTAACACAAGTAGCATAATAAATGGGGCTGAACAAAATTATTCTGATCAAATATTTGTCTGACAGAAGTTCAGACAGACTGCCACTGTTATTCAGAATGCATCATTTAATGTATAGTTTTAGGCAAGTGACTGTATATTTTTACTTAGTTGAGCATTCTAAATTATTTCAGAGGACAGACTCCTCTGATTTAGTCAGTTAAATTCTGTGTAGGACGGCGGAGTCCTCTGTTTAAAGAAAATAAGGAAATAAAAGCGTGAATGAGAGTGCGAAAGAAGATTAAACACTACTAAGTGGTTGATCTTATACAAACAATCAACGGAAAGTAAATGGTGAAACTTTGTGGATGTTCATAGACAAGAAGACTCCACTCTGACGAGTTGAAGAGAGTCTTACCACAAAGGCAAATTTATCACCATCCGTTGAGAAAACAATCCAGCGTTTAGAACACAGTAGGTGTTGAACCCACACTGGACCAAATTTAATTTAAAAATGGGAAAAGGGGCAAGTAAAGAAAAGAAAAGGTTTTGGAAGGACTGTCGTGTAAAGATTGGAAAATAGTACAGAAAATAGATGAGGAAGCCCTAAAACCTCTTTGTCACTGGATAAAACAATATGATTTTAATGGAAAATTAAGTACCACGAACCTAAAAGAATTGCAACAGAAAATTAGAACAAAATGTAAAGGAAAAGAAAAACAGTTGACAAAAGAAGGTTATGACAGGCGAAGGTATGGATGCAGGTTGCAGCAAAATCAGAAGAAGGTGAAAGAAAAGCAAAGGAAAAGAAAGAGAAGGAAGAGGAGGAAAAGAAAAAGAATGTGAAAAAGAACAAGATAAAGATAAAAAGTACTGTTTCACAGAAAGGAAGATGATGAGCATTGTGGACCTTATGGGATGCTTATGAGACAGGCAGTGAATCCACCAGCTGGAGCGGAACAGGCAGCAGCTGCGGAAGGATTGCCAACTGCACCCCCTGCAGCCGCAGTACTACCTCCACCAAAATATAGTCCCCCAGCAGTAAGGGCAAAAGGGAGTGTGGGGGATTGGTCAAAACGAATGGGAGGACTACTGTCTCCCACCCCAAAAGTTAGAAATGCTTCAGTAGAAACTGCAGAGACATATCCTTTAACAGCATTACCAAACCCCAGAGCAGGAGAAGGTGAGGGACAAAATGCACAACCTGAAACAGTTATGGTTTACAGAACATGGACACAGGAAGATGTAAAAAAGGCAGTAGAAGGAATACCTCACCCTAAACAAGATGTCGAGATATGCATTGAGCAAATGGAAAATTTGAGAAAAACATATCACTTAAATGGATATGAGATCCAACAAGTATGGATGCAACAATTAGGCCCAGATTGGCACCATGTTAAGGGAGGCTATGTTCCAGCAGATAATGGAACACCAATAACAGCTGATAGTGCTGATCTAGTTGGAGCAGTAGAAGCACTATATGGCAGAATTAGAGGAAGATACAGGAGACAGGCAAATTACACAGAAATCAGTAGATGTAAACAAAAAGCTGATGAAACTTTCGATGATTACAGAGTAAGAATGGAAACAATATTCAGAACTCACAGTGGTCTGGCTCCTGACAGTGATGAACAGGGACCCTACAAGCAGCAGCTAAAGAATGCTTTACATGCAGGATCTCTGCCCGAAATATACGGGTGGATTAACAAACATTACAAAGGCATGAGTGGAGGGGCTCTAACAGATTATATAACCCATGCCCTCCACGCAGAGAAAGTAACAAAAGGGAAAAAGAATAAAACTCAACAGGCAGCCGTCTTTCACTGTGACCCCTCAGAAGAGTTAGAGATCTGTTATCAAAACAATGGAGGAAGGAATAGAGGAAGAGGCCGAGGCAGAGGACGAGGTAGAGGATTTGGCCCTCGCCCAGCAGATGGACCTCGGGTCTGTTGGTCCTGTGGAAAAGAAGGACACATGGCCAGAGACTGTAGAAGTGGCCATCAAAATCATGGGCAATCAGCATGACTAGGGAAGCAAAAAGGTGAGGATAACAGTAACGATCAAATGATTCTCACCAGGGAAGGGGATTTGGATATTCTAAATTTAGAAGACTTATTCTTCCAAGAAAAATATAGACCAGAAATAATCCTAATAATTGGAGAAAAGAAAATGAAATTTCTTTGTGACACTGGAGCGTGTAGAACCACAGTAAAAGAAGATTTGCCCTGGGCTAAATTAGGCCCAAATACCATAATGGTAAGAGCAGCGCAGGGAGCATTGAGGCATGTTCCAGAAACACAACCAATATGGATAAGAGATCCTCAGGGAAAATCATGTCAACTGCAACTTGCAGACTGGACAGTCTGCAAGTTGCCAGACTGTCCAGTAAACTTACTGGGCCGAGACGGGCTTATAGCACTGGAATTAGCTCTAGTACCAACACAGGAGGGACTCAGAGTGGTAAGGGAAGACCACACGAGAAATGACCTAATGGTTGTACAGGGAAAAGGAGAACCACACTATTATTACACCCTAGATCAGTGTTTTTCAACCACTGTTTCGCGGCACACTAGTGTGCCGTGAGTGATCGTCAGGTGTGCCGTGGAAATTATTCAATTTCACTACGGTACCGTATTTTCCGGACTAAAAGCTGCTACGTTTTTCCTAAACTTTGAACCATGCGGATTGTAGCCCGCTGTGGCTTTTCTGTGGATTTTTCTTCAACCGCCAGGGGGCTCTCTAGCAGGAAGTGAATCATTAGAAGTCAAAATTGTAAATCAAAGAAGAACGGCTAATTTTCATTTAGAACAAGCACATGCTAGCAGCAGGCACGACGGAGAAATGTTTTCAAACTCGTATCATACAGCTTTTAAGTTGAGGGCTGTCGATCTGGCACTACAGGAGGGAAATAGAGCCGCTGCATTTAAGCTTGGTGTGAACGAAACCATGGTTTGGCTTTGGAGACGGAGTGCTGCGTCCTTAATATTTGCAGCAGATTTATTAGGACGCAGCACTCTGCTGGGTCCTTATGGAAAACCGGAAGCAGCTTCCAGTTTTTTTTTTTTTGTTTTTTTTTTAATTGAAGGTGCTAGTACGGTGCGCTCTATAGTCCGAAAAATACGGTAATTGGTTTTAAAAGATTTTTTGAAAATGAATTATCTGCAAATAATGTCATCTTCGAGTGTCTGCTGTAGCAGTGACTAGCGGCGTAATCATGTTACCACTAGATGGCAGTAGGTACAGAGCATTTTACATTAAAACAAGAGAATTAGTGATGCATGAATGTTACAGGTAGCGGTGAGAGCACTGAATCTAGAAAGACTGTGATGACCGTGATGGAAAACACAGTGAAGCTCAACAGTAGTTAGAAAGAACATGGGTCCATTTCCCACATCATATCTGTGTGAAATGAGCTTCTCAAGCCTGGTTACTATAAAAACTAAAACAGAGAGACTGAGATGTGGAGGAAGAGTTTTGTCTTTCTTCAATTTCTGCCAGGAAATCAGCTGTTTTCATCCAAACATGCACAGGTTTCACACCAGGTGGGTAAAATACACAGATATTGACATTTTGTACATGCAACTCTTCATATTGTAACTGAATATGAAGTGAAATGTTTCCCAAATATTATTGCTTCTTTCAGAATAAGAATTATTTTCTGTATTCTGGCTATAAGAATGCTTGTGGATTAGTTTGTAAAACTCTTTGACGTTTTCTACAACTTCTTTAAATTTCACACCACAGTGTTGTGGCTGTTCAGGTGTATTTTGAAGTGGACATGTTAAGTGCAATTTGAAATAAGAAATGTAAAATGTGATAAATACATTTTTGTATTTATTTGATTCCTATTCAAGAGACTTTGATAAGAGTGACTATATATGTAATAGAGGCGGCTACTGTGTATCTTTGTTTCCATTTTTAGTTGGTGGCGTGCCTCGGGATTTTTTCAATTAAAACAGTGTACCTTGACTCAAAAATGGTTGAAAAACACTGCCCTAGATGTACCAAATAAGCTTCCCACATCTACAGGAGCTCACCTCCTGGATGAAAGAAAACAGGTCATAAGAACCACTCAAGACCAGATGTCTCCTGACCAACTGCATGTCGCCACGTGGTACAAAAATACACCAGGTCCAGATAGAGATTATGAGAAAGAACTAAACAAAAGGACCCCTGAGAAAATAACTATTTCCTATATGTATGCAGATACTAAACATAGTTCGGCTGCAGCTGTACTTCTGCCAGACACATTAACCAGTGTCTATCGGCAATTTGGATCACCACATATATCCCTGTGCAAAGCCACAATGGAAGACTGGCAAGACTTAGGGAAAACGATGACAAAAGGGAAAGAGCGAGAGATTGGACAGCAACTTCTGTAAATACATGGTACAGCGAATCAACAGACTTAACAAAGAAAGCCTTGTTTTGGACAACTACTGTCCAAGCGGGAGTCCATTTGGACCCAGAAAAAGAATGAAAAATATACTTGACTGAAGAGGAAGACATGCTGTTAAAAGAGGTTCCAGAAAAACTATGGTCAAAAGGTTCCTCTGACGTAGGACTAATAAAAAGAGAAAATCCTGTTGAAATAAGACCCAAAACTGAGTATAGACCGAGAGTGAGACAATATCCTCTTAAACCAGACGCTCTAACTGGCATCAGACCAGTTATTAAGGATCTTTTAAAAGCAGGAGTGCTAGTTGAATGCCCAGACTCTCCTTGTAACACACCGATTTTCCCTGTGAAAAAGGCACCACCATCTGTAGGATGGAGAATGGTACAGGATCTGCAAGCAGTAAATGAGGCTGTAATACAAAGGGCACCTTGTGTGCCGGACCCACATACCTTGTTGAATTCCCTGAAACCGGAAGCAAAATATTTCACTGTGATAGACATCAGTAATGCCTTTTTCTCTGTACCTGTACACAAAGACAGTCAGTTCTGGTTCGCCTTCACTTTTGAAGGTAAAATATACACATATACCAGACTACCCCAGGGCTACTGTGAGAGCCCTACCTTATACTCACAAATAATGTCAGCTAGTTTATTAACCTGCGAGCCTCCAAAAAAGAGCCAATTACGATTATGTGTGGATGACATCTTAGTGGCTTCTAAAAACAAAGAAGACAGCCTTATTGATTCTTTAGCACTCTTGAAGCACTTAGCTGAAGAAGGACAAAAAGTAAGCAAAAATAAACTACAACTCTGCAAAGACTCAGTAAAATATTTAGGACACCAGCTCAGTGCGGGAGGCAGAACCGTGGTGCATGAAAGAAAGATAGCAATCTTACAAGCACCAAGACCTCAAACAAAGAAACAAATGATGTCATTCTTAGGGTTAACAAACTATTGTCGCAGTTGGGTACCAAATTATGCAGAAATAACAGCACCCCTTAGCTCATTAATGTACAAAACTGAGCTAAGAATGTCAGAAAATATAGATTGGACACCAGAGGCGGAAGAAGCCTTCTGCAAACTAAAACAGACCCTAGTAGATAGCGGGACACTAGCCCTACCTGACTATAAGAAGCCTTTTGTGCAAATAGTTGATTGTAAAGAAAAATTTATGACCTCAGTATTAGTACAAATGCATGGCAGTAAAATGAGACCTATAGCATACTATTCTACTAAACTTGATGCAGTAGCTTGTGCACAACCTCCATGTATCAGAGCTGTGATAGCAGCATCACTTGCTGTAACTTGCAGTGCTGAAATAGTACTGTTCCACAAATTAACCTTGAAAGTCCCTCATGCTGTTGCAGCTCTGTTGTTACAAACAAACCTGACTTTCTTATCTCCAGCGAGACACTTGTCTTGCATGTCAATCCTCTTATCACAACCACATTTGACTATTGAGAGATGCACATCACTAAACCCCGCAACCCTTATGCCAACTGCAGAAGACGGGAACCACATGACTGTCAAGCATTAGCAGAAACCACAGCAAAATGCAGAAATGATCTTAATGATACTCCACTGACAGAAGGGAAGACACTGTTGTTGATGGCTCATCTAGAAGAGATGAAACAGGAAAGACAAAACAGGTTATGCTGTGGTAACAGAAACAGAAGTGTTAAAACCTGCAGCACTTCCCCAGCACTATTCTGCACAAGCTGCAGAATTGGTTGCACTAACTGAAGCATGCAAAATAATGAAAGGACAAATTGCCACAATATACACTGACAGTCAGTATGCCTTTGCTACTACACACTCATTTGCTTAGTACTGGAAAAATAGAGGAATGATAACATCTAATGGAAAACCTGTAACACACGCAACATTATTAAAAGAATTATTACAGGCGGTTCAATTACCATTAAAACTGGCAATATGCAAATGTGCAGCACACTCAACTAACACTGATAAAGTTTCTCTAGGAAATGCATTTGCTGACAAAACAGCAAAAGAAGCAGCATCTGGAAATATAAAAATTCTATTAAGCGATACTGAGCTTTTAACTGATGAAATATTAAAGGACATGCAAAAACAGGCACCAAAAACTGAACAAAAACTATGGTTAAGAAAAGGAGCAGAAGGAAAAAGAATCCTACCAAAAAGCTTATATAAATGGGCTGCAATATTAAGCCATGGTAAAACACATGTCTCAACAGGAGGGATGGTAGGAATAATAGACTATTCACCACCTATGGATTTATATCTTATTCGAAAAGATTTTGTAGAACATGTCTAACATGTGCAAAGCACAACACACAAGGGAACCTGAGACCTCAGAGAGGACGTTTTCCCAAACCAGAATATCCATTTCAACATATACACATGGATTTCATACAATTAAACAAAAGTGAAGGGAAACAGTTTTGTCTAGCGATCATTGACTCGTTTTCAAAATGGACAGAACTATTCCCCACGCAACACCCTGATGCCTTAACAGTAGCCAAAGCACTAAGCAAAGATATAATACCTAGATATGGGATACCTGAAAAAATATATAGCGATAATGGCACACACTTTGTCAACGAAATTGTAAAGAACCAAAGTGCAGGATTGGTGGAAAGAATGAATGGAACAATAAAAAACAGGTTGAAGAAATGTATGGAAGAGAAGGGAAGACCTTGGGCTCAGTGTCTAGACCTGGTCAAACTGTATATAAACATCACTAGCACCTCTGGATTAACTCCCTATGAAACATTATTTGGAAGACCTTACAGACTTCCATTTTTCAAAAACATTTGGGAAACAGATGAAGAAAGCAATTTAGCAGACTATATGAGAAAGATGCTGGAAAAACAAAAAGAGACACAAACTGATGACACTTCCTCTTCTGTGTGCCCACAGGAAACTCCATTAGTTGAACCAGGAGATTGGGTCTTAGTTAAAAGCATAAAGAAGAAGCAGTGGTACTCACCTAAGTGGGAAGGACCCTATCAGGTGTTGTTGACAACGGGTACTGCACTAAAAATAGCGGAAAGAAATACTTGGATTCATTTAACCCACTGTAAATTATCTATCAAGAGAGATGAATAAAATAACTATTGCTGTAATAGCATTTTGCATTACTATCGTTACCAGTGTCTTGGCAATCACGTTGTTTTATCTTCTGTAGGTTTGGAACTCTTTACTGGTCTCCAGAGGAAGTCCGTGGTACAAAGGGAACTGTATTTTTAGTATACAGTTGTCTCAAACCGGTGAAGATAGTCCATCACTCTGCCGAGAGACTCTTAGAAAGAGAACTAAAAACTCAGAAGGAATGATTTCACCGCTGAATAAAGCTTTCTTCCTAATTGGACCATTGATAATTACCATAGCATGGGTAGGGATATCCTGTCTGGCACAGGACATAAGCCTAGATGGGCGAGGGATGATAGAACATGACAATAAAGCAGCACACCCATGTGGAATGAAATTTGGACAGGCAAAGTGGGAAAGAGAAGTATATCTATGCTACAATTCCACCAGAGTTCAAGGAATTGTAATGATCCCTTTTGAAGCTTTAAAACATACGTACAATCAGGACCACCCAGGAAACCACAAAGGGTCCGACTTCTATCTAGACCCAGCCACACATAACACTAGGACGAACTGGTGGGGGGATGTGTTTTGGATGACGGGAACCTGGGACAGCACATCTTATGGCTGGACGCAGTTAGCAAGAAAACGGAGAAGCATAGTACAGGGTTTCACTGTAAATCATGACAGTAAAGTGGCCACAGTAAAAATAAATTCAACATCTCAACCATTAGATGACAAAAACTGCACTGCTATGCGACTCTGCGCATGGGTGTCGGGATATGACCCATGCTGGGATTTAAGATTATGCCCCCAATTTGTTGGGAACGAAATGGTACTGAACGGAAACAAAACAGGGATTCTAACTCCAGCCAAAGGGTCAAAACGATCGCAAACTATTATTATTAAGAAAGATCTCAATACAGATGATTGGTTCAAGGTCACCACCGGAGTCACTGGAATAACCAACAATTGGCTATTAATGGTAGAACAGGCGACAGCCATGAAAGCCTGCCCATTATTTCAGCCTTTTTTCCAGTCACACCTAATAAAAATGTAGACAGAATCAACTACATCCACTACAACGTCCAAAGGCTAGGGAACAAAACAGAGCATGGTTTCCAAGCAGTGCACAATTGTCAGCTACCTCTTTGATGGCTTTCCAGAACAGAATTGCTGTTGATACAGCTGCTGATGGCAGCCTGACCAAGGCCATTGAAGGACTAAGGTCCCTGAACGGCAAAATGAAAGACCATTCTGGAGTTGACACAGAAATGTGGGACGCTTGGGCCAACATGTTTGGCAAATATAAAACATTGGTAACTTCTGTTCTAATGTCTATTGCTGTCTTTGCAGCTATTCTGACCTTGTGTGGATGTTGTTGTATTCCCTGTCTTCGGGCTTTAATTAACAGGTTAATTACTACAGCTATATCCCCTATGGAAAAGCAGGTTTACGCCTTATTGTCCACAAATGAGACCGATGACCCAGAAAGAAAAGAAGACGATGAAGAAGAGATGTCCCTGAACTTCCCCGACCTAGATCCAAACCCAGATGACCAGATGACTCCAGTCTAATGTCCTCCAAGTCTAAACATAATGATGTGAAGTGTGAACTTACAATTAAAAATCTCTTTGAAGCAATTGTGAAGTGATTATAAACACATCTAAATGTGATAAACAGGAGGGAAATGTTAGAAAAATTATACATACTTTTATCACAGTTAGAATGTTGCATTAAGATAGGGAAGCGGGCATGGCCGCTCTCCGCATGATCAGCGGAATGAAATGTTCTACTTATAACCTAGAGTGGTTATAAGTAGTTTCATGTTCATGACATGTGTTATGTCATGTCTATGACAGTGTCATGACAGTCTTATTCACCCCCCTTCAAAGAGTGTTACCAAAAATGCTACCATTTTTTGTAATTCAGTGAGTTTTTCCAACTCTTTTCCATTTTCCAATCCAATACAATGAATGAGGTGATTTGGTCCATTTTACTTTTCCAAACCGAGGAATTTCCAGCAGTGGTATCAATCTCCAGTCATCATTGCCAGAGTTCTGCAACTTTTAGATGCATCTCTGCTCCAAAGTGTCTGAATCCCCTCTGCAGCAGCATTTATTGAGCTCTGCAATCGCCTGGTAATGAGTAGTTTATTTGATCCAGGTGTGTTTTAGCAGAGATCCATCTAAACTTTGCAGGATGGTAGCCCTTGAGGACTGGATTTGAGGACCCCTGATTGAGAGCAATGTTCTCAAACTCCAGTCCTCAGGGGCCAGAGTCCTGCAACTCTTAGATGTTTGTCTGCTTCAGCACCCCTGGTTTCAATAATTGCTCATTAAGAAAGCTCTATAGAGCTGGAAAAGCTGCTTCCCCATTTCAATCAAGTGTCTAGACCAGTGTTTCTCAACCTTTTTCGGCCCAGACCCCCCCCCCCCCCTAGCCTTTATCCAGGTCCCTCACCGCCCCCAACGAAGAATTTGTAGGCTACTTTGCACTGACTATTATTTTATTATTAATATTACTATCACTATTGTAGATGATTTGATTTTTATGCTTGTTTCTGTTTTTATCATCAAAAATAATTTCCCAGAGAACAAAAAAGCTATGGGAATAGAAATTATTTTCACAGGTGTTTACGAAAAATGCATTGAACATTCAACTTAAAATCAGTAGGCCTAACAGCAACCAATCAGAGTGGTAAAATATTCTTATTTTGTGCCATTTTCTAGTTGTTAAATGTTGCACAAAAAGACCAGATAAAAGATGTACAACATGCCAGTTAAAACTTTGAAATATTTGCACAATGACTGAGCTCTGCAACATTAAAACATGGATAGAACTGTAACTACATTAATCATAGCTCTTCTTCTCTTCAGTGTTTCTGTGAGTTTCTGGTAGTGCAGCTCTGTGCTGCCTTCAGGAGAATGGGACATCAGAGTATCATCCATAAAACTTCACCCACATGGCATTTATTGTTCAAACCAGAGCTTTCAGTGGAAAAAAAAAAGTTCCAATTCCTTTTAAGGCCAAACAAATATGAGACAGAAACATGGATTATATCTTTATGTAGACATGTCTATTGATTATAGATTAATAGTTTTACTGGACAGAAATTACAAAGAACAAATCTGGTTCTTAATCAAATCGTAATTAGTCAAATTGAAAGTGTCATGGAGTCATCAGCCTCATGACACTAACACTGACATGAAAAATAATATTGAAGAAATAATTATATCAAATCTAATTAAAAACATAAATAAGTGATCAGTTCTTTACTGTTATGGTCCAAGATATATTTATTCTCACTACTAGATGTGGTCTCAACAAACCCATGACATTTCAACAATATTATTTTACCTTTTATCTGGAAATAGTGTCTGTTTATTCTTGCCATACAGTCTCTGTATTAATTGATCGAAAGGTCTTGCCATACCAGTTTATTCCTCCGTATTTACTTTAGTTTCTTAGTTTATTCTTGCATTTTGTTTTTCATTCATTTCCATTTAGTTTCCTTTGATTAGTTTTATCCTCCATCCATCCATCCATCCATCCATCCATCCATCCATCCATTTTCTTCCGCTTATCCGGGGTCGGGTCGCGGGGGCAGCAGCTTCAGAAGGGAGGCCGACACTTCCCTCTCCCCAGCCACTTCTTCCAGCTCCTCCGGGGAATCCCAAGGCGTTCCCAGGCCAGCCGTGAGACGTAATCCCTCCAGCGTGTCCTGGGTCTTGACCGAGGCCTCCTCCCTGTGGGACGTGCCCGGAACACCTCACCAGGGAGGCGTCCAGGAGGCATCCTTACCAGATGCCCGAGCCACCTCAACTGGCTCCTCTCGACGTGGAGGAGCAGCGGCTCTACTCTGAGTCCCTCCCGGATGACCGTCCATGCACCCTCCAGGACCCTGCTGAGGGTGTAGAGCTGGTCCAGTGTTCCACGACCAGGACGAAAACCACACTGCTCTTCCTGAATCCGAGGTTCGACTATCCGACGGACCCTCCTCTCCAGGACCCCTGAATAGACCTTACCAGGGAGGCTTAAGAGTGTGATCCCCCTGTAATTGGAGCACACCCTCCGGTCCCCCTTTTTAAACAGGGGGACCACCACCCCAGTCTGCCAGTCCAGGGGAACTGCCCCCGATGTCCATGCGATATTGCAGAGTCGCGTTAGCCAACACAACCCCGCAACATCCAGAGACTTAAGGAACTCCAGGCGGATCTCATCCACCCCCGGGGCCCTGCCGCCGAGGAGCTTTTTGACCACCTCGGCGACCTCGTCCCCAGAGATTGGAGAGCCCAGCCCAGAGTCCCCATGCTCAGCTTCCTCAACAGAAGGCATGTTGGTGGGATTGAGGAGGTCTTCGAAGTATTCCGCCCACCGGCCCACAACGTCCCGAGTTGAGGTCAGCAGCGCACCATCCCCACTATAAACAGTGTTGGTGCTGCACTGCTTCCCCCTCCTGAGACGCCGGATGGTGGACCAGAATCGCCTCGAAGCCGTACAGAAGTCTGTCTCCATGGCCTCTCCAAACTCCTCCCACGCCCGAGTTTTTGCCTCAGCGACAACCCGAGCCGCATGCCGTTTCGCCCGCCAGTACCCATCAGCTGCTTCTGGAGTCCCACAGGCCAAAAAGGCCCGGTAGGACTCCTTCTTCAGCTTGACAGCATCCCTCACCGAAGGTGTCCACCAATGGGTTCGAGGGTTGCCGCCGCGACAGGCACCAACAACCTTGCGGCCGCAGCTCCGATAAGCCGCCTCGGCAATGGAGGTACGGAACATGGTCCACTCTGACTCAATGTCCCCCACCTCCCCCGGAACGTGTTCGAAGTTCTGCCGGAGATGAGAGTTGAAGCTCCGTCTCACAGGGGACTCCGCCAGACGTTCCCAGCAGACCCTCACTACACGTTTTGGCCTGCCAGGTCTGACCGGCTTCCTCCCCCACCACCGGAGCCAACTCGTCACAAGGTAGTGGTCAGTGGACAGCTCCGCACCTCTCTTCACCCGAGTGTCCAAGACATACGGCCGCAAATCCGATGAGACGATGACAAAGTCAATCATCGAACTGCGGCCTAGGGCGTCCTGGTGCCAAGTGCACATATGGACGCCCTTATGCCTGAACATGGTGTTCGTGATGGACAATCCGTGACGAGCACAGAAGTCCAACAACAGAACACTGCTTGGGTTCAGATCGGGGGTGCCGTTCCTCCCAACCACACCTCTCCAGGTCTCACTGTCATTGCCCACGTGAGCATTGAAGTCTCCCAGTAGAACAAGGGAGTCCCCAGGAGGGGCACTCTCCAGTACCCCCTCTAAGGACTCCAAGAAGGGTGGGTAATCTGAACTGCCGTTCGGCCCGTAAGCACAAACAACAGTCAGAACCCGTCCCCCCACCCGTAGGCGGAGGGAGGCTACCCTCTCGTTCACCGGGGTGAACCCCAACGTACAGGCGCCCAAATGGGGGGCAACAAGTATGCCCACTTCAGCCCGGCGCCTCTCACCGTGGGCAACTCCAGAGTAGAAGTACGTCCAGCCCCTCTCAAGGAGACTGGTTCCAGAACCAGAGCCATGCGTCGAGGTCAGGCCGACTATTTCTAGCCGGAACCTCTCAGCCTCGCACACTAGCTCCGGCTCCTTCCCCACCAGAGAGGTGACGTTCCATGTCCCAAGAGCCAGCTTCTGCAGCCGAGGATCAGACCGCCAGGGTCCCCTCCCTTGGCTGCCGCCCAGAGCACAATGCACCCGACCCCTTTGGCCCCTCGGACAGGTGGTGAGCCCATCGGAAGGGGGACCCACGTCTCCTCTTCGGGCTGAGCCCGGCCGGGCTCCGTGGGTAAAAGCCCGGCCACCAGGCGCTCGCCATCGTGCCCCACCTCCAGGCCTGGCTCCAGAGTGGGGCCCCGGTGACCCGCGTCCGGGCGAGGGAAAACGAGGTCCAAAGTTTGTATTCATCATAGGGGTCTTCGGGCTGAACTTTGTCTGGTTCCTCACCTAGGACCTGTCTGCCTTGGGTGACCCTACCAGGGGCAGTTTTATCCTCTCTTGGTTTATTGCTATGTCCACTTTAGTTTCTTTACTGTTGCTAGATTTATTTAATCATTTATTGACCATCAGTAATCTCCACTCATCACCTGCTGCGCCGCCTAATCGTCATGTGTTTCACATCATGTGTTGATTTTTCACTGTTCAGCGTCGGATTCTCTGTTTTTATGCCCTAATTCACATCTAGTTCGTCGCTCCGTTTTGCCCGCTTCCCATGTTTCAGAATTTTTCGTAATGTGAACGTCGTTTTTTTTTTTTTTTTTTTTTTAAACTCCCTGAGGTGCAGGGCGGTAGGGAAACATATCGATATAAAACAATGGTTTTAAAACCATTGTTTTAACATTGTTTCCTTTTAAAACAATGGAAACAATTTCGGTATTCTGATTATTGAAATTTAAAAGTGCTGTGGTACCGTTGTTCCATCAAACCCGTTTCATGTCGGACCACTTGCAGCACAGGTGTTAACGCTATAAAATGAACGCTCTCTATCGTGGTATCACCCATGGAGGGATTTCTTTATTTAAATGGGTTCATTTTTCAGAGGGATACAAAGTCAGGGCATCGTGATTTTAGAAATTACATGTTTATAAGAGCGATTTTCTGTTGTCCTTCCATGGAAGCGGGCAGCTTTCAAACGGAAATAAAACACTTTTTAATATAAATTGCTGCTTTGACATGATCACAGAACTGCCAAAACATATGTAGCCTACATAAATACCAGACAAAGTGAATCACAGCAGCGTCATCAGCCGCTGTAACGCTGAACTGATGCGGAGCTGCGCCATAGCTAAAAACACTGAATTTGTTTGTAGCCAAACATGCTTGGCTACAGTTGCAGCCAAGCATGTTTTAATGTTACACAATACAGTTTTACCAAGTTGTTCAAAGTCTAAACTGGTATTGTTGTGCATTTAAGGTGTAAAGTTTAACTTCGACCAAACGCCCCCCAAAGGCATCCCAGCGCCCCCCTTTTGTAAAAATGTCCTCCAGCGCCCCCTGCCGTCTTCTGAACGCCCCCTGGGGGCGGTACTGCCCACGTTGAGAACCGGTATTCTAAATCATTGTGGCTACACTAGCTAACGTTTAAACAAAGTTAGCAGTAAAATTTTGGACATGTGACTATTCTAGAATCAAAACGGCTTAACCAAAAAGATTTAGTTCTATATATGAAAATAAACTGACAACAAGATGTTATAAATGAGGAGTGATATTCATGGCAACATTCCCGACTGTTTACCTCATTCAAACTGAGTTTCTCTGACTCCGTCTGCTGATGCCTTTACTCTGAGCCGTTCAGAGAGGGGAGGGGAGGAAGCGCTCTGCTGAATGCGTTATGCGCCTTCAAAATAAAAGCACGCGAGTGGAAGATTTTAAAATTCTCCGCAACTGCGTGAAATTATTGGGGGGGACGAATGTGGCTGTCTCCAATATTGGAGGTCCTGTCACTAATGTCGCCGTCTTTAAGTCTGTGTCCATGTCCAACCAGAGCCAGGTATTGTGTAGTTGGTGCTTTTAATCAGTTTTCAGTTAAATTAATTTAATCCAACTCTATAACAGTCACAAAATGTCACCAAAATCACTCTGTCCCTCTAAAATCTTTAAGAAAATCGCAAAAGTGTATTGAATTGTATCGTTTCCTGAATATCACAATATATATCGTATTGTGAGCAGAGTATCGTATATCATATGGTATTGTGAGATTATTGTATCGCTACAGCCCTATATGTCTGTATAAAATAGGATAAATAATTTACTTCTTTGTTGCAGATATTTTGTGTTTCAGTATCTAAAATATAAAAGGAAAATCAGGAATAGTATTCATTTTTGACCACTCTTCTCAATTTACATTCTACACTTAGTTATTAAAAATTTAGATTTTGTTTTTAATCTATGGATTCTGGTGAGAAAATGCAACTATAGAAGTAAAAATGGTCATATAGAAATATCTGGTTTTAACTGTATTTATGTACTGAAGTTCTGAATTCAACATGATTCTAATTCAGATTCACACTTTCTTCTTTACAGGAACAAACATTATAAACAACGATGAGTTGAGGATTGTGATGTTGGGGAAGACTGGGAAGGGAAAGAGCGCTTCTGGAAACACCATCCTGTGTCGACCGTGCTTTCAGTCCAAATGCAGTGCCACTTCCCTGACTGTAAACTGCTCTAGAGGCTCCAGTAATGTGGATGGACAGCAGGTTACTGTCATTGATACTCCAGGTCTGTTTGACACCAGATTTGGAGAAGATAAAACCATCAAAGATCTGAGTCAGTGCATCTGTTACGCTTCTCCTGGGCCCCACATCTTCCTGGTGGTCGTTGCAATCGGCAGATTCACAGAAGAGGAACAACGGTCAATGCAAATGATTCAAAAAATCTTTGGAGAGGCAGCAGACAAATACAGCATGGTTCTGTTTACCCATGGAGACGACCTTGAGGGCACCATTAAATATTATTTGTCTGAAAGCCCAGAGCTGCAAGATTTGGTGTCCAGATGTAACGGCCAGTATCATGTCTTCAACAACAAGCTGGAAGATAAGAAACCTCAGGTCACTGAGCTGCTGAAGAAGATCAGAACCATTGTTGACAGGAATGGAGGAAGTCACTACACCAATGAGATGTTCCAAGAGGCTGAGAGGAAAATCGAAGAGGAGAAACAACGCATCATGAAGGAGAAGGAAGAGAAAATCCGTAAAGAGAAAGAAGAACTGGAGAGAAAAATAAGAGAAAAGTATGAGGAAGAGATGCAAAAAATACAGGCTGAGAGTGAGAGACAGCTTGAAACCTTAAAAAAACAACTGAATGAAAAGCTGGAGAGAGAAATTCGAGCAGAAAAATCCAGGCTGCAGTCTAAGTTTGAATCTGAGGTCAGAGATCTAGCTGTGCGAAATAATATTCTCTATTCTATGATTAAAACTGGAGAACACATTATTGGAGCTTTTAAAAACCTTGTTAATATTTTTGAAAGCTTGGATAAATAGTTGAATAGAGAAAGTTGTAAACTTGCAGCTCTTATCAAGATGCCTACAAAAATATACTGCTCAAAAAATAAAGGGAACACTTAAACAACACAATATAACTCCAAGTAAATCAAACTTCTGTGAAATCAAACTGTCCACTTAGGAAGCAACACTGATTGACCCGACGAGGGTCCCCGTTTTCAATCAGTGTTGCTTCCTAAGTGGACAGTTTGATTTCACAGAAGTTTGATTTACTTGGAGTTATCTTGTGTTATTTAAGTGTTCCCTTTATTTTTTGAGCAGTGTATAAAAACAGAAAGTTCTAACTATAAATTTCTCAAACTTTAAAATGTAAATCATGCAGAACATTAACAACAAACCAAAATCTATCCCTTTTGTGCCATTTAATAATTAAGAGCTACATACAGAGTTAGACACCTTCACACTGAATTAACATCACATATTGAAATTTAAATTCAACAGGACGTGGATGTTCTTTGCAAGATGTTATAACGTTTTCCTGAAGTTGACCAAGAACTAGATCCATTAGAACGCTTAGATCTATTATACATATAGATCATTATGAACTTAGCATCTCTTGCAGGTGGCTTCTCAATTGTAAAGGAGCACCCACACCACCAAATTGCAAACTTAGTCTGGTTACTAAGAGACAGAAGGAGATTATACATTTATTTACCAATTGTAAATTAGTCAGCAGCAGTTCAAATACAAAATCCGTTTGTCATTCTGTCAAGGAGACGTGCTGACATGTGGCAATGAAGGAAAAGGATAAAAATATTGCGAAGCTAGATCTCCTAGGGGTATGAGTAATTTAGACTCATACCTAGGGGTATGAGTCTAAATTACTCATACCCCTAGGTATTTAGCCACTTGTTATAAGTGTTTATAACAAGTGGCTGCCAGAGTTGAGTAGAGATCTTAGTTGATCTTCATCCAGTGTGAAGGGGATTCAAGTTAACTTGACCTGCAGTGATAGTCTCACAATACACTTCTTGTTTGAAAAAAAAAAGTTACTTTCTTGTTAAATTGGATGAAATTTTTTTGCACGTTCGTTTTAAGCATACATGTATCACTTTTTAAATGTAAGTTTTCAAAAACTGTCTGTTGGGAAATATATATTGTTGTTATAGCAATATCAGCATAAATTGAAAATTACAGTAAATATACTAGGCTCACATGTTGGTCAATGATTTATGTAAGAGCTGCAAAATATAAAAACGTCATATAAAATAATTATTTGTTAACATGAGTTTCATTTGTTACTCTGAAAAAAATAAGCATCTGTAATTATATCTTGTTTAAGCTTTGATTGGCTATTGACCAATTAGTTTATGAAGGGTGAAAGCACTTGCTCATTGTAGAAACCTGCCACCTTGAGAATAACAGCCTTTTGACCTTCACTTTCCATTTGTTTTGAATCTGTTTGTTAATTGTATTTCCTTTTATTTAGTCCAGTAAAGACTTAAATGTACATTTCTTCAAAACATCCTCTGTTTTGAAGAAATGTACTTTAACCCTCCGGTCGTCCTCATTTTCTGTATACACCCTGTGTCCTCCGGGTCAAAATGACCCGTCTGCACTAAACCCCCAATATAAGCAGCTTAATTTAATTTTAAACACCAAATTTCATCTTGTATATTGTCATTCACCACAAAATGTGTGAATACTTGAGTTTTCCCTCTCCACTTGAATTTCTATAGCTTAATAAAACAAAAAAATGTGCAAAAAGGAGTTTCGAATGCATTTTTATTCATCTCAGTGACTCATTTTCTTTTACTTTTCTCCAGTGAACAATTTAAGAGAATGTACAATACAAAAATATGAAAAATAACATAACCCATTCAATTAATTAGCACATGTAGGGCAGTATGCAAGTGCACAGCCTTTGCAGATATACAGTACTTGGTTCAAGGGGGGCAATGGGAGGCATTTCAGTTAAAGAAATGCAAAAGTTCAGTTGGGGATGGTTCATTACTAGTTCTGTATCTTGTATGGTTGAATGTGTGAATGTGTGTGCAAACCTGTATTTTCAGTAATACCTTTACCTTCTTTATTTGAATGCAATGGTAAACTAAATAATCTGATATGGAAAAGACAACCAAAGGAAATATTTTAAATATCAAAATTACAAGCTGGAATGTCAGAGGAATAAGAAAGCTAACTAAATTGAAACAAGTATTAGACCGACTAAAATATTTGAAATCTAAAATAGTTTTCCTACAAGAATCTCATTTGATTGAGCCAGAAATACATCAGATAACCAAAATACGGCAGGGTCAGGTGTACCACTCTTCCTTTACTAGTCATGCCAGAGGAGTTATTATTCTTATACATAAATTAATACCATTTCAAACTATAAGGTCAATCAAAGACCCATATAGGAGGTTTATTATTGTGCAGGGACATATTTCAACATTAAAACTAAATCTGATAAATATTTATGGGCCTAACAATGATAACCCATCCTTTTATAAAAATCTATTCTTAACCTTGTCAACCCTGGAGGGACTTTATATTGTAGGAGGGGACTTTAATTGCACCCTAAACCCAGGTCTGGATAGATCTACTAAAATCGATACCAGTCATACACAAACCAGGAAAATACTTCTTAACTACATAAAAGATTTAAGAATAAATGAAGTATGGAGAACAAGGAACCCAAATAACAGGGAATTTTTATGTTATTCAAGTACACACCAATCCCATTCGCATATTGATTATTTTCTCATCTCTGTGGAGTTACTGCCTCATGTGGAGAACTGCTGGTATAATAGTATTGTAATCAGTGATCATGCTGCAGTGTCCCTGGAAATTAAAGTAAATAAGAATGATCAAGGGGTGAAAAGATGGAGGATGCAGACACTTTTACTAAAAGACTCAAAATTTGTTACATTTATAGAAACTTGCATTGACAAATATTTTGAAATGAATAAAGACGAAACCACAGCTAGTATTAGATGGGAAGCTTTTAAAGCCTATATTAGAGGAGAAATTATCAGCTATAGCAGTAATAAAAATAAACAATATAATCAAGAACTAAAATCATTAGAGACAAATTAAATCCAGCGAAACAGAACTTTATCAGAGCAACGATCCTACAAAATAACACAAACTTATCGTTTTAAGAACCAGATATGATAAATTAACAACAGAGAAAGTGGCAAAAAACTTAATGTGGACAAAACTAGCATTTTATGATCAAGGAGAAAAGGCCAGTAAATTATTGGCTTGGAGGATAAAACGAATGCAAGCAGAAAGAGCAATTAACAGCATAAAATCAAAATCGGACATTTTAATCACAGACCCTTCAGAAATAAATGAAAATTTTAGAGAATACAAAGTCCGAATATTCTGGAAACGAAGAATCACAAACTAAATTTCTTAATCAATTAAATTTCAAAACCCTTTAGAGGAAGAGAAAACAATTCTTGATAGCCCTTTAACAATAAAAGATATATCTGAAGCAATAGACAGCATGAGTAGTGGTAAAACGTCAGGTCCTGATGGACTTCCAATAGAATTTTATAAAGCATTTAAAAATAAATTAATCCCACCACTTCTCAACATGTATGAAGAATCATATAAAGCTGGAATACTCCCAGACTCACTGAGATTAACTACAATAACTCTTTGCTAAAACCAAACAAACCCCCGTCTGAATGTTCCTCATATAGAGGAATCAGTCTTATGGGATGTGACACAAAGATTTGTGTAAAGCTCTCTCTAGGAGATTAGACAAATACCTACCCAATTTAATAATAGATGATCAGCAAGGATTTATAAAACAAGACAAGGATGCCATAATATAAGACGGGTTCTTAATGTATTACATGAAAGCATAATTGTAAGGACACAGCAATGTTATCATTGGACGCTCGTCAAGCGTTTGATAGAATAGAGACGAATTATCTGTTTGAAGTTCTCCCCAGATATGGACTGGGTGAAACCTTTCTAAAATGGATACGACTGCTATATACTGATCCGACAGCACAAGTTTTAACTAATAATAACATGTCAAAATCTTTTAATTTACAACGGTCAACTAGACAGGGTTGCCCCCTGTCACCATTGCTTTTTGTATTGGCAATAGAACCTCTGGCCATGGCTGTTAGAGCAAATACAGGAATATCAGGTATTAGAATTGGAGGAAGAGATCATCTCCTTTCTTTGTTTGCAGATGACATCATATTTTTCTTAAGTAATTTGAAGATCAGTATTCCCAATTTGTTAAATCTAATAAAAGAGTTTGGTGAATTTTCAGGATATAAAATTAATAATTCTAAATTAGAGTTAATGTTTCTTAATGAAGAAGAAAGGAGAACTTTCTTCTTCATTGTGACTACCCCATTTAAAACAACTACAAAAAGTTTTACATATTTAGGCATTAAGATCACACCATCCCTCAATGAAATAAGCATAGCAAATTATAATCCCCTTGTGGAAAAAGTCACAGAAATACTAAATCGATGGTCAAATTTACCTATATCTATGATAGCCCGAATAAATGTATTAAAAATGACAATCTTGCCCAAATTTTTATACTATTTTCAAACACTTCCATTGCCACTGACAGACTCATTTTATGATAGTCTGGACAAACTATTTAATCAATTTATTTGGAGTAATATAAAAGCAAGACTCCGTTTAAAGCTACTCTATTTGCCCTATGAAAGAGGTGGACTTCAAGTCCCTAATCTTAGATGGTACTATATGGCCGCCCAATTAACCTCAGCCACGCATTACTTTTGTCCGATGGCACCTCCAGCTTGGGTAGACATTGAACAGCAATCAGTTCCAGATTTACCCTTAAACACCTTCCTACATTCTTCGGATATAAAGGCACAAAAAAAAAAAAAAAAAACCTTTTTTAAAAAATACAATTATAATTTGGCATGCAGCACACAAACATATGGGTGACTGTACAGAGCTATCACAATTTACCCCTATCTGGGGTAATGAAAGGTTCACCCCAGGGAAAAATGATGGAGGATTTAAGCTATGGAAAACCAAAGGCATTCAGAAAGTTAAAGATCTATTTGCCGATGGCATGTTGCTTACTTTTGATCAGCTATGTAATAAGTATTTAATACCTCCAAAATATTTTTAAATACTTGCAATTGAAAAATTATATGTCATCAAAACGGAAACAAATAGTGGATATTCCACCCTTAACAAAATAGAAGACGTGTGTGTTGGGGACTTAAAAGGGAAAGGTTTTCTTTCTGTGTTCTATAATTTGTTGACGCTTTCCTCTAAAGATTCTGCAATGGATAAGTTAGACGCTTGGAGAAGGGATACTCTTGAAGATGAGGAAGACTGGAATCAGGCCTGTTTGAAAGCACAAAATCAAACGATAAACACATGATTTAAACTTCTGCAATATAAATGGCTCATGAGAACCTATATAACACGAGTTAGGCTTCATCATATGACCAGTGACATTCCAGATTCTTGCACTAAATGCTTATTTGAAAAAGGAACCCTTCTCCATTGTATGTGGGAATGTCTTGAAATTCAGGAATTTTGGAAGGATGTTATAAGGTGTCTATCTGAATTGTTTAGGGTGAAAGTCCCATTAGAGTAGCGGTTCTCTACGTGGGCGGTACCGCCCCCCAGGTGGCGTTGAGAGGACGGCAGGGGGCGCTGGCGGACATGTTTAAAAAAGGGGGGCCTTGGGATGCCTTTGGGGGGCGTTTGGTCGAAGGTAAACTTCACACCTTAAATCCACAACAATACCAGTTTAGACTTTGAGCAACTTGGTAAAACTATATTGTGTAACATTAAATCATGCTTGGCTGCAACTGTATCAATGGCAGCTCTTCTTCTTCTTCTTGTTCTTCTTCCTCTTCTTCTTCGTGTGAGAGGAGGGTGAGTGGAGAGCGGAAGGAGAGCGAAAGAGCGAGCGAGTGGGTTTTTTCCTATCTTTGCGTTTTCTTTCGTATCATTGTTTCACTTGGTGTTTATGTTTATAGTTTAGTTGTGTTTTTGTGTTAACTTGTATCAGAGTTTGTTCAGGGGGTTTTGTGTTTTGGGGTTTGGGTGTGGCCGTCAGGCGTGCCTGGCTTGGCCGGCGTCTGACGCCATGGTGGTGGTTGGTGGCGGTGCTTTCTCCACGCTGACACGGAAGAACGGTGTCAAGGTGGGCGCCGATACTCCGTGCAGCGTGGAAGAAGTGTGCCTGGCGGTGGGGACGTTGATAGGACACGGGGCAATTAAATCAGCAGCCAGGATGAACGGGGCAGTGGTGATATTTGTGGAAAAGGTCGAGCAGGCCCAACGGTTAGTGGAGGTGGGGGTGACTGCTAACGGCCTTTTCCTACAGGTATCACCACTAGCTTTACCTTCAGTTAAGGTAACCCTGTCCAACGTCCCCCCGTTCATCAGTGATGAGTTTCTGGTAAAAGAACTGTCGAGACATGGTAAGGTGGTCTCACCGATAAGAAAAGTACCGTCCGGCTGCAAGTCCCCCCTATTGAAACACGTTGTCTCCCACAGGAGACAGCTATTCATGATTTTAAATAGGAAGGACGAAGAGCTAAATTTAAGTTTCCGGGTAAGGGTGGACGATTTTGATTATATTTTATTTGCTACTTCGTCCAATTTGAAGTGCTTTGGCTGCGGGAAAGAGGGGCACATCGCCAAAATGTGTCCCGACAGAGCAGGGCAAGCGCCACCGGGTCCGGCCCAGCAGCAGCCTGCTGCTGCCGAGCGGGTTAGAAGACCCACAGGGCGAAGCAGAGGAGATGCCCGCTCCGACCGCGGGAGAACCTGCTGCCGCGGCGGAGGAACCTGCTGCCGCGGCGGAGGAACCCGCGGCGACCTCGGCGGGGAAATCCACAGAGGCCGCGGAGAGATCTGCGGCGGCTGCGGAGGAACCCGCCGTGGCGGCGGAGGAACCCAGCGCGGCGGCGGAGGAACCCACCACGGAAGGGAAAGCAGAAGAGAGGGCTGAGGTGGTGGTAGGTGGAAGTGTGGGAATGAATGAAAGAGTGGGAGAGAATGAGAGCACGGTGGAGTGTAGTGATGGGAAAAACAGTAACGGTGGTGAGATGAACGGTGGTGGAGAGAGTGAAGTGAGAGAAAGAGAGAGCGTGCAAGGGGAGCAGCAGGTGGAGGTGAGGGAAAGCAAGGAGCAGTCAGAGTTTGACAACCAGGGAGAGAAAGAGAGGCGAAGGTGGGAGGAAGAGTAAAAGGCGAGAATAGCGAAGGTTTAACTTATGAATCGACATGGAAAAAATGACAGGGAAACGGAAGAAACTATGGAAGTGGAAGTTTCAGACCCACAAAAAAGACGGAGTAAAAGGAAAAACGTAGTAATGGCCGAAAAAGCCAGCAAACAGGCCTACAAGTTAACTGTTGAAAAGAACGAGGCATCCGACAGCAGTGATGCTGAGAACTATTTCTCAGATAGTAGCGACATGTCAACCACCCAAATAAACAGTAGAGCACCAAAATACCCAGTCGAATTATACAGGAACTTTTTAAGAGACACCAAAGGGTTTAGAGGGATAAAGATAGAGAGCTACTTCCCTGATCTTAAAACCTTTTATTTTTCCGCAAAAAGTCACATCCGCAATAAAGACGCATCCGGTTTCTCTGACAGAGATATATTCCGACTAAAGAAAATCATGACAAAGGTTCGAAAACAAATTTGATGCAATGATGCAGAGCACCATTTTATCATTTTGTATAGTTCTTTTTTACTTTTTCTACCTTGTTTTTAGCCTCTTTTACCCACATGGATTCCTTTAAATAGCATCTTTAAATCTTCATGGGGCAAGGAGGCTGAAAAGAGAGCGATGATCTATCAACGCTCAATCAGAAAAAGATCGATGTAATATATCTACAGGAAACACATAGCGACAAGCAAACAGAAACAGACTGGGTTAGAGAGTGGAGAGGGGAGGTTGTTTTAAGCCACGGCACCTCCCAGAGTGCAGGGGTGGGCTTCCTCTTTGCAAGAGCGTTCACCCCGAACTCCACTGAGATACAGCACATAGTACAAGGGAGGTGTCTTTTAGTAAAGGCACATTTTGACGGTTTTAGTATAGTTTTTATCAATATTTATGCTCCCACCACCAATGCAGAGAAGAAGCGTTTTTATGAGAAAATTGGGAAGGCTGGGTGATTGTGGGTCAGGAGATTACGTTTTTATAGGTGGGGATTTTAATTGCACTGGGAATGAATTTTTAGACCGCAATCACGCAGAGCCGCATCCAGCAGCCCAACGTGCGCTGAGGCGGCTGGTCTCATCCAATGGCCTGGTTGACGTTTGGAGAAGGATGCACGCAGGTGCCAGGCAGTACACATGGTCCCACCTTAGCGAAGGTAAAATCTCTTTAGCCCGGCTCGACCGTTTTTATTGTTTTAAACACAATTTTAATGTGTTTAGAACATGCCAGATTTTACCAGTAGCTTTTACAGATCACTCTTGCTTTTAGGTAGTGTTTTTATCAGAAACATTGTACCCAGAAGCGCCTACTGGCATTTTAATGCAGCTCTAACACATGACCGGAGTTTTAAAGAGGTTTTAGCGTTTTTTTGGAGCAGTTTAGACAGAGAAAAACGGATTTTACTAATCTTAAACAGTGGTGGGACCATGGGAAAGTACAGATTAAGCTACTAAGCCAAAAGCATACTCTCAACGTTACACGCGACATTACCGGATCTATCAGAGATCTGGAGATAAACATAGTGGGTTAGAACAACTTTGTGTATCACAGGAAATCGAGAGCATATTGAAGCTCTCAAAGCCAAAAAGCTAACCTTAGCAAACCTGCTGGAGAGCAAAGTCCAGGGCGCACTGGTCAGGTCCCGGATCCAAAACATCACGGAGATGGATGCTCCCTCTAGCTTCTTTTTTAGCTTGGAGAGGAAGCACGGGCAGAGGAAGCAAATCCACTCATTGCTATCGGACACAGGGCAACAGCTGAGCGAGCCGGGTGAGATAAGGAGGAGGCGGTGGGTTTCTATCAGTCACTGTACAAAAGCGAGTATAGGGAAGACGAGAAACTGTTTGGGGAGTTCGGGGACGAACTACCCCAGATCTCTGAGGAGATCAACTCCGAGATGGAGCGTCCCCTAGGACTCCAGGAACTCCACGCGGCCCTCCTCGGAATGCAGGGCCAGAGGTCCCCGGGCGTTGATGGGCTCACGGTGGAGTTTTTCAAAGCCTACTGGGACCTTCTTTTCCCCGGACCTCCTCGAGGTCTACAACGAGAGCCTCACCACTGGCTCGCTCCCTTTGTCCTGCCGCAGGGCAGTCATTGCCCTGCTACCAAAGAAGGGAAACCTGCAGGGCATTAGGAACTGGCGCCCTGTGTCCCTCCTCTGCACCGACTATAAGATCCTCTCCAAGTCCCTGGCCGCGAGGCTGGGGAAAGCTATGGACAAGTCATCCACCGGGACCAGACCTATTGCGTCCCCGGCAGGTCCATGGTAGATAACATCTACCTGATTCGGGACATTTTGGAAGTCTCCGGTTCATTGGATTTAGATATGGCTTGATCTCACTAGATCAAGAAAAGGCATTTGACCGCGTTGAACACGGCTTCCTCTGGAAAACCATGAGGGGGTTCAGGTTCAGCGAGGGTCTTATGCCAAGGTCCAGGTACTGTACAGTAACATTGAGAGTATGTTGAAGATCAACGGTAACCTGTGTGCTCCTTTAGGGTGTGTAGAGGCGTTCGACAGGGCTGCGCCCTCTCCGGGATGCTCTACACCCTCTCCCTGGAACCCCTCCTCCAAAAAATACGTTCGTGTGTACATGGTTTGGTTTTACCTGGTTTACTAATAGTGTTGTTTTATCTGCCTATGCTGACGATGTTGTCACTTTTATTAGAGACCAACAAGACATCAATGTTTTAACCACCATCACAGAACAGTTTTCCACGCTGTCCGCAGCCAGAGTGAACTGGGGGAAAAGTGAGGCCCTGGCCGTCGGCAAGTGGTCCACTGGACTTCCGCTTCTCCCCCAAGGCCTCACGTGGAAGAAAGACGGTTTTAAATACCTTGGTGTCTTTTAGGGAACAAAGACATCGTCAACAAAAACTGGGAGTCCACCGAACAAAAAATCAAAGAAAAACTAGACAGGTGAAGTGGCTCACTCCCAGATGTCCTACCGAGGCAGAGTATTGGTTTAAACAACCTAGTAGCAACACAGCTGTGGCACAAACTAAGTGTGCTAGACCCACCAGCAGACTGCTGGGAACATACAAAGGGAAATGGTGAATTCTCTGGAGCGGTCGACACTGGGTGCCACAGTCTGTGTTGTTTTTAACCAGAGAGGAGGGGGGCCAGGGCCTTGTCCACCTGGCCAGCAGAACCGCAACTTTCGTCTTTTATTGTGCAAAAGTACCTGACAGAATCCCCTGTGTGGAGAGACGTGGCCAGCTGCATCTTCAGACGCGTCAATTGTCTGGGGCTGGATGCTGCTCTGTTTCTAACCGATTTTAGTCTTTAAAGCTAAAGGGGTTACCTCAATTTATCAGGGTGTTTTAAGTCCTGCGCTCTTTTTAAATGGAAAAGAGCACAAACGCTTAACTCTCTGCATTGGCTTTAGCAGAACCATTGGTGAACGGAGCGAGACTGGATGCCCGAGACAACAGTGTGCCAGGGATGAGCGAGGCGCTGACCAGGTCCGAGACGGTGACGCTAGGGCGGCTGATACGCGCAGCCGGGCCGGACCTCGCAAACATCGAGGAGGTTGGCGCACTGCTCGGGGTCCGGTCCGCCAGACTGACAAAGCGCTTCTTGGAACGGGTCAAGGAACGTCTGGCACCCGAAGAAAAGCAGCTCTTGCAGCTGCACGGGAAAGGGAAACACCTGCCAGACAAAAACGACCCGTTCCCAAGGGTGACCACAAGAGGCCGACCTAGGGGAAGACAGCGGCCCCCTATTGGAGGTGCAGAGCTGGACCTGAGTGCGGCAAACTCAAAGGGCACGTACCAATCATGTTGAAAGCAATAAACAAAAGGACACTCCACAACCGACCCACCAACGTATGGAGCAAAAAACTGACAGGACAAAAACCACAATGGAGGACAATATATAAGCCACCAATAAAAAAAAGGACTGGCGATCTCCAGTGGAGAATTCTCCACGGAGCAATAGCCACGAACGCGTTTTATCGGTGGATTAACTCTGAGGTTTTAAACGAGTGTCCTTTTTGCATGCTGCCAGAGAGTGTTTTTCACGTTTTATAGATTGTGCACGTTTATCCATTTTTTTTAGCGTTTTAATGAGATTTTTAGCTTGTTAATATGGTTTTTACAAACTCCGTTTTTATCTACGGTGTGCATCATAGCCGAGCCACCAGTTTTAAATCCCGCATTTTAAATTATTTAATCTCCGAAGCAAAAATGGCTATATACATAACACGAAGAGACAGAATGCAGGCAGGACCTCAAGTCGATGTTGTGGCTCTGTGGAAGTGTAATATAAAAGCAAGAATCAGACTAGAGTTTACTTCCACAGAGCCACCGCGGATTTTAATGGCTTTACACAAATGTGGGGTTTTAACGGTGTACTGTGCAATATTGGTGATGACAGAGAACTAAATTTTAACAAGATGCTGACATAACTATTTATTTATTTATTTATGTGTTTTTATTTAGTTTTCTTTTATTTCATCCAGAACCGAAAGAAATGTGAAAAAATGCACCCTGTTTTTAAAATTATTGTACAATAAATGTGTTGTTAAAAAATAAAAAAAAAATCTTCTTCTTCTTCTTCTTCTTCTTCTTCTTCTTCTTCTTCTATTCAGTGTTTGTAGCTCAGTTCAGCGTTACACCGGCTGATGACGCTGCTGTGATTCACTTTGTCTGGTATTTATGTAGGCTACATATGTTTGGCAGTTCTGTGATCATGTCAAAGCAGCAATTTATATTAAAAAGTGTTTTATTTCCGTTTGAAAGCTGCCCGCTACCATGGAAGGACAACAGAAAATCGCTCTTATAAAACATGTA
This sequence comes from Poecilia reticulata, assembly GCF_904066995.2. Taxonomy (NCBI): domain Eukaryota; kingdom Metazoa; phylum Chordata; class Actinopteri; order Cyprinodontiformes; family Poeciliidae; genus Poecilia; species Poecilia reticulata. The sequence goes on from NC_088840.1 coordinate 20,459,756, forward strand.
ATTACTAAAATCACGACTTTGTATCCCTCTGAAAAATGAACCCATTGAAATAAGAAATCCCTCCATGGGTGATACCATGATAGAGAACGTTCATTTTATAGCGTTAACATGGTGCTGTAAGTGGTCCGGTATGAAACGGGTTTGATGGAACAACGGTACCACAACACTTTTAAATTTCAATAATCAGAATACCGAAATTGTTTCCGTTGTTTTAAAGACTTATGTCAGTCTGCCTTTCACCATCGATACTCTTCCCGACCGCCCTGCACCTTAGGGGGTTAAAAAAAAAAAAAAAAAAAAGCCGCGCACATTGCGCAAAACTCAGAAACATGAGAAGCGGGAAAAACGGAGCGACTAGATGTGAAATATGGCATAAAAACAGAGAATCTGACGCTGAACAGTGAAAAATCAACACATGATGTGAAACACATGACGATTAGGAGGCGCAGCAGGTGATGAGCGAAAATTACTGATGGTCAATAAACGATCATACAAATCTAGCAACAGGAAAGAAACTAAAGTGGACATAGCAATAAACCGACAGAGGATAATATTAATCAAATGAATATTGTTGAATTGTCATGGGCAGGAGCGCAACTACACATTATTCAGGTGGTTGCGAAAACATAAATCGGCGCCCCCCCACGAAGGAGCGTAGAAACACACGCCCCCCCCCCACCCCCCCCTCCTCCAGACGCCGATACGTTTAGGGCAAAACTCAACTCGCTACATTTACCCCGTTATGTGCGCGAGGTGAAGGAGCGTAAGGCGCGCTGAAGTGTACGAGAAACATAATCGGTGCGCCGATTCAAAACATCTACAATAATGATAGTAACATTAATAATAAATAATTGTCAGTGCAAAGTAGCCTACAAATTTTTTGGTGCGGGGCGGTGAGGGACTGGAGAAGGGCTAGGGGGGCGCTGGTCCGAAAAGGTTGAGAAACACTGCATTAGAGGTTAAAATCTGTGTTCTGGGAATATACCCAGTGGAATTTAAACAATCACAGATTAAAACTAAATTGATAGACTATGGACTTCTTCAAGCCAGAAGATCTATTGCGTTATGCTGGAGGAGCATGGACGGGCCCTCCATGGGACTCTGGAAGAAAGAAATTGCAACTCACTCGGACTGGAAAAACTAACATACATCGCCAAGGGTAAACAGCGGGACTTTGAGACTTGTGGGAGCCATATATGAGGATCATAGGGACTGAAGACGGAGCTTAATAATGGATGTCTTGAATGGATGTCTTGTTTACAGTTTTTATTTATATACTGTCTTGTTAATTTTCTTTTGTTCTAATTTAAAGGGTCTTTTTGGAATTAAACAAATGCAGGTTTGAATGGTGAATGCGTGAGTGAATGTGATGTTCATAATGTTAAGTTGATTGTTTGTAAATTTATGTCCTAAAAGAGAAAATTCAATAAAATATATATATAAAAAAAGAATGTGGAATATGTGCCGGTAAGCTAATATAAGTAAATATTGGACCGAACTTTATAAAGTGCCGTTCTACAAAGTATTTTAAATTAGTACTAAAGACAGAGTTTCTAACTTTTAATGTGATTATTTAATTGTTTTGGGGCATTTCTAAATAAAGAGCACAATGTTTTTATTTGATATAAATTATTCTGATAATTTTTATATTGACATTGATGAACAGACACACTTTTACAGTGTTTTATTAAATAATATATTTACATAATTCCATAATTTAATGTACATTTAACATTTCAAGGCAACAAATAATTTTCTTGTATTTATTTTTTATACATTATTGAGAAATGACTTTTGATTTATAAATCAGTCATTGTCAAACATTAAACTACATATTTTTCTTACTTTTTTCAGAGAATTTTTTTACAGTATGTCAACTCTTCTATTGACAGCAAAGAGTAAAAATAATTCAGAGTAAATTATTTTTATTTCATTACATAAGCTGTGCAAACCAGATTCCAAAAAAGTTGGGACACTAAACAAATTGTGAATAAAACTGAATGCAATGATGTGGAGATGGCAAATGTCAATATTTTATTCATAATAGAACATAAATGGCAGATCATCTCTTTCAGGGAAGACCCTGCATTTTTCAACAACATAATGCCAGACCACATTCTGCAGCAACCACAGCATCATGGCAAAGTAGGAGAAGGATCCGGGTACTGAAATGTCCAGCCTGCAGTCCAGATCTTTCACCTATAGAGAACATTTGGCGCATCACAAGAGGAAGGTGGGACAAAGAAGGCCCAAGATGATTGAACAGTTAGAGGCCTGATGGGAGAGCAGTCCTATTTCTAAACCTGAGAACCTGGTCTCCTCTGTTCCCAGACATCTGTTGACTGTTATAAGAAGAAGGGGAGATGTCACACAGTGGTAAAAATGGCCTTGTCCCAACTTATCTGGGATTTGTTGACGTCATGAAATTTTGAAACATATTTTTCCCTTAAAATGATACATTTTCTCAGTTTAAACTTTTGATCTGTGATTTGTGTTCTATTGTGAATAAAATATTAGATGTTGGCACCTCTACATCATTGCATTCATTTTTTATTCACAATTTGTTTTGTGTCCCAACTTTTTTGGAATCCGGTTTGTATTTTATTCACATATAAAATGTTTAAAAGTGCATTTTTGCATTCATTCCTACCATTCAGTGCCAATTCGCCAATTACAGGGGGTCACACTCTTAAGCCTCCCTGGTAAGGTCTATTTAGGGGTCCTGGAGAGGAGGGTCTGTCGGATAGTCAAACCTCGGATGCAGGAAGAGCAGTGTGGTTTTCGTCCTGGTCGTGGAACACTGGACCAGCTCTACACCTTCAGCAGGGTCCTGGAGGGTGAATGGGAGTTCGCCCAACCAGTCTACATGTGTTTTGTGGACTTGGAGAAGGCGTTCGACCGTGTCCCTCGGGAGGCCCTGTGTGGGGTACTCCGGGAGTATGGTATGGGGTACCGGGCCCTTTGATACGGGCTGTCAGGTCCCTGTATGACCGGTGTCAGAGTCTGGTCCGCATTGCCGGCAGTAAGTCGGACTCGTTTCCGGTGAGAATTGGACTCCGCCAAGGCTGCCCTTTGTCACCGATTCTGTTCATTACTTTTATGGACAGAATTTCTAGGTGCAGCCGAGGTGTTGAGGGGATCCGTTTTGGTGGCCTTAAGATCACATCTCTGCTTTTTGAGGATGATGTGGTCCTGTTGGCTTCATCGGAACGTGATTTGCAGCTCTCACTGGAGCGGTTCGCAGCCGAAAGTGAAGCGGCCGAGATGAGGCTCAGTGCCTCCAAATCCGAGGCCATGGTCTTGAGCCAGAAAAGGGTAGAGTGCCTTCTCCGGGTCAGGGGGGTCGTCCTGCCTCAAGCTGCTGTTCTTTAGTCTGTTTCAGCTTCACCATGTTGGTATTTAGCTATAAAGATGCTATGAGTCAGAGCCCAACATGCTGAAAATTTATTTTTCTGAATGTGAAAGAAAATATATATTTTCTATTTCACTTTGGATAATTTCTCTTTTATCCTTGGTTTTAGCCTGTGAACCAGGACGTCTCAGAAGTCATTGAGTTCTCCCTGAGTGACCAGCAGACTGAAGCCCTGGCTGTAACCATTGTTCACAGTATAATAAAGAAATGTTTTATTCTTTCACTTTTTGTATATTTTTAAATATTTCAATCTGAAGTATTAGTGTATTAATACAGATTATGTAATGAAATAAAAATAATTTACTCTTTTAGAATTATTTTCACTCCTTGCTGTCAATAGCAGAGTTGACATACTGTAATAAATATTTTTTCTCTGGAAAAAAGTAAGAAAAATATGTAGTTTAATGTTTGACAATGACTGATTTATAAATCAAAAGTCATTTGTCAATAAAGTATAAAAAAATAAATACAAGAAAATTACTTAGTTTCCTGTCTTGAAATGTTAAATGTACATTAAATTATAGAATTGTGTAAATATGCTCTTTAATTAAGTGTAGCCGAGTTAATTTTATATTTTTTTATTTTTTATGGTGAACCTTCTCAAAACACATGATTGCTGTCGCCTCTGTACTGCAGTGGGTTATTTCTGTTTTATACTGTTTTTACTTTTGGACTCTAGTGTGGTTCCAAATCCATCCCCATTATATATGTATATTTGTTTTTTCTTGGTTTTTGAATTGTATTTTATTTTGGTGGAGAAGCTTTTATTTTCTTGTTTCCTGTTTCTGTATCACATCCTGTGCGTTCGCGCTGCCTCCTCAGTTGAGACAAGTACACCTCGCTGCAGCAAACAGAAAGGGGCGGGACGGACCACTGTCAGCCTCATACCTTATTTGGAAATTGGACCATTGCAATCCGGAAGTGAAGGGGGCGCTATTTCCTGTATTATCCGCGGTCTTCCGTTTTTATTTTCTTTTTAAATCTATCTTCACCTTCACATTTACCACAGCACGGTATAGGTAAATGCTATTTAGTTCGGTTAAGAATAATTATTGCACTGTCAATAAATAACTTCTAATAGATGTTTTTAGTTCCTAAAGGAACACTTTAACATCTTCATGAGCTCAGAGGGTCAAACTGATAAATAATGAGGATGGATGCTCTCTGCTAGAATATTTCTTGCCTTCTTTCATGTTCTTTCAGCAAACAGTTGAGACAGAGATGTCTCAATTGAGACATCTCTGTTGAGACAGAGATGTCTCAACAGAGATGTCTCATAAACAAGACCTTTCAGGTCTTGTTTATGTCATTTAATTAGCTCTACTTCCTTAAGAATATGGAAAGGTGTGTTTTTTTGTTAGGGAATTTCTCTTTTACTGTTTTTTCAATCCATCCATCCATCCATCCATCCATCCATCCATCCATCCATCCATCCATCCATCCATCCATCCATCCATCTGCCGCTTATCCGGAGTCGGGTCGCTGGGGCAGCAGCTTCAGAAGGGAGGCCCAGACTTCCCTCTCCCCAGCCACTTCCAGTAATGTCAGAATTTATAATAAATAATAAAGACTTTGGTATTCTGATTTGGTAATGTCATTAGATTAGTTGTCTTACCACCCCCACGACACTAGAGGCAGCAGTAAACCCCAAAAAGATGCGACTAAGGAGCAGATTTAGAAGTACACCAAAAACTACAGAATTTGTTAAAAACTGTGAGCTGCGCTTAAGTAAATAAAAGATTGAAGTTCAAATACATGCTGAGAGTGAAACTCCTTCCTAAAGGTTGTTAAGGAAGAATTTTTATATTACTGGTAAATTTAGCAAAACTCTGGCTCTGATACTTCCTTTTGATCCCGGGTTTTCTCGCGTGGCCACGTGCGGGGACAAAAACACAACAATGCGTGTTGACGTCACAGAATTACAGGATTTAATCCAATCAGAAGAAAATATAAGATAGTACAGGAAACTAAAGAAAGACAGATACAAACATTGTTACCTGAGACAAGAAGACAAAGAAATATCAAGGACGTCCTTGGAGAAAGAGCTGGTGCAGAAGTAAAATAAATCAGCTTTTTCTGAATTGTTTCCCTTGTGCACAAACTTTTATACCTGTAGGTGTGTTTTCCTCTTTAATGTATTCAAATAAGGCGTATCTCTACTTGACCAATTGGAAGACATCTCTGGCCCTTTTAAATTTAGAAAAAGTCCCGCAGTTTGGTCGCAAGATCAAACACCTTTTGTTAAATAAGGTAGAAGCAGACTCTCCGAATTCATGGTGGTTTATGGCTTTCACAGATCAGTGTGAAAAGCTAGAACTTCCTACTGATTGTTTCCCAACAGACAAAGAGCAGATCGGAGATCTTGGCAAACAATCTGCTTTAACTACAGTAAAATATATCAATAGGTCAGAATATGTTATACATTTTAAAACTATAATTATGGTATTTCAATCAAGTCATGATAAATTCTAAAACTAACTTATTTTAAATTTATTTTCTTAACACTATCCAGCCTCCTGTGGCTCTACAGCCATCTGGACAAAAAGAAACAAATGCAGAAACCTCACAGGTAGCTGTGAAATTCTGGTTTCTCTTCTGCTCTGCCAGGAACAAACCTTTAATACTTTATTTTAATTCAATGTAAAGTTCTCCAAAAACCCAATTTGTTCTTCTGCACTCAGCATCTCCAAGGTTTAGTCCTGATATCAAACCAAAAGCAATAGATATAATATCAACAGAAAATAATGAAGTACAATTCCTGTTTCTAATTAGGAATTAGAAACAAATAAGAATTAAGACATTCATTCACCATAAACCTAAGTATTTTCTAATACTAAAAACATTTTCATGTGATTCTAATATAGTCAGAAATAATACAATTTCAAATACATTCATCATTAACTAAGTTAATTCTAAAACAAGATAATAGAATTTTTAGTCAAAACTTGTTATTAATAACTAAGAAAAATGTCTTACAAATTAAATGTTAGTGATTTAAAACATTTTATGTTATATTCAGTTTTTGCACCATGTCAGATGTTAGTTCTGGAAGACTTCTTATCCTGGTTACGTGAACCGACCAAAGTTCCCTTTCTCAGAGTAATTCAAGTGATAATGTCCTCCACCTTCCTGCATATGTTAATTTATGACCTCCTGTCTTTAATGATAAGACTCCAGGGGTCTGAGCCAAAATTCTCTTGCAGATTCTCTATTCTCCTTTGTACTTTAAATACTTCGGGTTTTAAATCACTCACACAAACCTGTTCAAACTTAAGAAATTCGTTCTAAAAGGTTTAAACTGTGTTAAACACTCAAAATCATAATTTTTCTCAACAAGGTGAAGATAGATTTAAAAAGAAAATAAAACGGGAGACCGCGGATAATACAGGAAATATTCACTTCCGCATTGCAATGGTCCCATTTCCAAATAAGGTATGAGGCTGACAGTGGTCCGTCGCCGCCACTTTCTGTTTGCTGCAGCGAGGTGTACTTGCCTCAGTTCGCGCCAAGCTGCGCTGGGGAGAGGTAAGTGCACTCAGTTGTCTTGCAATTGTGGATTAAAACATTCAAAATGTTATATAAAAAGAGGGTATGCTGCTCAACTCATAAGTTGTAAATAGTTGTTTAACCTATTGATGTTTAGCACAGCACTGTTCTGGGTATTTAATTCCCACGGTTTTTTGCATTTATTCGGGTTATCCGGTAACATGGTTATTTTATTTATTTATTTTTGTTCTGTTGGATGGTAAAGGTGTGTGTGGGAAAGCCAGAGCCAGGAGCTGCTGCTGAACTTGGTTTTGTTTTAAACAGGTATGTGAGTTATTTCAAAATGTTACCCGGTTGTTGTATATTTTTATATTGTGATGGAAAATTGTAACTTTTGGGCAGATTTCAGTTTTATTTTAATTGTTTTTACGAATGCAGATTTTATTTTATTATTATTTGTGAACTTTAATTAGTTTTATCCAATTCCTCTGAGTTCGCGCCAAGCTGCGCTGGGGAGAGGTGTGTGTGGGAAAGCCAGAGTCAGGAGCTGCTGCTGAACTTGGTTTTGTTTTAAACAGGAATAAATCGTCGTAAATCCTGGTTCCTGCTTTTTGGCTGTATAAAAGGGAAGTTCAGCATCCAAAGTGTATCCACTACTTCACTGCAGCTGGAGTGTCAAACTGATCTCTCTGGTCATGGACAGCGACAAGGACAGCACAGGCAAGAAGCCCAACTATGGTAAGTCAGGTTAGCTATATATTGAGTCTGTTACGATGTATGAAATATCTATAAACAAAAATATTTGTTTTTGTTTATAGATATAAACTGATGAAAATGACCGATGGATCAAAAATGTGCCAGCACACGGAGCAGAAAATCAGCCAACACAGAGCAATCAGACTTTACTTTTTTATTCTTTTTTAGCGCTAAAAAAGGAGACGCTTACCCTTACAGACTAAGTCAATGTGACCGAGTCTATACAGCATCTGATCAAAAACGGGAAGATTCGTTTACTATACTGTAAGAACGTACCCCGTGGTCATCCAACGTCTTACGTCAGTTCTGCATCAACTAAGTTTCTATTTCCTGGGAGATGAGAGTCTGAGGAGTCTCTGTATGTGTTACATTTACCAAGGCCTTTGTGTGAAAATATGAGAATGTAGTGTGTGAAAGCATGTGAGTGTAGCTTGACCTTGATAAGCACCTCAACAGCTCCCCCTTTTGGTCTCAACAAGACCACTCAAAACAAGGAAAAAGTAAAATAATGAAAGAAATAAGAGGGGGGCTGTACATCCTCAAGTAGACACTGTCCCTTCCGGAAAGCTTCCCCGGAGGCTTCTTCCACCCGCACCCTCCACCAGTTTTTGTCTTTTATTAATTTCATGTCATTTCATTTCATGTTTGGGGGTAAAAACGGACAGGGCACCCCTATGCCTCCTAGGCGGTGGATTAAAATCACAATGTCCCCTTTACAATCTGGTAAAACACATCTGGAAAGAAAATTGTTGAAGGGTGTTAGGGTGTTAAATTTAGTTGTTTTTTTTTTTGTTTGTTTTTTTTAATTAGTCAACCGTCCATGGCATGACTGCTTTGTTTGTTGGTTGTTGTTTTTTTTGTTTTTTTTTTTTTAAATAAAATGCTTCCTGCAGTTTGGGAGAATTTCATCATCTCTAACTATACATCAAGCACACTGCTGAACCATCACTTTGTGGAACCAATATTATAACCGTTACTTTATAATTTATGTATTTTTTTAATTTTTTTTTTATTATTATTATTTTTGGTTTGTTACCTCAGGTCAACGCCATGCCATAGAAGGATAATGAACTGTAAAAGAGCAAGGTCTGAAAGTTTTTATGTTAGTTTATTTTATATTTTTGATCTTTATTGTTAGTAAGAAAATTAAAAACAGTGAGTGTTAGATCTATTAAAATTCAAAATGTTAGGACAATATTTCAAAACTTAATAAAATGCAAACTTGAATAAAGTGTCAGGTTAATATTTTAAATTGAGTAAAATGTTAAACGGTGAAATCCATCAAGTGTTAGATAATATGTAAAAATGCAAAAAAGTCAACAAAATTGTAAGATTAATATATGTTTTTAAAAGTTAAGAACTCAACACTAATCAAATTTAATAAAAGGTAGGATGAACCAAAGTTAGTTATGACTTAAAACTTAATAAAATGTGAAATTAGAAATGTTAAGGTACTACTTGTTAATGTCAATGAAGCAGTAATGAAGTATGTATAAAACAATGTACTAGTGAGTTAATAAACCAAACTTATAGAAATTTCTATGTAATATTTGAAAGTTAATGAACTAGAGAGAAGATGCAATGTTAAATGAAATGGGACGATAAGAAAAGCTTATAAGTAATGAGTCTAGAAAGGCACAGAACAGACAATGAACACATTCATAAAACAACAAACCAATGCAATAAATCAGGATCAAGGCAGCACAGTCAAAATATACTGATATGAATTAACTATGATGAAGAAATAAGTAAAACTACTTTCTAAGTAAAGCATAATATTTCAATAAAATTGAATCATATCAGTCTCTATATAACGAGACCTATCAACGTCAAATCGGTTTCTGCGTGTGTCCAGATGTTGAGGCGGCGCAGCTCGATGGGAAACCCCGACAGTGCCTGCGAGGCTTCAGTGGCGTTTCAGCTGTAAGTTGGTCCATCAATCGTGGAAGGCGCCTACAGTCTGACATCCTGGCAGACCCAGAAAGGATTAGACTTCATTCTGTAACATAAAAACACAACCAAAGCGAAATCAATGGATTATATAAAGAAAATTAAAGTGAAGGAAAGCATTTTTTTTTTTTCACTAGATACTAGTACTGCCCTTAAACTCTGGAAAGCTGGATTTTCACGGATCTTTCACGTTCCCGGAAAAGCATCTGATAGACAAGTGGCTGTCTCTCACTGCTGCTGCCTTTTTCTATGGTTGAGGTGATGCACCGCACAGCCAAGGACCTCATACAGGGAACACAGCAGCATCCACAGGTGATCAGGAGAGCAAAGAAAGTTGCCACAGAACCCAGCAGAGAGATAATGATGTCTTTGTACTTCCCGAACGTGTTAACGAGCCACTGATCCAAGGGATTGGTCACTCCAGAGTGTTCGTGTATGGTTTTGCTCAGGGCTTTGAGTCCTTCCAGTGCCTTGGTCACCGTCCCATCCGGGGCTGTGTTATTGGGCACAAACACACAGCACATATCCCCAAACATTGCACAAACCCCCTCTTTTTCAGCTAGTAACATGTCCAATGCTATTCGGTTTTGAACAGTCATTAACGAGGTGGGGCCTAGCTGTCCGGCCAGCCCTTCAACTGCATCGCTAGTCAAATTTGTTAGCCTGAGCAGATTGTAATGCACATAATTGTAATGCACATAACACCCAACATTTTTGTTGGGTGTTATGAATAGAAGAAGACTTTCAAAGCCTGCTGCAACCTGGTCTGCTAGTTTGTATTGATTCGGAACCCCGCGAGGAACACCAATGCTGTCAATATATGTAGGGGAGTTTGCCTGCAAATCAAAAACGCTGCGCCTTTTACGTGAGGAATTGCTTTCGTCCACCGGTTGTTTTTCTCCCAGTATGATCACTTGTGCTCTAAGTCGGACCATGGCACAAACCCCTTTCATATTTGTGTCAACTCTCACAAATAGTTTGCTTCCTCCGCACAGATAAAATAACCCATCTCTAGCCCATGTGCCTATTAAATGTCCTGGGAGAGTGGTGTTACACCAGCTCGCATCAATCTGACCTACACTGACATTACCTGTTGTTAAATTGAAGCAGACATAATTGTCTTTAACTGGGATGGCTGGCACCATTCGGGTTTTGTTGTTGACTGCCGGAAACAATGCTGTTAAGTCTTCACATCCGGAGGGTTGTCTCATTTTAGTCATGCTAAGCATGCAGTTAAAACCCCAAACATCAGATTGAATCAAAGGTGCTGGCACGGTGTACATTTTAGGTCACCCCGCTGTGCAGGCCACACAATTAGACATCTGGTGATCTCGAACTGTTGCTGTTAACCAGTCTAACCATAAATTGGTTCCTGTATAACCGGTAGCTAACATTACCACATCAGCAGGGGTCAATTTAGAGTAGTCGAAAGTAATCACCTTTCCAGTTTGCTTATTTAAAAATCCTGGATCTGCAATATTTTGGGAGGAATCAGATTTGTTTTTGGGTGGTGTCAGAAGATTAACTTGGATGACTTTTAGAGGGTCTCCTCCGCTTGCTTCAACCCCAATTACAATGTACATCCGTTCAGGATTGCTGTCATACAGTGACTGATGTACGTCATGCAAGGATAAAATGAGCGGATTATCTGTGGGTGAATAAAGTCTGGCAAAAGACATCTTATTTACCTGAGTACTGGGCAAACGGGAGTGGGTTGGTGTCCACCATGGCCCTGTGTAATGAGTGACCGTATCCCAGCTAGGGCAGAGTTGACAGTAAGGACACCACCCATTCTCACAAGGTTCGTAACACCTGTTAATGTTAAAGTCCATACACAAATACACCTCCCAGCTTTTCCATTCCACTGGATTGCCCCCGCAGTCAACGATGTCACACAGGTCAAATCTAAATGCCGTGTCCGAGCCCTTGTAATAGTTCAATGTTAGTACAGGTTGTTGGTCATCTGATTTGCGTCTGCTGCCGTCAGTCTCATGTTCTGAAGGGGTGTCTCTAGGTACTATACGGTGTGGTGGCAAGGTCGTCTGTGCGTGATCAATCAATCAATCAATCAAATTTTATTTGTATAGCACATTTCAGCAGCAAGGCATTTCAAAGTGCTTTACATAATTAAAATAAAAACAGAAATAAACAGTGAGAAAGAGAGAAATTTAAAAAATAAAAATAAAAAAACAAACTCCCGTTGTCCTTTGCGGAATTTAACTAACTATAGAGGACTCCGCCGTCCTTTGCGGAATTTAACTATTTCATAGAGGACTCCGCCGTCCTTTAGCAGGGGACGCCGCCGTCCCACACAGAATTTAACTAACTTAGAGTTAGGGGAGTCTGCCCTCCCGCGGACTTTAACTGCTTTTATTGTACCTGACAGTGCCTAGGATTCTCAGGGTTTAACTTCTTACCAGAGGACGCCGCCGTCCCACACAGAATTTAACTAACTTATAGTTAGAGGAGTCTGCCCTCCCGCGGACTTTAACTGGTTTTATTTTATTTTTATTTTATTTTAATTTTTATCGTTTTTTATTTTTATTTTTTATTTTCTTAAGACATCAAAACCCGCACTCTAACCCTAATTTAGCCATAAGCAACTCTAAACAGGTGGGTTTTAAGTTGAGATTTAAAGGCACCCAGTGTTTCAGCTGTTTTACAGTTTTCTGGAAGTTTGTTCCAAATCTGTGGTGCGTAGAAACTGAATGCTGCTTCTCCTCGTCTGGTTCTGGTTCTGGGGATGCAGAGCAGACCAGAACCAGAAGATCTGAGGGTCTAGATGGTTGGTACAGTAATAACAGATCTATAAGGTATTGTGGTGCTAAACCGTTCAGAGATTTATAAACTAACATCAGTATTTTAAAGTCTATTCTCTGAGCTACAGGGAGCCAGTGTAGGGACTTTAAAACTGGTGTTATGTGCTCTATCTTCCTGGTTTTAGTGAGAACCCGAGCAGCAGCATTCTGGATCAGCTGCAGCTGTTTGATTGATTTATTAGTCAGACCTGTGAAGACGCTGTTGCAGTAATCAATGCGGCTAAAGATAAATGCATGGATGAGTTTCTCTAGATCGTGCTGAGACATAAGTCCTCTAATCCTAGAGATGTTCTTCAGGTGATGTGTGATGTGTCCCATGCACCCGAATGTACTCTAAGCCAAAAACCATCCATGTCATCACTAATGCTATAGTACCCAATACTGCTACCGTGTGCCAAGGGTGTGTCTGGAGCACCCAGCGGATGGAGATGCGAGTGGGTGCAGGCATGTTAAGTGCGTGTTACCGTTGCTGGTTCTGGTTCCGGGGCGGCTGCACACTGTGACCAGTGGTACCAGGTGTCACCTTTGGTTTTAAGTTTTACTGCGTGGGCTGTTCTTTCCACCACTTGGTAAGGTCCAGTGAACCTAGGTTCTGTCCACTTTCGTTTGATGACTTTCAACCACACCCACTGGGTGGTGGGCTCCGTGGGAGTCGATTTCTCTGTTTGTTCCCCTTGGATTCTACACCATTCTCTCTTTAAAGTCTGTAACTGAGAAAAATAGTCTTTCCTCGTTAGAGGGTGTAGGTCACCTGAATCCTCTGTTGGTGGTCGGGGTCCTGGAAAACTTTGTCCAGTGGTGATCTTGAACGGCGTCAATCCTGTCCCAGAGTTGACCGAGCACCTGATGGACATCAAAGCCAAAGGTAATGCATCAACCCAGTTTAATTTGGTCTGTGCACAGATTTTAGCCAATTTTGTCTTTAAGTTCTGGTTCATTCTTTCTACTTTTCCTTGAGATTGCGGGTGGTAGACGGTTCCAAACCTGTGTTTGAGGCCGAGGTGGGCCTCCACTGTTTGTAGATCTTTATTCTTAAAATGGGTTCCATTGTCTGACCTGATTTTCTCTGGAAACCCGTGCCTGGGGATGTAATGGTTGATCAGACATTTTATCACCGTCTTACTGTCCTCTTTTGCTGCTGGCCAGGCCTCTGGCCAACCTGCGAAAGCATCAACACACACCAGCAGATATCTTTTGCCTTGCACTGTGTTCACCATATCTGTAAAATCCAACACAATTTCTTTCCCTGGACATGTAAGTGGAGGAAACTGTCCCTGTGGGGGATTTAAAGTTTTCTTAGGATTGAACTGTCCACACCTTTCAAAATTTTGCACAAAATGTTTCACCATATCAAACATGTAAGGGTGCCACCATCCTTTGAGGTTGTGCAACATCCGTTTAGTCCCCACATGTCCAACCCCATGAGCTTCCTGGAACAGCTCCTGTTTTCTCCCAGGGGGCAGAATTAACCTGCCGTCTGGGCCCCTCCAGCATCCATTTGTTTCAGTGGCACCCCTGTGCTTCCACATGTTTTTCTCCTCTGGAGACGCCCCCTTTTGACATCTTTTCACCTCTTCCAGCGTCAGTTTGTCTTTTAATTCCTCCTCAGAGGAACACACCATCATGAAATCTTTGTAGCCTGCAGCTATTTTTGCTGCTCTGTCGGCTGCCTGGTTCCCCTTGGCAACTAATGTGTCTGTTAGATCATGGCCTTTACATTTTATGACTGCTACTCTTTCTGGCAACAGTAATGCTTCTGCCAATTCTTTTACCTCACGCTCATGTTTGATGGGTTGCCCACTTGCTGTCAAAAATCCTCCTCTCATCCATTGGCAAAGTTCCACATGGACTGTCCCCGCCACATAGGCTGAATCTGTGTAGATGTTTGCCTGTAACCCTTGGGCAAGCTTTAACGCTTCCGCCACTGATTTATTTCTGCCCTCTGTGCAGATGCTGGTCCTTCCAGTCTTTCTGCTTTTCTTGTGAGAAAGCCTGCTTCAGTGCTTTCTACTACTGCAAACCCAGCTCTTAGTTCTTGTGTGTGGTGTCTAAAACAACAACCATCTGTAAAGAACTGTCTCACCTCTGGCCCAATCCAGGGAGTTGCTTCCAGGTCTGGTCTTACCTTTTCTGACTTTGCCACCAATTCTGCACACTCGTGTGGTTCTCCGTCTGCAAAACAGTCTGCCATATTTATGCCTTCATGAGTGAATGAAATGTTCGGAGCTTCCAGGACTTTGGAAAGTCTTTGTTGTCTCAACGCTGTCATGGTGAAACTCTGTGAGTTTACATATGCCACCACACTATGTGTAGTTAACACCTGCAGTGCATGTCCCATGACAATATGTGCGGTTTTTTGAATCAGTTTGGCTATCCCAGCTGCGTGTTGCGTGCACGGGGGATGCCTTTTTTCCTTGTTGTCCATCATTACAGATGAGTACATCAGTACCTTTCTCTCTCTCCCTTTTTTCTGGAACAAAACCCCATTAACAGCAATTTTTGTTACAGAAACATCAAGAAAAAACGGCAAGGTGTAATCTGGGAGGGAGAGTTCTGCAGCTAATGCCATGTGTTGTTTTAGCGAGATGAAAGCTTGTTCTGCCTCAGTTGTCCAAATGAGGAGACTGTTCAGATTTCGCATGCCTTGTTCTTTAACCAAGGCCCGAAGTGACTGAGTTAGGTCAGTGTAGGAGGGAATGTAGCTCCTGCTGTAGCCAGTCAAAACCAGAAAAGAGAGCATGTCTTTAACTCTGGTGGGTTTAGGATGCTGTAAAATGGACTGCTTGTGGGAAGGAGACATGCTAGTTGTTCCTGCTGAGATTATCCTCCCCAGAAAAGAAACTTGCTTTCTCGCAATCTGCAATTTGTTTTTACTGACCTTAAAGCCTGCCTGATGTAGGTGCTGCAAGACCAGGGAGGTCGCTTTAACGCAGGTCTCCGCAGTGGGGGCAGCCAGCAAAAGGTCGTCCACATACTGTATGAGGGTCGTGTGTGGAGGGAGAGGACACTCCTGCAAAATATCCTTCAAAACTTGGTTGAAGAGGCCTGGAGAAAGGGCAAAACCTTGGGGCAGCCTGGTGTAACGCCACTGCTGTCCCCTGTAAGTGAATGAAAAGTAATCCCTGCAGCTTTCGGCCAGAGGGAGACAGAAAAATGCATTTGCCAAATCAATACATGTATACCACTGCTGACCGGGAGTTAAGGCAGCAATAGAAACATATGGGTTGGGAACCGGGACAGTTGGTGTTTTGAGAACTGCATTTACAGCTCTGAGGTCATGGGCCATTCTGTATTTGCCGGTACCTTTTTTCTCCACCGGTAGAATGGGAGTGTTCCAGTCAGACTGTGAGGGTTCCAACACGCCAGCCTCAATCAGCCCTGTTATTGTCTCTGCGATGCCCTGTTCAGCTGCAGGTTTGTGTGGATACTGAGGAATCCAAAGGGGTCTCTCAGAGTCCACCTGAAACGAAATAGGAGAACAGGAAAGAAGCCCAACATCTGTGGGCGACTCCGCCCAGAGAGATGTGGGCATGGATGTTATTAGTTGTGCCGCTAGTGGGTGGTCAGATTTTTCCCTACCATGATGTCTGGACACTTGTTCATGATGGAGCTCTACCTGTTCAGAACCTGAAAAACTGATTTTATATGTGTCAAGAGAGGGGGAGAAAGACAAACCTGGTGCTGCGGTGACAACCCAATCTGTGGCTTCGAGGGCTTGTTTAACCATGCCGCCCAACTCCTTAGCTTGATGCTCAGGGTGCAGAAAGAGTGAAATGTGAGGCACAGCTTCTTCAGACATTTCATACCACTGTAATTGCTTTCCTGTAAGACAGACAGCAGCAGCCACACCACCAGGAGCCACAGAAATATCTGAACTTTTTACCTCCCTGGTTGTTTCCTCCACAGAGGAAAGGAAGGCTTCCTGGTACCATTCAGTGTTTTCCCTGTCATAGAAAGGGTGACATGAGGGGGTCAGGCGGGGAGACATAGGGACGCAGAGCCAGGATCCAGGGCTTCCAGGTCATGAATGTTGGCATCAGGCTGCTGGAGGCTAAGTTCGTTAAGAGGCCCCAGTAGATATCAGCATACTCAGACACCACGGGCTGCATGAGAAATTGTCCATCTGTGTGGAAATTCCCACAAGGTAGGGAGGTGCCATCAGGAAATGCAACAGTTAATCCATCAGCAGAACACATGACTGTAGCACCCATCTTTATCAGCAAGTCTCTGCCTAGTAAATTAACTGGAGTTGTGGGAGAGCTCACAAATGAATGTTTCATGTGCTGATTACCCAATCTGAAGGACAAAGGCGTAGTGAATGGCAGACTCTGTTCAGTCCCTGAGAACCCTGTGTTACGGCCCAAGGCCTTTTCCTCTGGGTCTCTAACATCCATGTCTTTAATTGGTGCAGATTGGAAGTGGAGGCAGCTGGCCAGTGTCTCCAGATCCACCTTAAGACTCACCACTTCCTCTGACTGAGCAGCTCTTTTCTTTCTGTCTCCCTGCCACTCTCTCCCTTTGTCCCTTTCTTTCCCAACCAGTTATGACTTTTGTTAAATAAATTCCTTTTTAAGTTATTCCATGCATTGCTTCCCTTTCATTTGTTATGGTTTAAGAGCCAGACCATAACAAATTGGGGGCTCGTTCAAATTTATGTTAGTGTTGTTGGGTTAGTTAAGTGGTAAACATTGTTTGTTAATTTAACTGGGAAGCTAGTGTGGAAATCTTGAGTTTAGTTTTGGGAAAATGTTTTTTTTTCTCTCTCTCTCTCTCGTCTCTGGTTTGGCGTAAGTTGCCTGATTTCGTCCCTTCTGATAAGCCCATTGGTAAGTCTTAATTGTTGACTGATTTGTGCAATTCATTATGTCTCATCTGAACTGATTCCCCTGTAGGCCTCAGCATGTCTCCCCTTTTGGGATTCATGTGCTCAAAAACAGTAGTGTGGGATCATATGGTTGGAGCAGTTGTCTCGGGGGCACGGCCATAGTGTTGGGGGGTTGCCAATTTTCTGGTCGCCTTTTCCACTCTATTGGTATTAAGTGCATAAATACCCACCGTCCCTGATCTCTGAAGACTAGGGTTGAGCTAGAAAGTTTCTGATAGGCAGTTAGAAGGGAGGTTTGGGTTGATTGGTTTGTGTTGCACAGATTGTCAGCAATTAAAAGTTTGAAACACTGTTTTGTGATTAAGACTTTAGTCATGTCTGTGGAAGACTTTAATAAATCTCCATCGGCAGGATTTTTGGAGCAGTGTTCTAGAGAACAACTAGTAAAAATTGCTGAACACTATAAAATAAGTGTCGGTGATAAAAGGTTGAAAGACAATGTTAAAGCAATTTTAAGGGAGAATTTAATTGAGATGGGTGTTTTGTCGTCACCTTCCAGACCTGACGATTTGGGTGCTCAGGTTGTAAAGTCTGACGTTTTGGATTTTGAACAACAAAAAGAGATGTTAAGGTTGAGAATGCAACTGGAGAAAGAAAAGGAGTTGGCTTTAGAGAGGTTACGACAGCAGGCAGATTTGGATAAGGCTCTTGCTTTGGAAAAAATGAGACAGGAAATTGAATTGGCAAGAATAAATTTGGAAAGTGAGAAATTAAATCTGGTGAAAGATGGCAAATTGTCTGCGGAATCTTGTGTTGGGGACTCAAAATGCAAACCCTCTGATGTATTAAATGACTTGCGTTTGGTGCCTAAGTTCAGTGAAAAGGATGTTGATACTTTTTTCACTTTGTTTGAAAGGGTTGCACACACAAGAGATTGGTCTGATTCAGACCGCATAATTTTGCTTCAGTGTGTTTTGATTGGTCGTGCTCAGGAAGCGTTTTCTATGTTGAGCTTGAATGATGGCCAAGATTATGCCAAGGTTAAAGCTGCAATATTGAAAGCATATGAATTAGTCCCTGAAGCATATAGACAAAAGTTTAGAAACTGGAAAAAAGGTGACAAAACTTATGTGGAGTTTGCAAGAGATTTGGAAATTCATTTCAACCGATGGTGCACTTCCTCTGATGTTAAGACACTTGGTGATCTCTGTAATTTAATGGTTTTGGAACAATTTAAAAACTCTGTTTCTCATAAAATTGCAGTGTACATTAATGAACAGAAGGTTAAAACTGTGTCAGAAGCTGCAGTCTTGGCTGATGATTTTGTTTTGACACATAAAGATGCAAGTGGAGAGCACGCAGAGAGCACACATTCTGGAGGTTCTTTTTTGGATCGCAGTAACCATGATCTGGACAAAATTTGTAATTATTGTCACAGAAAAGGTCATTGGAAAAAAGACTGTGCTTTGCTGAAATCCAGAAATAAAATGGAACTCAGGTTAAACCAGCAGCGTTTGCTGCATCAGTTTCTGTGAATGTTCCTCACAAAATGGCTGAAGTGTCATCTTCTGGGAAACCTGACTTGAGTTCTTACAAACCATTTCTGTTGGAGGGACATGTTTCTTTGGTTGGGAGTGACGTTAAGATGCCAGTTACAATCTTAAGAGATACTGGTGCATACAATTCATTCATTTTGGCATCCGTTTTACCTTTTTCAGATGAGTCTGACACTGGATTATCTATACCTGTGTTGGGTATGGGCATGTCTGTGTTTTGTGTTCCAGTACATAAACTTGTGCTCCATTCAGAGTTGTTTGAAGGAGAAGTAAGAATGGGTGTGAGACCAGCGCTGCCTGTGATGGGTGTTACAGTTATACTGGGGAACAATATAGCTGGAGGGAAAGTCTGGCCTGATCAACCAGAGTCTCCAGTTGTTGTTTCAGTACCTTTGATCAGCAGTGGTCCTGATGAAAATGAAAAATCACACCCTGACATTTTTCAAGCATGTGCTGTGACACGGGCAATGAAAGCATCCAGTGATGTACATCAGGATGAAGATGTCAGAAAAGATGAACAGATTTCCTCTTGTCTGTCTAATATTCCTCTGTCTATTCCACAGGATGATCTGGTGCAGGAGCAAAGATCCGATCCCACCATACAGCATTTATTTCAGTCTGCATTACCTGTTGAAGAGATGCAGAGCCATGCTCATGGATACTTTGTTGAAAACAAGATATTGTTAAGGAAGTGGATGCCATGTGGTGAGAATGGTATTGGGGAGCCAGTTTATCAGGTTGTGGTACCTTTGAAATGGCGTGACATGGTCTTGCAGGTGTCCCATGATGAATCAGGACACATGGGAGTTAGGAAAACCTACGATCGCATTTTGAGAAATTTTTTTTGGCCACGACTGAAAAAAGATGTATCATCTTATATTAAAACTTGTCACACCTGTCAGCTCACTGGTAAACCCAATCAAGTTCTAAACCGGGCACCACTGCATCCTATTCCAGCTATTGGTAAACTGTTTGAGCACTTAATAATTGATTGTGTGGGTCCTCTTTCCCCTTCACGTTCAGGTGCAAAGTACCTGTTGACTGTTATGTGCCAAAGCACCAGATATCCAGCAGCATATCCATTGCACACACTTACTGCAAAGTCTGTGATGCGGGCTCTTGTGCAGTTTATTGGCATTTTTGGGATACCTAAAGTCATTCAGAGTGACCAAGGATCTAATTTCTCCTCTCATTTGTTTGCACAGATTTTGAAGCAGCTGCACATTAAGCACAACCAATCTACAGCATACCATGCGCAGAGCCAAGGAGCACTGGAACGATTTCATCAAACATTAAAATCTCTGCTCCGGGCTTATTGTGTTCAGATGGATGCTGATTGGGAGGATGGTCTGCCTTGGTTGTTACTTGCAGCAAGAGAAGTAACACAAGAGAGTATGGGCTTTAGCCCTAATGAATTGGTGTTTGGTCATACTGTGCGTGGTCCGTTAACAGTTTTGAGAGATGAGTGCCAGGATGCTGCACCGCCACAAAACCTGTTGAGTTATGTTAATGGGTTTAAGCAGAGACTCTTTACTGCTACTCAGTTGGCAAAAGAGAATCTATCGTCTGCACAGGAAAAAATGAAGCGTTTGTATGATAAGAAAGCTGAACGTCGTGTTTTTCTTTCAGGTGACCAAGTACTAGCTTTACTTCCTGTTGTGACTTCACCATTTCAGGCCAAATTTTCTGGTCCGCACACAGTTTTGAAACAGCTGTCTGATCAAAACTATCTCATTGCGACTCCAGAAAGGCGGAAGAAACAGCGAATAATTCATGTTAACCTATTGAAACCTTATCATGTTCGCGCTGATAATGTCTTGGTGGATGAAGTTCACCCTGTGTGCATTGCTGAAACAGTGACATCTGCTGGTAATGAAGGGAATGGTGATGGGTTGCCTGTTCCAGATTCAGCCATTTTAACTGGTCGACTCAAGAATTCTGAATTATTGGAAAACATAGATGCTGTGCTAAGTTATTTGCCAGAATCTCAATGCTTTGAGTTGATTCAGTTGATAAAATCCCATCCTGATTTGTTTGCAGATGTCCCATCCTGCACGCACCTGATCGAACATGATATTGAGGTGGGTGATGCACAACCCATAAAACAACGGTTCTACAGGGTTAACCCAGAAAAACGTAAACATCTGGATGCTGAGGTTGACTACATGTTAAAAAATGGCATCGCTC
The DNA here is from genome assembly GCF_904066995.2 of Poecilia reticulata. NCBI lineage: Eukaryota > Metazoa > Chordata > Actinopteri > Cyprinodontiformes > Poeciliidae > Poecilia > Poecilia reticulata. The sequence continues at coordinate 20,480,747 of NC_088840.1, forward strand.
AAGCATCATGTTCAAGCTGGTCTTCACCTTGCTTGCTAGTACCAAAATCAGACAAAACCTATAGATTTTGTTCCGATTTCAGAAAAGTCAATAGCATAACTAAGCCTGATTCATTTCCTCTACCTCGTATGGATGACTGCATTGACCAGATTGGTAATGCTAAATTCATCAGTAAGATAGACCTACTAAAAGGTTATTGGCAGGTCCCTTTAACCAAAAGGGCACAAGAAATCTCTGCCTTTATTACACCAAGTGGATTATATTCATACAATGTTATGCCTTTTGGCTTGAGAAATGCGCCAGCAACTTTTCAGCGCTTGATGAATAAAGTTGTTGGGTGTTTAGAAGGCTGTTCTGTGTATTTAGATGACGTTGTTGTCTATTCTGATAGTTGGTCATCTCACATGGAACAACTCACTGCTTTGTTTGACCGATTGCGGAATGCACATTTGACAGTGAATCTGGCCAAATGTGACTTTGCCCGAGCAACTGTTACTTATCTTGGTCAAGTGGGTCAAGGTAAAGTATGTCCGGTTAGTGCAAAAGTTGAAGCGATTGCAAAATATCCACTACCAACGACTAAAAAGGAACTCATGAAATTCTTGGGATATTATAGAGCCTTCTGCAGAAACTTTTCCACTGTGGTTGTACCTCTGACAGACCTTTTGAAAAACAATGTGAAATACATTTGGTCCTCTGCTTGTCAGCAAGCTTTTGAAGATGTGAAGAAGATGCTGTGTAATTCTCCTGTCTTGCTGGCTCCTGATATGACTAAGCCTTTTCAGCTCCAGGTCGACGCCAGTCATGTTGGTGCAGGGGGAGTCCTTTTGCAACTGGATGACTTTTCAATTGAAAGACCTGTGAGTTTTTTTTCTAAGAAATTTAACAGACACCAGCTGAATTATTCAGTCATTGAAAAAGAGACCCTTGCTCTTATTTGGTCTTTACAGCATTTTGAGGTCTATGTGGGTTCAGGGCCTCTGACTGTATTTACGGATCATAATCCTTTGACCTTCTTAAATTCTTTTTGCAGCCCAAATCAAAGGCTGGTGAGATGGTCATTGTTTCTGCAGTCTTTTTCCTTAGATATTTATCATATCAAGGGGAAGGATAATGTCATCGCGGATGCCTTATCAAGAGCACCAAGACAGTAACATTTTTTCTTTTCTTCTCTCCTACCTGTCTAATAGTCACTTCAAGGTACCAGTTGTTGGGTATGGATGGGATCGGAGAGAATCCAAGTTTTGTTTCATTTCAGCTGGTCTGAGATATTAGTGCACTTAATTTTGTTTTTCTTTATTTCCATATGTTAATGCACAGGTTGTCCAGGGTTCCAGTGGGGACCCTGTCTTGAAGAGGGGGGTGTTACGGCCCAAGGCCTTTTCCTCTGGGTCTCTAACATCCATGTCTTTAATTGGTGCTGATTGGAAGTGGAGGCAGCTGGCCAGTGTCTCCAGATCCACCTTAAGACTCACCACTTCCTCTGACTGATCAGCTCTTTTCTTTCTGTCTCCCTGCCACTCTCTCCCTTTGTCCCTTTCTTTCCCAACCAGTTATGACTTTTGTTAAATAAATTCCTTTTTAAGTTATTCCATGCGTTGCTTCCCTTTCATTTGTTATGGTTTAAGAGCCAGACCATAACACCTGTTAAAGATACAGTTCGTGATGACAGACAAAGAGGAGGGGCAGAGTTCAGTGTGGAGTGTGTGGCTCCGGTGTCAACCAGGAAGTCTGTTTCTCCCCTCCACCGTGGCTGACAGCATGGGGTCTGCAGTGCCCACGCTGTCCGTGGGGTCCTCAGGGGCGTGTCAGTAGTTACCCCGAGTGGGCTCAAAGTCCCACTGAGAGTACTGTCCGGGTCCTTGTGGTGTGGGAATGACACCTGGATTGTGAGGTATCATACCTGGTTGGCCTTGAGGAGGAACAGCAGGTAGTCCATTCCAGCAGTATTTTGCCCAATGCCCAGGGCGGCCACAGTTGTGACATATGTCACCTCCTCCAGTTTGTGACCATCCACCCCTTACTCCACGTCCTCGTCCCATGCCTCCACGAGCACGGCCAGCCCCGCGCCACCCTCCTCCACGAGGGGGTCCTCCGTGCCTGTTTTGGGGATACATATAAGGATAGAAATAGGGAGAAGGAGGTCCTCCCACATATTGATTAGTATTTTGCATATAATTTGGGGTCTCAGTCTGTGTGGGTGAAGCCTGTGAGGAGGGTCCTGTTACCGCAGCTGCTACCATCATGTTTTCACTTTTGTCTCTTTTTTTAGAATTTTTTTGTTTTGCTTCCTGAAGTTGAAGTTTAAGCAGTTGAGTTTCTAGGTCCTTAGTGTCAGATTGTTTTTTTCTTCAACTCATCCTGTGCCTTTAACAGGTGATGAAGAAGATGTCTTTCCCATCTAGCGTGTTCACACCCCATAAGATCAGGATTGTTTTTTATGGAGTCAACGACTTGTTCAGGAACACCTTTTAAGATTGCTTCCCGGAACATTTCAGTCAGGTTGGTATATGGGCCTTTAGGATTAACTATGGTTTGTTTGAGCCAGGTTTCTGCAGATTTATTTATGTATTCCATCGGATTCATGGTATAGTCCCATTCAAATTTAGTGATGGGAGTAGTTGTTGCGAGAGGAAACTGCTGTTTTATTGCTCGAGCCAAAGGCGTCATGACGTGATGTACTGCAGTTGCATTATTTACATTTTGTGTCCCCGCTGCACTCTCCACCTCTCTCATGACCATGCCTGACATGCATCTGCTCATTATTGCTCTGAAATCACCCACAGCCAAAGTCATCCCTGAAGTCAGCAGATCTAACTCTGCCAACCAGAGGCTTCCACCCGCAGTAATACTGGGGAGTTTGTCCACGATGGCGTCTCTGTCACCCAAGGGGAAAGGAACATATTTCTGATCACCCGCACTGTTTCTTAAAAGAGGATAAGCCCCTGTGTATTTTCTCGGCAGGCCGTGCTCGTATCCTGTGTCTACTCTCACTTCTTCGAGGCCCCAATTATCTGTGGTCCCTGGGGGATAAGATATGTGGTACACCTGTCTCAGTTCCTGCTCTTCATTTAATCTGGGTCTTTCTTCTTGATATTCCCTTCTTTTTTTCTCCTGTGAGTCACTTCTGTCTCTGAGATCCTCCTCTGACACCCATGTTCCCTGTGCAGCGAGTGAAACTGTAACGTTTCTGCCCGGTTTTTGCAATGTCTCATCTGTCTGCCTCTGTTCAACCTTATCACACAAGTCCTGCAATTTTTGAGCAGACTTAAGGAAGGTATCATTTAACTGTGACCAAACCGCCGGGTCCAGTGTAGACGCTAGACGCGGCTCTGGAGTTTGATCTAATGTTATCCACTGTGGAGTTCTGGCACCGCTCACACCAACACCAGGTGTTGGTGTGTCTTGTGGGGCGACTGTTTCTCCCTCCACTGCCAAAGTTCCCTCTGTGATGTTGATTATAGGATATATTCCTCTCGCGGGGTGAGCTCCGTCTCCCGCATACGGGGGTGGAGGTAAAGTTTGCTTAATCGTTTTGTGTTCAGAGTCGGTGGCAACGTTCTGTTTTTTTTGTTCAAATGCGTGAGATATTCCTTGCCATGAAACCAATATTTTTTCTCTCAGCTTGACCTCTCTGTCTGCTTTTTCCCTATCTTTTTTGCAGCCTATTTTGGTAAAAACTCCTGCCTCTCCTTCTTTTTCCATAGTTTCAATCAGTTTTCCCTTAGCATCCATTACGCCTTCCAGCAAGTATTTCCCCAAAGGCTGTCTGTTTAGCAGGTCGCCTCCTTTCTTATGGACCAGGGATTCCAACCCTGCTTTCAGCTTTTCTTTTTCTCCCTTATTTTGATATTCATCATGGTCCTCCAAATGGGTTATTAATGCGTGTATTTGTTCACCGAGCGTAATCCATGGCCCGGTACCCCATTTTGGATCATATTGTTCCCTGTCAAGTTCACTCTCCATCTTTTTAGGCTCAAAATTTAGGTTTCAAAAATCACCTCTCTTTTTTTTTGTTGTTTTGCTCGCACGGCGGCGAGGAAATCAAACGCAGCAGAAAGAATTGTCAACAACCACAGATAAAATCAAAAACCTCCCACTGATTATAGTTCCCCAAGGTTTACCATGGTTTTAAAACACATTACCATAAACAGAAAAGAGTACACTTTAACACATGGCGGCTGCTCAGCGGCAGAAGCTTACACACACAGCTGACAGACACACACAGCTTTACACAGAAATGGATCCACGCTTTTCAGCTCCTATTTTTGTCCTCTTTCAACTCTTATTCTATAGAGGATCAGATCGCGATCAACCTTATTTCATACTTATCCTCTGGTGGACCCTCTCAACACTTTTGTGTCTCTTGAGTAAGTCTCAGATTGGCTACCGCGTTCTTTTCCGAGGGCAGTATTCCTCGAGGATAAAACCGACAAAACCTAGCCTTAACCTTTCCCGCGTCCAGGAAAGGCTGGGGACGGCCAGTTCCCACTGCAAGCTAATCAACCTTAACACCTAAATCTTCACACCTAAAAACTACTTAGTTTCTTCACACCTAAAAACTACTGTTTCTTCTCCATACTCCTATGAACAGTTACACATGCAGACAGGCCAATCAACTGCAATATGACGGAAATGTAGACAGCTCAAGGAACCACGGCTGATGACTGAAATTTAGACAACCCAATGGAAACAGTGCAATGGTGTATGTTAAGGAAAAGTTTCCTTACCTTTTGTGTGGGCCCAAACACCAGAGCACTGCATCCAGCAGGCTGCGCCTGAACGGCCAATCCAATCTCTGCTCGTGTCTCAACACAAAACCATCCTCTGCTACCAATTGATGAAAATGACCGATGGATCAAAAATGTGCCAGCACACGGAGCAGAAAATCAGCCAACACAGAGCAATCAGACTTTACTTTTTTATTCTTTTTTAGCGCTAAAAAAGGAGACGCTTACCCTTACAGACTAAGTGAATGTGACCGAGTCTATACAGCATCTGATCAAAAACGGGAAGATTCGTTTACTATACTGTAAGAACGTACCCCGTGGTCATCCAACGTCTTACGTCAGTTCTGCATCAACTAAGTTTCTATTTCCTGGGAGATGAGTCTGAGGAGTCTCTGCATGTGTTACATTTACCAAGGCCTTTGTGTGAAAATATGAGAATGTAGTGTGTGAAAGCATGTGAGTGTAGCTTGACCTTGATAAGCACCTCAACAAAACAAAAACATATCTATATGTCATTCTAAGAAATGTTGAATTTACTTAACCAAGTTATATAAGCTGGTTTTACTAAACCTAGTTAATTAAATCTAAGTGAGCATTACACACTTACTTTCTGCATAATAACTTAAGTAAAGACAAATTCAGTTCAGTAAATCCAGCATGTTAGATTTAGTTCATTTGGCTCAGTGCTGTGAAGTTATCTCTACAATATGCTAATAAAATTTACTTATGCCAGTTTAGTTCAGTTAATTCAACATTATTGAGTTCTTGGACTTTGTTGACTAAAATTAATAATTCAAGTTAAATAACCTAGTGAAGTGGAACCAGTTGACATAACTCAGTTAAATAATTCAAATATTAAAATAGTTTGTTTCATTTGATTAATTAAACAAATCTAACCCACTAAAATTTATATTAAAAAGTCCAATTTAAGGACAGCAAAGTCAAACCCAGAAATTATTTGATTATTTGATATAGTTAAGACCAGTTGTGGGATGAAACAAAGCACAAGTACTATACAACAGTACAGTTACGAAGTACATAAGGCTGTTGATGCACCAAAACCCTTCATCAGAATATTCTTCCCATTTCACATTGGTCATGCTCATAGTTTATCTGCTCAGATGGATCATTTTCTTTCTCCCAAATACACGGAGGATGGAGTTCTGAGAATATAATGATGATTCTAATTCAGATTCAAACTTTCTTCTTCACAGGAACAAACGTTACAAGCAACAAAGACCTGAGGATCGTGATGGTGGGAAAGACTGGGATTGGGAAGAGCGCTACTGGAAACACCATTCTGGGTCGACAGTGCTTTGAATCCAAATGTAGCGCAAGTTCCATGACCACTGACTGCTCCAAAGGCTCCAGTAATGTTGATGGACAGCAGGTTGCTGTCATTGACACTCCAGGTCTGTTTGACACCAGGTTTGGAGAAGATAAAACCAGAAAAGACCTGAGTCAGTGCATCTGCTTTGCTTCTCCTGGACCCCACATCTTCCTGGTGGTCGTTGCAATCGGCAGATTCACAGAAGAAGAAAAACAATCTGTGCAAAAGATTCAAGAAATCTTTGGAGAGGCAGCAGAGAGATACAGCATGGTTCTGTTTACTCGTGGAGACGACCTTGAAGATACCACCATTGAAGATTATTTGTCTGGATCCCCAGACCTCCAGTATCTGGTGTCCAAGTGTAACAACCAGTATCATGTCTTCAACAATAGACTGAAAGATAAAAAACCTCAGGTCACTGAGCTGCTGGAGAAGATCAGAACCATTGTTGACAGGAATGGAGGAAGTCACTACACCAATGAGATGTTCCAAGAGGCTGAGAGGAAAATCGAAGAAAAGAAGCAACGCATCCTGAAGGAGAAAGAAGAGAAAATACGTAAAGAGAAAGAAGAACTGGAGAGAAAAATACAAGAGAAATATGAGAAAAAGATGCAGGAAATGAAGGAAGAATTAAAGGGTCAACTGGAGGAGATTGAAGCCATGAAAAATCAACTAAAGGAAGAGCAAGAGAGAGAAATTCAAAAGGAAAAATCTAACCTGCAGGTCGCCTATGAATCCAGAGCCAGAGAGGAAGCTGAACTCTTTAATCCTCTCTATCATCTGGGAAAAGCTGTGGAACACGTTGTCCGGGCCTGTCAAATAATGTGAGGTTACATGTTGTCACCTCGCAGTTGCTACAGAGGATAAAGCAGAACTAATAAGCATTTCTTTCTTTATTGTCTTGATAATTGAGTTAAAGCTCCAGGTAGTGCCATTACTTTTGTCAATAAATATGGTTTCATCAAAGGAAAATACTCCAAATGTCTTCATTATTATTTAATATTATCTGTTGAATCATATTTCCAGTTTAACCAGGTAGACCAACCTTCCCCTTTTTATAGTGATCTAACTTTTAAGACAATGATGTGAACAAAGTTGTTATTCTTCCATTAAATTTTACTAGACAACTTATTTATATCACAGAAATTCACCACAAATGATGCCTCAAAATTACTTTTTTTGAATATACAAGTCCTACTTTGCACCAATAATATCAGAGTTTAGTTCAAATAGGTTCATTCTAATACAATGCAATTATTATAGAGTCAGGTTCAAATCCTATCTACATAAAAAGTGGGTAAAAATTCTTCCACAATGGCTGATAACGTCAAATAGAAAATTATTAATTCAATAATATATGCTGCTTATATGTTGTTGAATCACACTCATTAATTACAATTGGTTTATTGAGTTATTCAATTAAATGTCTTAAAAATTTGTTGGACTCTTGTCGACAGAGGAAATACTTATAAATATTTATCTGACTTGTAGTAATTAAGTCTAAAACTCCTAGTATTTTCAAGCTTCTTTTTGAAGTATGTTTCGTATTATATACATTTGACAAATATTCTAGAAGTGAAGTCATCCCTGCAGGTCTGAGGTGAAGTCAAAGCTCCAATTCCAGCTTCCTGCATGGTTATGCGTTTGCCACGTGTCAGCAGGGACTCTGAAGTTTTACACAACGTCCAGACGGGACTCTGGATTCTTTTCACGCTTCCCTCAGGCTGCAGCAGGGCGTGCTTAAAGGCTGGGATGAGGAAGGTCCAAAACAAACCAACAACTTCCAGAGTTTTACACTATTCTGTTAGTTAACTTTTGATTCATTCTAGCATTTAAAAAAGGTCAGCTTTCTGCAGTTTGCTACCAGTAGCTTGCAACAAAAACACAATCTATTCCCATTTTGGCTTAAAATGTGTTTAAAATACCAAAGAAAACAGACTGACAAACAGGATAATTTTTTTAAACGAACAACCTCGTAACTCAGTTTATTAATTTGGACAATTTGGTTTTTAATAAAATCTATTTATGTACACCTAACAGATATATTTTATTAACGTAACAGGTAAAAAAAGATAATACCTGTTCATTCACACACACTTAAAAGGAAGGCCTCTATATGTGGGCTGTGCTTTCCCTTTGCGCCACTTCTCAGAATTACTAATTACATCAAATATTTGAAACACGAAATATATACTAAAAATACATAATTCTGGCTCCAGAAAAGAAAAGAAAAACTCAGGTAAAGCATTTGTGCTTGGACACGCAGTAATTAGTCAAGGTACTTTTCCAACACAGAATTTCTAAATGAATCCAGCTCAAGTAGAATGACTTGAAGACTTTCAACCACAAATTCCAATTTACTAAAAGTGTTGATAATTTATTGAAAACTGATTTAAGCCAGCTTACTATTATCAATTAAATACAATTTTGCCTTTGCAGTGTAAGGTGGAAATTTATTTTTCCTGAATAACCAAAACCAGCTGTTGTTTTTAACCATTTGCACGTGACGTCATGCTCTTCAGAACTCCGCCCACTCCGCCATGACAGACGTCAAACAACCAATGCACTAATGTAAAGCTAATCTAAAATAGACATCTGTAGCTTTTATTTTGTTTACTGTAAAAATGCTTATAGGGTGATGCGGCTATAAGCTGCACAATCAAACAAGGATGCAAACCAAACTTGTCATTTTATTGTATAACTTTTAATGAGGAAAGATGGCGACGGTGGAGAGCAGCCGTTAATCATTTAATGACATGGCGGAATCGCGGATTTGTATCGACACTTTTTACAAGGTAAGAAGATTAACGTTCATTTACTTTACAACTAAGTATGAAATAGAAATATATCAAATATGGAGAAGGTACGTGTCTAAGCGTTAGTAACCATGGAGACAGTGCCGCACCGTCATGTAGCCTAGCATGCAGTGGCGGAGCTAGACTTTTAAAGTTGGGGGGGCCAAGGGGGGGCCACGACTAGCTCTGGGGAGGAGGGGGGGGGCAAAATTTAAAATGTGTGTAAACACACACACACATATATATATATATATATATATATATATATATATAATTTTTTTTTTTTTTTAAATAACCAAACTGAATATTTGGTTATTTTTTAAGCCCCTCTGTCATTTGACATGTTCTAATTAACACCTTTGACTGGCGCACATTGGGAGACATGATAGACTTTACGCTAAGATTTCATCGCAGAAGAAACTAAAATCAATCAAATAAAAGATTCTTTCTGCATATCATCTCATGGACACTGAACTAAATGCGTCTTTCTGACCGGGAGCTGACAGCGTGTTGAAGAGTTACACCTTGGTTAGGAAGCTCTGCTTTGACAGGTAATTTGACAGGTAACAATATTTCGGGTCGGACCAGAATTATTTGCCTGATGGTGCTCAGGCTTCTAATGAGTTTACATTTAATGAGTTTGGAGCACACAGAGAAAACCTAAAGAGAATGTGATCTACTTATTGTAGTTTATGTAGAGGAATAACAGCTGACTGTTGAGAGAGGAAATAAATTAAAGTGCAGATCCGTTAGGCAGAAACAAGCAGAAACAAGCAGAGCGCTGGGCAATAAATGCTCCACCGTTACGCTCCAATTAATCACACATGACATGACAAACGCCAAATATACAATATATAGTTACACTGCTTGGTTAATGGTGTTTTAAAAACAAAACCAGTAAAAACTTAACTGAGTTAAGTTAACTTTACGCACAGAGAACATCGTGTAGCTCATTATTAATCATACTAAGAACAATATCTGTCAGAGAATCATCTCTGATCTGGATGCTTTAACGGACCAGAGGCTTTGGAGCGTCCAGCAGCTGATCCGCTTCTGCGGGGTTTTTCTCCCGCTGAGGGAAGTCAGTGCGGGATCAGGAAACGATCAGAGTTCTGCCGTCTTCTAATCACGTCATTTCGTGAAATGTTACCTGATTTCAAAAACGTTCTCGCAGAGAAATAATAAATGTTTCGTTTGATGACTAGAAATTGGAAATAAAATGATTTTTTTCTTTGACGGACAACGAAAAAACTCTAGCGCAACCTCTGCTCCAAATTACGAACATTGTCGGCCCCTTTTCGGTTTTTTCTCTTTTTGCAGAGGATCAATAAATAACTTATTGGTGTTTTACCATCACCACCAGGTATGAAGTGCTTTAGCCTTTGATTTGCACCACAGCGCAGCATAACTGAAACACCCAGGAGAAGAATATCAGCTTGTTGTTATGAGTATAAAGGAGGCTGGTATCGCGTCTGATAAAAATCTATTTATTTATGTCACATGGACTTATATAAAGTTTTATACATTTTCTTTTCATATATTTATTATTGTTTTTCTTCTTTAGATATTAGGTTGGCTTAGAATGATTCCAAATAATGTACAGGAATGACCTGATGCTGTTACATGTCAATCATCTGGGGGGGCCACTGGGGGGGCCAATCAGATGACAGGGGGGGCACTGGCCCCCCTGGCCCCCCCTCTGGCTCCGCCACTGCTAGCATGTATGGGGGGGAAAAAAGCTTGTTAGCATCTCCTTTTATACGTTTTTAATGCTGCTTCGGTGTAAGAGGAAACGCTGTTTATGACATAGGGACACAAATCATGTGGTGTGAATTCAGGCACAGTCAACAATTTAATCAGGAGAAAGAAGGTGGTATGGGTCGGTTTCTAAGCTACCCGTTTCAAACTTTCGTAAATGCTGCCGTCTATGAGCCCCAATCAGGTGAGTTACGATCACGGACAAATTAGCTCGACTCGAACAAGTAGAAACCGTGAATAAACTGGTAAAAACAACTTGGGAAAACAATTTCTGGCGCTCTGTTCAACACTCCCACCCCTCCGCAAACTGAGGGGGCGTGGCTAGACGCCTGTCAATCATCCTGAGCCGTGACAGACAGTTAGCTGAACGGGGCTATCAGAAGTTAGCCTTTCGGAAAGATTCCAGGATTTTCCCCAGGCGGTTTGACACCAGGTTTGTTGAAAATTGAACAAAATGTGATACATTACTTCTAAAATGTATATAATTTTAGGTGATTATTTTTAAGTTGTTTATTTTAAAACTTTATTCTAAATGTCAAGGAGGGCTTAGCCCTTATACCAGCAGTCCCTGATGGCAGGGATGTCCAAAGTGTGGCCCGGGCCATTTGCGACCCTCTGGGCGATTTTGTTTTCCCCCTCGGATCACAAATCAGGAATGGAACAAAATTTTATTTTTACAGAATTTACTGATTTTCCCAGACATAAAAATCTTTTTACCTTTGTTTATTTAGATGCAATGTTCCTGTTGTTTTTTTTATTTATTACACTTTGTTGAAATAAACAAGCGCTGCCCAACCTTTGTTGCCAAAAGAAGAAACGAGGATAATAAACTCCTATAAACGTTTGGAAAATATTTACCTGTCATTTAATACAGTAACTGTGCAAGATTCTGTTTATTTTGGATCAACAATGATTTACAGTTTCCTTTTCTACAAAAATTCAATTACTTTGCTTTAATACTAGATTTTATTTATAATACAATTTATATGTTTATTAAAATATTGTCTATTTAGTATAATATTGAAGACTTAAAAATAACAAATGTCTTCATAAATAAAAACCTTTCAGTTAAAAAATGTGACCCTCTAGTTTTCTCAACTCAAAGTTTGGACACCACTAGTTTATGCAGTGGAAGAATATGGTTATTTCTTCTCCATCCCCTTTAATGAAAGCTTCTGAAGAGTTATGTAACGGCTGGTCCGCACCGTCCCGCCCTGTCTGCACCTGCCTCACGGCCCTGGCTCTGCTCGGGACGCTGGCTCCACGTGAGGAGGCTGCAGCCAGATGGGACGCCTCAGCGCGCCATTCCTCCAGGCTCCTGAGGTTGGACTGCCGTTCCCCTCAAACGACTCTTCCAGTACTTTTCCTTTTGTAAGGAGGGATAAATGGGAGGGTGTGAGGGAGACGGATAAATGTGTGAATGTCCACGTCGGAGCCACATTCAACAGGGTCCAGGATGGAGTTCAGAGGAGTTTCTGTTCTGCTGGGCGTCTTGCTGCTCATCCACTGCTCACTGCAGCAGACTGCAACCAGGAAGAAGCCGGTGAAGAAAGGTAGATGGATAACCTCACCTGCATGATGAACACTGCAAAACAACAAATCTTACCAAGTATTATAGTTTCATTTCTACTCGTGCTAAGACAAAACTAACTTATAAGTAACTTATCAGCAAGATGTAGAGGCTTGTTTTAAGTGAATAATTCCTTAATATTGGAAAAAGTGCAGATAAATTTACGTATAACAAGACAATTTCCCCATGTTATAAATGAAATAATCTACCACTGAAATTAGTATTTTCATAATTATAAGGTTGTATATTTTTGCAGTGTACTGCTGTATCATTTTTGTTGTGCAGAAATTTTACTCAGATTGTGTTTTGTTTTAAATCAGATACATTGCAGGAGGCAGCTGTGGTGGAGCTGCAGAAACGGATTGATGAAATCATTCAGGATCTGAACCTGCTGAAGGAAAAACAAGCTCTGCAGACAGGTGAACTCACACTAGAGCAGATGATCAGAAATATGTTTTCAATCAAGAAGCCTCTGATTTTATCTCAGATTTTATCATCATATTTACTTAAGTTTCACAAATATTTTAATCTTGCACTGTGTTATTTCCATTACCATTCAAATTGAACAAAAAGTTAATAAATAATTTTTATGTTTCTGTTTTTACTCATTTTTAATGGAGGAAAAAGTTTGTTTCACACCGCAGAGATTTGAACGTTCTCAGAATAACGTACTGTTTAAAAGTTAATAAAAACCAGCTTGAAAATCTGAAGTAATACTTAGAACAACATTTTTTTTTTACCCTTAAAAACTTGTTTTAAGGTTTAACCATGAAGTGGGGATGAAGATTCATACTTTGCACCATGACCTTTGTCTGAGGTCGATCGTCATTCAGAGCAGGCAGAGTTTAACCAGCCTGGAGCCAACAGGCTAAATATATCCTAAATATGGGAAACAGCCTGAAACCTTCAACATCTGGTTCACACATGCGTCATCTGTTGCTCTGAACACAAAGGACGTTCAGTTGTTTTCTAAGTTTGAATGAGATTTCCAACACAAAATATTCAAAAATGTTATTCTGTCCATTGTTCTTTTCTGAGGTTTGTTACTAAATGTAAAGCCTTGACCCGTCACTCGGGTGGGATGACCTTTTTAGTCCACTAGAAGGAGGTTGGGACATTATTATGTTTTAATTTATAAAACCATGATTGAGTTGTTACCCCTCAACATCTATGACCTAATCACACTGAGAAGTTATGATTCTTACTCTTTGAATTCAAATGATAATTTCTTGCTCTCTGTCCCATTTTCCCAGTATTAATGAAAAGATCTTTTATTTATTTTGCTCCTTTTAAAATTGTATTAATCACTTCTAAATCTAGACTGTAGCTGTCACAGAGAAAATGAGCATGTTCATATGTAATGTAATTTTCCTCCTAAGTATTGAGAATATAGTTTATCTTTTGCTGTATACTGACATCTGTTGGTGGAGTTGTGTATTACACTGAGACGTGATAATACACTGAGAACCAAACCAATTAATGTTTCAGTTTTTTGTGTTTCTATGATGTAAAATAAATATTGCTGAAACGTGTGAAATAAATAAACTTTATTGATTTAAGAGAATCAAACTACGGAATGATATCTATGCCAAGATTGGACATTTTCCATATAAACTTTTTCCTGACAGTTTTCTTGAGATAAAGAATCAATCTCTGTCTAAACTGTTGAGGTTTGAATTGAAGGATGAAACCAGGTTTAAAACGCACCAATTGTCTTGTTATCTTGAGAAAACAAAGTCGGATTTCTCAAGATTTAACTCGTTCCCTCGACAAAACCATCAGGAAATTAAGCTGTTACCTCAAGAAAACAATCTGGAGATTTACTCAAACTCTAGAAAATCATTGGGGAAAAAGTGTGCGGAAAATGTGCGCTCTCGCTTTCCGTACCTACTGACAACAACCAGAAAATAAGTTAGCTTGGATTTAAAGCAGATGATACGGACAGTATGTGTCCTAAATGTTTGGGCAGAATTAAGGCACACATGGTATATTAATGCATTTTACTTTGTATATGAGCTTTATTTTGTTTGTATATGTTAAACATCTAATTCCTGTTTGTGTATTCAGTATCAGTATAGTTTTTCACTGCGTTTGCTGGCAAAAGACGACGCTAAAACCAAAGCTGGTAACCTAAATGTGATTTTATCTCCTGTTACAGTTTGTTTAAAAGGTGAGAAGATCCATAAGAAATGTTTCTTGGCCGACCCTCTGAAGAAGCGTTATCACACCGCCAGTGAGGACTGCAACTCCCTGGGCGGCGTCCTGGCCACTCCGGCCTCCAGCGAGGAGAACGACCGGCTTCGGGACTACATCCGTCAGAGCGTCGGCCCGCATGGGCAGGTCTGGCTTGGCGTCAACGACATGACCACCGAGGGCCAGTGGATGGACCAAACTGGCTCCACCATCACGTACAAAAACTGGGACGCGTCCAACTTCAGGTCTCCTCAGCCGGATGGCGCCAAGTCGCAGAACTGCGCCGCCATGTCGTTGACCGGCGGGAAGTGGCTCGATGAGAACTGCCGCGAAGAAAAGCCCTCAGTCTGCGAGTTCAACATAGTTTGAGCCAGAGGTGCAAAGAAAGAAAGTAAAAGTACTCAGTTACTGTACTTAAGTAGATTTTCAGATACTTGAGTATTTGTCTTACTTTTACTCCCCACATTTCCAGAGAAATATCTGTACTTTCTACTCCTTATATTTTCACATATGATGAAAAAATAATGACAAAAAAAATCCGCCGCTCGCACAAAAAGTGCTATAGTGTTGGTATTTCATTAATCAGTTGGACGCATGAGAAAAACAATATGAATGGAGGCTTTAACCCAGGAGTGTCCAAAGTGTGGCCTCGCCATGATATTGTGCGAGGGCCTCAGAGTTGCAGTGAAATATTCACTGCTTTTCAAAAAAGATACAGAAAAAGAGTACAACTCAAATACTCATTTCATAGCAAGCAGAACCACAAACATTCAGCTACTTTTACTCAACAGCAGACTTTGTTGCACACTTTTAGAAAATTGAAGTAAAATCCAATAAAAAAGGAAACGTTTTAGAAGAATGTGCCACCGGCTTTCTGTTCTTGTTGCTAAAAATACACTCAAGAAATTCAAAGATAACAGAAAAACCATCAACATTTACTTTATTGTCTGTATTTGTTGTTCTGTTTTATCAAACCTACTAGATCTACACAGTATTTTTTATCTTTATACCAACACAGAGCATGTTGTGAGCTCTTAAAAGTAATGCATTTTGTGTGACTAAAAGTCCTACTTTTTACTTTTACTTGAGTTTTCTTTCATACAACTATCTGTACTTCTACTTGAGTAGTGACAGTACTTTTGCCTCCTCTGGTTTGATCCCATTTATCTCAACATGAACTCTGCACTTTGTTTTAGCTGCTTTGTTTTTGCACTCTCCCTGCTGCCTGCTATGCTAAAGACGAGTTTAAACCAGTGATTTTCAGCTGCATCCTGACCAAAATGAGATGTGGAGGTCACAGTGGGTTTTATTTTTGACAAAAGTGATGTGCTGGTATGTCATTTGCAGCGTTCCTTGTGGTTGCAGTAAAACCAGGTGGAATACAGTCCATTCTATTAAAAAAAGAAAAACAACTGGATGCAGTTAGTATTTAATACTCACTGAACAGAGTATGAATAAAGGTGCTGGCACCTTTTCTGGACATAAAATGTTGGTTAAGCATCACATTTTTCCCTCATTTAAATACTGAATCAATAGTCTGAGAACCGCTGGTCTAAACTGCAAAGACACAAATATTTAGTAAAACTGCATTTTTTTTTAAAGCAAATTGACCTTTTATGTACCAATCCCGTTTTATTCTGTAATATCTTGTGTGATTTATTCTTTCAATAAACTTTGAATATCAGTTTCTTCACTTGTTGATGTAAGATTACTAAGGTGGGAATAAATAAGCAGCCGAAAACTTGATGTGTAAAGAAAGACTGCAGGTTCAGACATAAAAATCTGGCTTCTTCAGTTGTTTTTTTTCCAGTAGTTTTCCATGGCGTCTGTTCTTATATTTTTCCCTGACTCCAAATTTCTGTGGCTGAATTCACTCCAGAATGAAAAGGTGTCATTACCAAATGTCACTGCTTCAGTCAGTGACACAAACCCTCAGCATAATATGCCAAGTTATTCCCCTGACTTTGTTTATGTGATGAAACAATCAACACATCATGAGTTTAGAAACTGCAGGTTCTTTTGATTCAGTTCGAGCAGCAAAAATAAACATTTTTCATAAGTTCAATTGATAAAATATATGTATATGACGTGAGCAGAGACAGGATATCCACCGTTTTTATTCTGTATTTGTTTTGTGCTACTGCTAGTCAGCTATTGTGCTTCTAAAAGTAAACGCTAAATGGTTTCTTCCTTTTTTATTTGCACAGAAACAGAAATGTACACGTTTCAAGTCAGACAAATGAATTGGAAAAATCCTTTCATGTAAAACGTCTTTGACAGGATAGAACTTAAATCCAATATAGTTGCTGTGAATATGAACTGCAGGCTAAACGGTACTTTTTAGGGTTTGTAATTAAATTCATAGGCTGAAAATAATTAAACATAATCTGTAGGATGTAGGTAACATTGCACACCTAAAAACTGAAACTCTGGCAATAAATTATCATGAGGAAAATCCATCTAACATTTCTGAAGCATAATATTCAACAGTATGCCCGTATTTTCCGGACTATAAAGCGCACTTAAAAGTTAATTTTATCAAGAAACGACAGAGCGTGAAAAAGCTCCTTCTAGTGGATTAATTATAGATTAATTCTGGTTGTGACGACTGACTATGAATCTATTTTGTGTGCAACACGGCGCTCTTTCAAAACATTCTAGTCACATTAGGGCTACCGTAGTCAGGAGCGTCGCGGAGTAATACGTATCGTGCTTCGGCTGACTGACATCCGTTTTGTTCACTTAACGCACTTAAAATATTAATTTAAAGAAGTTAAAGAAAATAGTCTATTCATTGACATTGCGCCCTCTATTGTTGAAAACACCATATTTTCTGTATTTTATTTAAAAAAAAAACAATGGTCAGGTTGAGTCGTTTTAATACATTACAAATTTATTGGCACTGTAGCTCAAACATCCCTAATTTTACAACAATAAAAGGAAAACATTAAATTGAGTGGTTTTCATAATCTGAAATGAAAAACAGACTTAAAAAATAAAAATGAATAAAAATAAAAACTAGAAAAGGTGCCTCAAAAGGGGCAACAACAAGTACAGAGAGCTGTACCTGCAAACTACATAAACATATTTAAAGTAATGTTCAGAAATTCTTTCCAAGTACTCTGTAGTTTTTATTTTAATTTTAGATTTGTCACATTTTCTCCCTGTAAATCAGTAATGCCACATTAGTTTGGCTCCCTTATTCTTTAAAATTCACACTTTAAAAAAAAGAAAAGGAATCAAAGGCAAAACTGAAATAAGTGTAGAAAAATATTTTACAAAGTTTCTAAAGTTATTTTTGTTGTTTCTCTTCAAAATAAGCAAAAAAAAAAAAAAACAGTCCAAGACATCACAGATTTTAGTTTTAAGCTTCCAAGTCCGCAGCTTTAACCCTCTTCCTCAACTCCAAGAAAGAGTGCGTCCGATTCCCAAAACTATTCCCGCAGAAACGAGGCTCTTCAATCCTTAGAGCCCTTCAGATAGGTCAAAGGTCATTAACACGGAGTCCTTTCACGCTACAAGCTCTCGTCCGTCATTGGCGGCTGCGGCTCCATATCGGCGCCGGACAGACGGATCGTGTTCATGTCTCCCGTGCTTTTGAACGTGTAGAGTTCGTTATCCATCATCCGGCGGTCCTGGAAGCCGAGGCTGTCCTGCCGCCCAATGGGAGTGCGCGGACGGGGCGGCATGAAGGTGTCAGAGGGGCTCAGGAAGGGCTGGTACTGCCCCTTCTCCGGCTCTGGGTCAGGTTCCTTGATAACCGGCAGCGTCTTGTCAGTGGGACCCGTGAAGGTCTGGTAGGAGTCCACCTGCATCCCGTTTGGGATATTCTCGCTGTCGTTGAGGAGGTGGCCGTAGACCATGGAGTCGTCTATGTAGTCGTAGACGTGGGAGTCGTTGTCGGCCGGGGTTTTGACGAAGTGCCGGTCGTTTGGACGGAAGATGTTTCCCTTCCCCATGTAGATGGAAGATTGGTTGGTCGTTTTTGATTTCTTTTTCCTGCAGGAAAAGATGAAACGAAACATGAAACACTAACATCTCTAAAGGTGGTTTATTATGCTTCCCTGAACAAGGTTAGGACATGTCTGTGGACCATCCAAAACATTTTAACTACATTTTTTGCACTAAATCATTCTTAGATAGTGAGATTTTAGTCTGTTCAGTTCTGCCTAGTTCAACCTCCTTTCAGATCGATTTGCTTTAGATCGTCCTGTCACTTTAAATCCAAATAAGCTGCTGCTGGCCACAAAACACCAACTCAACGCTTACACTCACAGTTTAAAATGACTGCACAATTATGCAACCATTCATCTTTGAAAAGCAGAAGTAGAGCCTCCTGCACAACCGACAATAATGCTGATGATGCTCTAATTTGCACTCACTTTATTCACGTGTATATTGACACCACGGTTGGCGTAAGCAAACAGAAGAGTTGAAGTTGTTGATCAAAAGCCAAAAGCAAAGTTTCTGAATTTTACTTCCCCTTCAAAACACTAATAAAAATGTCTTACCAGACAGAAACATGCTGCTTACCTTACAAGTACACATACAACAACCAGTATCAGGGCCAGAAGCAGGACAGCCCCGACTAAACCAAGGAGGATGGGCAACAGATCTGTGGAGAAGAAACAACAACATATTGGATCTGTGTTTATGAACCGTCTTGAATCAGTCACCAGAGTGATTCCTTACTGCTCTTTCTCTCAAGAACAATCGTGGCTTTGACATTGAACTGGCCACGTCCCTCTGGCTGGCAGTTGCTCATGTTCAGGTAGAAGCTCTGACGGGCCGTCGTGTTTTCTGTCTTCATGTCTTTGCTCTCAATGATGTCCAGGAGATCGTTCCCTCCTTCCTGGTGCTTCACATTGATCCTGGTGTGGCCGTTTTCACATTTGAGTCCACTGATGCCAAAGTGGATGTGCGCGTGGTACATCCAGGGAAGGTCCACGATCCAGGAGACAGAGGAGTGGGGCTTCATTCCATTAGGCCAGTTTGGGGTGGTCAGCATGGTGGGAAACGACAAATTCGGGATGATCCTGTAGATGATGGTTTCTGAAGAAGAAATGGAAATCATGCAGAATGAGCTTCTTTAAAAAGTAGACAATACTGCCACCGTGTGGAGGCTGGAGGGAATGGGAAAACACATCCATCCATCCATCCATCCATTTTCTAACACCCTTGTCCCTTAGTGGGGTCGGGAGGGGTGCTGGTGCCTCTCCAGCTAACGTTCCGGGCGAGAGGCGGGGTTCACCCTGGACAAGTCGCCAGTCTGTCACAGTTTCCTAAATTATAAATATCTTCATTCCATTATCAATAAGATTCAAAATGCCAAGAAATAAAATAAATCAAAAACAACATTTCACGATAAATTGACCATTTTATACTTTTTATATCAGATATGAAGATAAGAACTAGAGCTAAATAATGGGTGTTTTGGTTATGAATTAAAATCACATTTTCCATCCTTTTGGTTCAGTCAGAACACAAGAAGCAGCCAGTGAACAAGTTTTTACTTGTTTCGTTGAGGTGTTGAAAAACGGCAAATGATTGTGACTCAAAACAATCTACATTCCTGTAACTTCAACTGATTCATGCGAGTTGTAAGGACAGATACATGATGCGTTAGTGGAGGTGAAAAATTAACTTTTGTTATTTTTTTAATATCACCAACGTACTTTTATGATGTTCGGTATGGTTGAATTGGTATCAATAACTGCCCTGCCACTTATTTTGTTTGTTTTTTTTAATTCCCCCTAAATGTAGGGGTCATAATGTTTATTATGACAATTTATTAGGACCATTATGGATAGAAGGAAAAAAAAGAAGTAAAAACACAGTGCATTTCCTACAGAAAGCCCAGAAATTTTGAGATCAATCTCAGAAAAAAAGACAAAGGAAATTTCTGAGCTCCAAAGTCAAAATTTGCAAGAAACAACTTTATAGAAAAAATATACAGTATATTTTCTGAACATTTGACTTTGATAAATTTTCTGACGTTTAAAAGTCAACAATTTTCCACTTTCCAAACTCGAACGTTTCCAAATTGTTTCAAGAGATTAATCTAAAAATTTCAGATTTTTTTCTAGCATATTTTTGACTTTCAAGCTCAGAAATTCCCACATTTTTTCTGAGATTAATCTCAAAATGTGCTAAATGTATTCCTCCTTTTTTCCCGCCTTAATATGCCATTGCAGTTTATTTCCTCCATTGAAATAATTTTTCTCAGTGTGAGCTGCCATAAAAACAAATACATTTTAAGGTTTTCACATCTTTTTAACAGGAGAACAATTAATATATTCACAGACATATAATTCCTCGCAGCTTTAGAGGATGAATCATTTCACCTGTGATCTC
This sequence comes from Poecilia reticulata, assembly GCF_904066995.2. NCBI lineage: Eukaryota > Metazoa > Chordata > Actinopteri > Cyprinodontiformes > Poeciliidae > Poecilia > Poecilia reticulata. The sequence goes on from NC_088840.1 coordinate 20,501,477, forward strand.
CGGACTGACGCTGACATTGAGCAGAGGCTCCTTAGACATCTTGACGTCTTGCAGCATAGCTGTGATGGAGATGTTGGAGTGAACCTGGAGTTTCTGGATCTCGCCATCGGAGCAGAAGTTTCCGATGAAAGAGCCGTCGTTCTCGGCGACGCGCAGCACAGACGACGGATCGCACTCCTGCCCGGGCAGGGACTGCCGGAGGCTCCCGGTGGGAGGCACCAGGTCCAGGGTGGCTTCGTGTGGGACGGTGAAGAGCCACGAAAAGCTGTGGAGGGGCATCGGCAGGCAGGGATCCAAGGTGGGAACAGAGAGGACGGTCGGAGCGCACAGCGATGCATCAGCACAGGCTGCAAGGAGAAGGGAGACAATCTGTTCAACAGAATAACTGACTCCCTTTATTAAACAGCAAAGTATTATTTAATTGACATAAAACACATCACTATACACCAAATGATCTACCTAAAGCATTTCTTTATGTTCATTTGAAGTATTACACTGCAAAAGACAAAATCTTATCAAGTACTTCTGGTCTGGTTTCTACTGCAAATATCTTTATAAGACAAATTTAACTTAAAAGTAGTAAGGAAGATATATGAGCTTCTTTTTAAGTCAATAATTCTTTAATATTGATGAAAAAGTACTAGTTCCACTTCTAACACAGGAAAATAATATTACAAAAAGTAAAACTAGGGAAGAAAATAACATAATCACACCCGTTGCATGCAATTTTACACAATTTGACTGAATAAAAAAAAGTAGAAAATATAAAATCTACTGATATCCTCATATTCATCGATCAGATTAATGACACTTAAATTCACATTCGCATCCTTAAATCTGCAATTATTTATACATTTTTAATAAAACAATGTCATTACTTCCTTTTCACTCAGCACCAGTTAAAGAGATCAGATGAAAGATGGAAGAAAATTGCTGCTGTTAAAATTAAGTATTATTTTGTTTCTTCATCATATTATTAGCTTTTGGTAAATTTTACCAATGTTATAATTGTTCTTATTATATTTAGTAAATGTTATTTTCTATTTCACCGTTTATCTACCTGTGATGCTGTGTTTGTTTTGTGAAACACTGTGGTCAGTTGAGTCTGTTGTAAATAGATAAATAAACTTCATCATGTCCTTTTTGAACAAAGAAATAAGCTTGTTATGAGTTAAATAACCTGCTAGAGGAACTGGTACCTTCTAATAAAGATTAATTTTATTTGTGTCTTTAACAATCACTAGTGACCAAAAGCAAACAGCTCTTCGTAAACTTTAGAAATTGATTTTTTTTTTTTACCAGTAACTTTGCTTGCAGTCAGGCGAAGGTCCTCGTTTGGACAGTCGAGGAAGGAGAGTTTGGCCGTTTCTCCTTTTGCCACATTTATCTTCTTTTCCTCTTTAGAGTCCTTTCTTATCTCACAGAGAGGGTCAGAGCCCACCTTCTCAATCTGCACAGACACTTCCTGGTTGGTTAAGTCCAGCGTACAGAGAACTAGAGGAAAACCAAAAGCAGTCGTGAGAGTTCAGACTCGACCAATCGTGATGGTCCAAGTCAGATTGTTCCCAGATCTCACCTGGATGGCCGCTCCTCATCACAGAGACTGTGTAGCGCAGGCTGAGTCCCGGCAGCGTTTGGTTTGTTTTGCAGTTCTTCACCGTCAAATTAAACCTGCCCTGCTGGTGCTGAGGCTGCGGGCCCGTCAGAGCCGTTATGGTCGGGTCCTTGCCCTCCTTCTGGTACTCCACCTCCACTGCGGCGCCTTCCTCCAGACACTCTGGGGCCGAGTGTTCGCTGAATTGAACTGAGTAGTTGTGCATTTCGGGAATGCTGAACTCCCACAGGATCTGCTTGTCATCCGGGAAATCTTTGGGATAGTTGGGCGTGATGAACTCGGTGTCTGACACGCCGCGGGGCAGATTGACTCTCACTATGGCCGTCACTGGAGAAACACAGACATGAAGAGTTGAGTTGGGAACTATTTAAAGAAAAGGTGAACCGACTGCCGTTCACTGACCGACCGCCGATACTTAAAAAGCCGATTCAGATTTAGGCCGATGCCAATTTTTCTGTCTGAAATGTTGCTAAAGAAAGTCACTGAGTTGATAACAAAGGAGTCACTATTGTTAACTGAATGTTCAGAGAGGAGAGATTCTGATTTTTAGACCTTTACTGAAGTTGATGAGTTTGATGGATGAAATCAGATTCATATGCTACTATCAGCAATTTTCCAAAATGAAGGAAAGTGTCGCTGATAAATGGGCTGGCCAGTAAACTGATTTATTCCTAATTTAAAGGTCTTAAGACAGAATTTATAAACAGAATTTATAAACATTATATGGCAATGATAGAAAACTTGTACCTTCTGTTGCACTGCAAAAACTACTCTCACCAAGCATTCTTTGTCTAGTTTCTAGTGCAAATATCTTAGTACATTTGAAATAAGACATTCAACTTACATATAACTTTTCAGCAAGATAGTTAATTACTTGATATTGATGAAATAGTACTAGAACAAGTTGGTAGGAACAAAGTGTTGATCATCAATAATAAGGAATTATTGATTTAAATCAGGAGCTTCAAACTTGTTTTCATTTTGGTTAATATCAAAAATCTGAATGCTTTTAAAGGGCCGGTTGTGCCAGAATGTATTGATAAAACCCATTAAATTGTTAAATTATTAATAAATTTCTGTTTTGACAATCAATAAGTGTTTCTTTAAATTAAATAATACTGAACATATTTTCACACTGATCAGTTCATCCAAGATTTTCTGATTGTTTTGTGTTTTTGCTGCAATTAAAATCACAGAGTTTGTTATTTTAAAATATTTTTAAGGAATTTTTACAATATTCACACTAATGTATGATGTCAAATGTGACTTTTTATTATTTGCCGTATCAATCACAGACTATAACCAGTAAGGCCGAGGCTGCCGTCGCTTGAACTCAATGCTTTTGGATAATTTTGAGAAAAAATGTCAGTAAAATTAGAAAAAAATCTGTTGATTTTGTGTGAATTTTGCCAATTTGTGAAAAACCGGAGGGACTTGTTAATGCAATTTGGAGTCTAGAGGGCCACATAAAAAGCTTTGGCGGACCAGATTTGGCCCCCGGGCCTTGAGTTTGACTTGTGACTTAAAACAAGTCAATGTTTTGAGTAACAAAAGTTACTTTTGAGTAACTTTTGTTACTCAAAAGTAACTCAACTTTTGAGTAACTTTTGTTGCTACTTTTGAGTAACTTTTGTTGCTCAAAAGTTACTTGTCAATTAGTTTTGTCTTATTAAAAGCTATTATGCATTAGAAACTAGACCAAAATACTTTTTTTTGCAGTGTAATGTGTAATGAATATGTTTACGTAATATATTCACCTTGTTACCAATATTGGACAGCCTTAATTTACGATTCTCAGCCCAGGAAGCTCAGAAGCATCATTACATCTTCCAGAACAACCCGACCCAATTCATCACATCCAGCACCAAAGGCAACAGCAAAAATGCACTTTTATGCAAATAAGTTGGATTTTATTTGGTAAAACTCCTTCAGACAACATTTGTTTGTATTGGTGCTGGAATACATCTGTGCTCTTCTGCAATATTAAACAAGCCACATTGTAAGAGCCTTACCTTCTGACTGAGGTCCAACTTTAAGTTGGAAGTCCGAAGGATCCAGCTTCACGTCCGACGGCACCGTCAGCGTCACACGGCCCCTGTACTGACCCAGTACTGAGGTCACTGGGCCGCCTTTGCAGAAAGTGCCGATGGTTGCTGGGGCAGTGAGGTGGAGGTAGAGGATGATGGAGTAGGTGTGACCATCTGGACACGTCCCACTGTTGGGAATCTGTCGCAATCCAGGTTCTGGAAAGTCCATGTGGAAAGTCTGAGAAGTGCCAACCTTTATGTCCCAGGTGAAGGTCCGGTTGTAGTTGGGAAAAAACTCGTTGGCCTGGACGGTGCTGCCTAAGCAGGAAGTCTTTGTGCAGTCTGACGGCAAAGCAGAGAAACAAAGTATGGATTTATTTTGTCGTTTTATTTTTTCAAAACAGGATTGAATAAGGATGGCGCCCCCTAGAGGACGACTTGGGGAAAAATGTTTCTTATGCGTCACCTCGCAAAACGTTAGCTTTCCCTCGCAATGTGTTGCCATCTCTTGCCATCTCTGTCATCCCTTCCAAGATACAAACAAAAACTTTCCGTAAGAAGGAAAGAAATAAAATAAACATCCAAACTATTTGGACTATTCAGAGTTATTTTAACGGGTAATAAAGTAATTAATTGTTTTTATTGTGCGTTTTTGTCTGAATGGTTAAAAAAGGGATGTTTCCATGTGCATTTCCATCTCCAAAATTCAGACATAAACATCCAGTAAATAAATCAAGTTATTGCACCAAAGAGTTAAGAAAACATAAACACGTTTTCACTGAGGCTCTTTAAATGTATATACTCGTATTTGAAATTTGTGACTGTATACAAAATAGATCAGGGTATATTTGATTATTGCGAGGGAACGCAAAAGAATAATTCTTCCCCATGCCCCCAAGCGAGCAGCATAAATAAAGTTTAACAGCTCAAGTAAATACACTGGATTATTTTATATGAGAATGGAGATGTTAGAAGTTTTAACAGGTAAAAAAAGGCAGTAATTATCTTCAAGTCCTGGAAACGGTATTTAATAATCAGCATTAGACACAGGAGCGTCTCCACAACTTAAAATATAAACAAAATCGTAATTACAATACGACGTCTGCTCGTTTAACTTGAGAAAAACCCAAAGTTCAGGTTCTCAGATAGTTAAAACATTATGTGGCTACTCTACTGATGAATATTTTTAATTTCATACCAATATCTCTGTTCATCTCCACTTTGAAGACTTTTTGCGGTTGAGGACACGTAAATTCCACCGAAGCGTTGCGAAGATTTTTCAGTCTGGGCGGTTGAGATTTGCAGGTTTTTATGGACGTCTCCGTTATGCAGACCTGACAGTCTGCCTCTTGGTCCACCTTCGTGATGATGAGGTTTGTGTTGGGTTCAGAGGTCACATACATGGATCGTCCAACTGAAAAACAGACACATGAAGAATCTGTTAATCAATCAATCAAAATTTATTTGTATAGCACGTTTCAGCAGCAAGGCATTTCAAAGTGCTTTACATAATTAAAATAAAAACAGCATGTGACAGTGAATAAACAGTTAGACAGAATTTTCTTAAAAACATTAAAACCCGCACTCCTTGTAGGACTTCAGTTAAACGTCTCACGCCTCAGAGTTTTAGTTAAAACGCCATTTAACAAGGATTCTCACACCTCAGAGTTTTAGTTAAGATGTAATTTAACAAGGATTCTCACACCTCAGAGTTTTAGTTAAGATGTAATTTAACAAGGATTCTCACACCTCAGAGTTTTAGTTAAGACGTCATTTAACAAGGATTTTCACACCCCTAGATATAGCATGTAGAGCATTAAAGCATGTAGAATGGAAAATGTTGATTTCTTTCAAAATAACTGGTTTCTACGACGGAGACTAGGGACAGATTAGAAAAATGTTACAAGAATAAAGTTGAAATAATTTGATAATAAAATCAAAATATGAAAATATAATTGCAATAGCATGTGAATAATGTTGAAATAATACAAAAATAACGTCTTAATATGAGAATAAAGTCATACTATGACTATTCTCAGAATACTATGACTTTAATCTCATATTTCAACTTTATTCTCATTATTTTTACTGTATTCTCGTAATATTATGATTTTACTCTAGTAATTTTATTATTGTCGTAGCGTGGGTTTAATACTCCGTCGTAGGTTTCTTCATTAAATGCATTTTAACTGTTGTCTCACGTCTCGACGTTGCCGTTGAACTGAACACGGTCCGGTCCAGTTCTCCTTCTTTGGGAACTTCCACCGTCACAGTCGTCTTTCCAAACAGCTCCAGTTGAGACGCCGTCCCGCCTTGGCAGTAACTGCTGGTTCTCATCTCTGCGTCGGTCCTCATGGTGCTGACCGTGTACTGAATGCCGTCCTCACAGTTCTCTGATGCAGAGCTTTCCTTCAGTCCAGGAAACTCTAAAGTTAAAGCAGTTCTGTCTGGAACAGTAACTTCCCACGTCAGGGTTCTTCGGAAGCCCTTGAAGAGATCCGGATCCATTTCGGCCAAAGCCGGAGAGCAGGATGTCTGAGTGCATCCTGAGAGAAAACAGAAAAGAAAAACCGATCAACCCAGCCGAACCAAAATCGGCTTCATAAAGATCTAGAGCAGAGAGTCAAACTCATTCATAAATGTATTAATAAAACCCGTTAAAAATATAAATACATTTTTAAAATTAAATAATATTAAACATCTTTTTAGTCCCTCCAGAATTTTGTGATTGTTTTTGTGATTTTATTCCAATAAAAATCTAATTTGGAAATATTTGTGCTTATTTATGACGGTAAATTTGACTTTTTATTACTCGCTGTATAGGTCATGGACTATAATCTGACATTAATTAAGGCTGAGGCAGCTGTTTAGTACAAGTGAGAAAGTTTTTGACAATTTTTAAGAAAAATCTGCAATAAACTCCCAATTATTAGCGCAAAAAAAGTGTGGAGATTTGTTAATTTTGCATAAATTTCCATGATAATTCTCAAGAAACTGGAGGGACTGATTGATATAATTTGGTACTAAACAGATAAAAATGGTATTGATTTGATTGATTACATTATATTAAAGCACATTTAGTGTTTAATCTAGGATGTAGAGGCCACATAAACAGCTACGGCGGCCGGATTTGGCCCACGGGCCTCGAGTTTGTCACCTGTGATCTAGAGAGAGTAAATTCTTACCTATGTTTGTTGTCATCTTCACGATGAAAACGTCTTCGGGTTTCAGGCATCTGAACTCCAGAGGGAGTTTTTCTGCACTTTTCAGAGTCTTTTCTGTGGCATGGCAGTCTGGACTGGCGCCGCTGGTGACACACATTTCACACTCTTCCTTCCCAGGATCCCGGGTCAGAACCACCGTGGAATCAGGACCAATAGTGACGGTCATTACTCGCTCTTGTAAAGACATTAAAGGCAAATAAAAGGCAGTTAATATCACTTTGTAAGCTATGCATAAAAAAGGCTCTGGATACATTAGACCGTATTCTACTGTTTCATTAAGCCTGCACTGTAAAAACACAAAATTTTACCAAGCATTACTGGTTTCTTGTGCAAATATCTTAGTGCACTTGAAATAAGATACACTAACTTAAAAGCAGATTTTCAGCAAGATAGAGAACCTTATTTTAAGTAAATAATACTTTAACATTGATTTTAAAAAATACTTGGCAGATAAATTAACTGCTTTGTTTTTTCAAGTTTGTTAAGATATTGGCACTAGAAACTAGACCAAAAAACAGATTTTGTGCTTTTGCACTGCAGTGGGTTGGGTGACCCTCTGACTTTTAAATCTAAGTGGTTGTAATCTAGATTATGTGAATTATTCAGTTTTTCTATCCAACTGTCACTGCTAAAATTTAATGTAGTAAAAATAAATCCGATGAATGCTGACGGCATTATTGAGCCACAATAATCACCAGCAAAACAAGTTTTCCCAAAGTTAGCCACATGCTAATCAGCAAGTACCGTGGTAACATTTTCCTGTAGCCTAATTATGTTCAGCGTAAAACTATTTAAAGTCTGACACTGACAAATATCAATTTGTATGGCGGATAGCTCTACCATATTGTTCTCAATGTGTATCCTCAAAACAAACTGGTAATTCTGGCAACATGCCATCCGTAGCCACGCTGCTCCAGTAGAATAACTCCGTTAAATAAATGAAATCTGGAGATCTAGGTATGATTAATTTATTAATAAGTGATTGCTGTGATAAATTAGCTACCACTGCTATTAGCTAATTTAACATTGTGGTGGTTGATTAGCTAATTTAAACACCCAAATTAATTTATTTTTATTTGTTACTGAACCAAAACACTCAGAATTCCACAGCACATCTACATGTTGTGGTTGTCATAGTCAAGCTAGCATAACTGACCTACTTCCCTCTCCCTCGTTATTTTTTTTCTGACCTTTTTAATTAGTTGTCTTAGTGTTGACAACTAACAGCTTGGCACCGAGTCCCTTTTTCATTTAAATATCAAGTGTACATTTAAGATTTAGAACGTTATATTGATAATTTAACAGCTATAATGGTAGTCAGCTGATTTTGGAGACGGGAGTTGGGGGTGGGATCTTATGCTTGTGACATCACGCTGCAAGGGATCCCTATACTGCGGTATAATAAAGGCAATGGGACTTTACTGTGTACCGCAACTATTTTCCCCTAAGTGCAGTTATGGAATCAGCATTTCACTGAAATATCTGTAAAAAGAGCTGGATCAGTTCTTACTCATTGGTGCAGCCAAGGCTTGAAACAGGACCGACTCCACCTGTGTGTTTGGTTTGGCTTCCAGGGTCACCACGCCCTGATCGGACAGGTCCAGTTGGGTCTCGCTGCCACCCTCACAGTACCGAGTCGGGACCTCTTGGCCGGTTTCAGATGTGACCGCTGAATATTGCCGTCCATCAGTACAAGGGCGTGGAGCTTTGGTCAGTCCAGTCCCAAGAACCTTCAGACTCACGAGGGTCTTTTCAGGCGCCTTCAGCTTCCAGGTGAAGGTTCTGGAGATCTTCGACAGGAGGGACGACTGGACTTCTACCATCGCTGGACTGCAAGCATCTTTTGTGCATTCTGCAAAGTGGTATAGAAAAAGGTAAAAGGCACGATAGTGAAACTCGTAAACTCGTTAAATTGTGGTGCTAGAATAGCAACAATTATTTTAGTAGTTAATTGTTCTGATGATCAAATTAAAAAGTAGCACATTTTGCAGATTTTCTTTATTTCTTGCATTAAGAATTTTATTAAAATATTAGAAATGCATTAAAAGATACAAATAATTTAATTCCTTTTAAGTAATAATATTTAAAAGATTTAATACCGTAGCATTCCTTTGATAAATCTGAACCATGTGAAGCTAAAACTTCGCCACTTGAGGAGTTTTGACTAAAATGTATTTAGAAATAAATCTGTTTTTATCTTAAATGCACAATGTACAACTTTTTAGTACAGTTTTGATTTTTTAATTACTGCTCTGAATGTTGTTTTTTTGCAAATGGTCATTTTTAAAAGTCTGTAAACTCCAGCTAATGATTAATCAGTCACTAAATTAGTTGATTATTTCAATAGAAAAATCCTGCAAAAATTTTGAATTTATCCCAAGATAAAAACATTCCTGACATGCTTTTTGCAACCGTTTTGCACATTTAAATAAACAGCGATAACATTATAATCTCCTCTTCCCGTTAGCTGAAATTTCGCATTTATTCTTGCATTTTCTTTTTTATTATTTGCATAAGCCAGAGTCCAGCAATAATCAAAAATACTTGCACACATCTATTTCTGCACAAAACTCTTCTTAAAGAAAAGTATTAAAAAGGACAAAACCAACAGAGCAAATAAATTGGGATTAAATTGTGCTTAAACTTACCAATTAAGCTGGTGATTGTCACATCGTACGACTGTTCGACGGGTTGGGGGCATTTAAACAGCAGCTTCACCTCCTTTTCAGGCTCTAGTTTAAGAGACGGTTGGCAGGAAGTCTGAGTGTCATTAACGCCACTGACGGTGCAGACGGTGCAATCAGGCAGCCGGCTGGAAACGGCGACATCTGAACCTTTATTTGGCTTCACCGTGGTTTGAAAGGACTCTGATGGAAACATTACAGAAACTGATTGAAAATATATATAAATAAACCCTCAAAATCTGAAAACACGATGCTAAAAGAGACAATAAAAACCAAAACGCTCCACAAGCATCAGTAAGCATGTCAAACGCTGCAGTTCATGGCAGAGCGATTAGAAACAGACTGAACAAGCATTTCTTGTTTACCAGAGTTAGGTGGGGAGAATCAATTAGTTGTTTGTATTTTGCAATATGTCTGGTTACAATCCAAACAGTAAACATTTTAAACCATAACCATTAACTTTACATAAGTTTACTTATTTTCTTTTCGATTCACAATCATGCATTTAGACATTCGTTTTTAGCTCCACCGAGTTTCCTGTGTGGATCTCCGAGTCAGAAAGATAAACTCACATCAACCTTGGCTTCGGCTTGATATTGTGAAACTCAATGTTTCAAAATTATAGACGATTTTAACGGTAAGAGTGGATTTAGTGGCTCAAGAATACAGTATTTTAAAAAAAATGTAGAGAAAGTAGAGATACACAAAGCAGATTGACAGCGCTAAGACCCTCCTCCTCCTGGCTCTGATTGGTTGTTTTTGGTCGGTGCATTTCGTGAAACAATAGCAAGAGCAGCTCAGGGAGGAGATTTATCTTTTCACAGATTATCTGTCTCATAGTATACTAGTATATTAGTCTTAACATTTTTCCTGTAAAGGTTACATACTGCAGCTTTAATTAGTAACAATAACACTGATAACAGCAGTAATTATTTTTCGTATGAAGTGATGACCAGATTCTTAAATTTTATGCTGTTTTATGTTTGGACATTGCTTGATCTTCGTGTTTAAACCACTCCACAGCTTTACGTACCGATATAGACCAAAGCTTTTGTATATCAGTTTACAAAATCATTGCCTGTCGCGATAAGCAGTAAATAAACAAGCTCAATAATTTCCATTTTCACAATTTCTTTCTACCAAAATTAGAGGACAAACCCTTCAGTCTGGTGCTATCCCCCCTTTCTTTTAAAGAATAAATTTTAAAGGATTTTGTTGTATTAAAGTGAACCAGTCACATTTTTGTACTTCCGTTTGTGTTCTAAAAACAACCCAAGCGCTTACAAAAAAGCAAAAAAAACAAACAAAAATAAACAGAGCTGTTTGGGGAATAAGTTCATGTTTTTTGGTGCTTGTAAAATGAGGCATTTTTAAAAAAAACCCTCCAAACTGTTAGGTTACTTTCCGGGGGCACTGAGCCGTTTCCTAGCAACCCCAGTCGAGCCCAACCCCGTTACCTAGCAACCACAATGAGCTCCAGAACTTTTGGTCAGCTTGTTTAACAATGGCTTTGTTAAAGAGCAATTTTGTTTACAGAGACTTAATAATTCAATTTATTTGTTGTTTCTGTTGTTTTGTTTGTTTACTTTGGATATTATTTAAAATGTCTTCCAGTTTCAGTGTTAAATCTTCATTAAAATTTGAAGTTTATTGATATTTGAGAACGAGTTCTTGCATTATTATGCCATTACCATTATGTTCCACAGAAATGGTCTCAAAACAACAATATTATCATTTATCACAATAACGTCTGAGACAATTCTCAGCAAAATGTGTTATTGTGACAGGCCTATAATCAGCACCGACTTCACTGCAGACCATTTATTCATCTCCTCTTACCATCGCTCATAAACAACATACTTAATCACCTCCCCTTAATGCAAACACCAACCACTGACTCAGAGGGGGCAATCCACAGTTTATTGGTTAAAAACCATTTCCTGAGGCTTAAAGGAGCTGACACAGATTCAGACTCAGCTACAAGAGAAACTGACAGTCATCCAGTAAATGACTGCTTCACCTTTCTGCTGGTAAAGTTGGCTAAGAGAGAGGTTGCTGGTTGACACATGAGTAAACACTGCTGCCAGGCACACCTATCCAACCGACAGAAACGATAAACCAGAGCGAGTTCATTAGAGTATATCATGAGTCATAGTAAACAAAATAATGAATTTCAAGTTCTGTTAGGAAACCTGCACCTACAGTTTTGCACCAAGCAGATTGTTAAGCATCCATCTGGCTCATACTTTGTGGCCTATAATCCACAGGAACTAAGTAACATTCCTCCTCAATCGGCTTTGTGTTGACATGACTGCATTGCATCACACACAAAAACCTGTCGGCTGCACAGCCATCGCTTGTTCTTCCACATCCCAGAGGCATTTATGTAAATTTCCTCAACCAGCTTGGCGGTCAGCATTATCTTTTTTATCTTGAATCAGAAATGTGGCAACAGGACTGAGATAGAAGTTTATCTGTAAAACGTTAGTTTTGTTGCTAAAACTGAAAGCAGGTTGGAGTCGTGGTTTAAAGAAATACTGCAGTGGTTTTAGAGGAGGATCCAAACGATGCTTTACCCCCAATGGAAGTGAGAGTTTCCATGCAAACATGAAAACTTTCATTCCAGACATTGTACAGCTTCATTGGGAATTTTGTCCATCATAAAAAAACAGATAAGATGTATCACTTCGCTGGGGAAACAAGTATTTTTGTATAGTTTTTATCTTACTCTGTTAAACAAACTTACAAGTGACTCTTCAGTGAAATATATGAGCTTGTTTCTGATCTGAACAGGATAAACAGCTTTTTATTAGCAATGCAGGAGTCAGGACCTTTTAGCAGTAAACAATGATAAACATTTGATAATTTTTATCTGGAAATCATTGAAATAATCATAAAGCTCCTCCACAGAGCCAAGTGCAGTTTGTAGAAAGACAACAGAGTTTAAATCCAAACACTGCGTGTAATAAAACACCCACTAGAATCCTACTTCAGCAGCAGATTGTTGGTCAATCATTAATGAATGAAGTCATGCCTCCAGGACGGAGGCTCCATTAAGGCCTCAAAGCTTTTGACAACAGAGCTAAATATAAGAGCTGAGCAGCTCAGATCACACTGATGTGATATTCACATCATAGATGAAGAGGCATTGATGCTCTTTGCTATTCCAGCCATAAAGTACCGGGTGATTCTAGCTGAGCTCATCTCAAGTGTAAGTGACCCAAAAAGGTGAAAGTAAGCAAAATGGTGAAGTTAGCGTCCAATTTGTTCCTGAATAAAGGGCAGTTCTGCTGCTTTTAACAAATTTAGCAAACATTTGAGCCACTAGTCAATGCATTCTCTATAAATTACGGTTTTCTGAGTTGTGAAAGCTTTATTTAGTTTATAAAACACTCAAAAAGCTGATTATTTTAGACTTTCTTTAGCCTGAAATCACCTTACATGACATCTGCACAAAAACAGCTTTACATAATTCACACAGGATATAAAAGTGTTCAAATAAATGAAAAGAATATCACTTTTACAAATGCTTATCTACATTATCTGTAATTAATTTAGAAAATTATGTTAAGATTTGAACCATTAAATTGGTTTAATGTTCAGTCTGGATGGATCATGAAAGGCTCCAAATGCCTACATTTGTTAATATTTTAAGAACTAATCAAAAAGGTATTAAAAATCACAAACTGGATTTTATATAATCTGTCATTAATGTGGAATGATTTTGTCTGGATTTCACATGAACGGTGTAATGTCACAAGCAGAAAACGCCTTTTAATAATCATAAACTTTAAAAGTTAAAATCTATGCTTAGTCAGTTGTGTAAAAATAATTATGTAAAGGTTGTGTCTGGTTTAGGTTTTAAAGCCAGACCTAAAGTAAAATGATTTCAGGCCAAAATTAAAGTTTTACTATTATACTGTTTAGTTTTTAATGGTAATTCATCTAACTGGGGTCTTCAAAACCTACATTTGCTCTTTAGAAGCTGAAAAAACGTCAGATTTTTCAGAAGAAGACAATGATACTAAATATCAGACTGCATTCTAAAAATTATGTAATAAAAATAAAATATTCTGTTTACAGTATTATAATTAAAGCCTGACAAACATTATTAAATGAGTTGGAATAGCCCTTTAGTCACATACCGTGCTGTGAATCAAACACGAACTTCAGCGTCATGAATGAAGCTCCGTCTTAAACAAAAAGCGTGTTTTGCGGCGCATATTTGACATTTTACACATTTTAACCCTCTTAAACGTTAACATATGACGTTAAACACAAACACAAGTCCGTAACAAGTTAATATTTCCAGCTGCCGGACGCGTTTTTCCCTCACCTGATGAGTCCGAAGATGACACAAATAACAGCGCCAGGAGAACGCAAGCTCCACAAAAACCCATATTCACGATATGGATTAAAAATAATGATAAAAAAAAATATTTAAAAAGAAACAAAACCAGACTCGCTTTTCAGACAAGCAAATGCATTATTTTACGGTCACTTTCCAACCGCGGCGAAGGCGCTGACAGCTACTTCCTGCTCCAGGTTTCTCGCGCAGGAGCGGAGGGCGTGGCCCCACAGGTGGGTTACCTGTTCCAACTTGACGTCGTGAGGATCCTGCACAACGGTTGAGCATAAAAACACGGGAGACTCACTCCACGCGTGGGGAATGAGCGGTAAAAGTCATGGACAGTGAGTGTGGCACAATGGGCGCCCTATTTATAAGCAGCCAAACGTGCCAACAGATGGCTGGCATGAGGCCGTGGATCCCCAACACGAGGCGTGGGACGGGCGTGGACGCTCCGGAATGAGTTCAGGGTGTTTATTTATTTAACTGTGTTAGAATATTACAAGGAGAAACGACTCAAACAGCGCTGCAGAGAGCTTATAAAGGAGGCGGCGTCTGTCGAAACAGGCAAATGAGTAAGGAAAAAAGGTTGTCATGCAAAAATGAATGCGTGCTCAGTCAGGTGGATTTTTTTCTTTTTTTTTTTTTTTTTTGTTCCCACAGTGCAGCGACAGTAAATATGTGATTTCCTTTGGAGGCCTAACACTCCCAGAGCTGCAGAGGTTGGTTTGCTCCTGCCGCCACATGCCTCACAACGCAGACATTCCTGCTCGGAAACATACCTGAGGGCTGGACCACTTTCTGACACACCGTGTTGGTTTTTAATCCGCCAAACCCTCATTTTCATCTCTCACTTTGAATTTTCATTCAAGTTCAACACAGTTAAAGCCTCTTAATCCTGTTTTAAATGTCAAATTAACATTAAAACTCAAAAAGAGTCAAAGTTTCGCTACATTTTTTTTACGTTTTCGCAAATGTTTTAAATTAAAATCAACCTGTTTATGTTTACGTTAAACATACGAATGAGTTTTTTTTGGGTTTTTTTTGCCGAACCAGTCTGACGGCATGCACAGTGGGCGTTGTGCTGCTGTTTCTCCTGTTAACAAGAGGCCCTCAGAGAAGAGTCAGCAGCTGTCAAACTTCCCCTCCCGTCCCATGAAACTGATCCCGGAGCGCCACACATGTTGCTGCTGCCGCTGCAGGGGGTTTCAGGACCGCGTTTTGTTTCCTGGAGGGAGAATTATTAACGCTGACGGATACTGGGAGGCACTGGGAAGTGTTGCAGACCCATGAGAAATGACAATACATACTTTGGATAGTCCACATGGAGGCAGTAACACATTAGTTCAGAGGAAATGTTTTCATGTTCAATATTTTTACATGTGCAGACCAGCTGCAGAGAGTCACAAAATATTAATTCATTATCAACCTGCAGTTCAGATCCACTTGCAGAAAAACCAGTTTGGCTCAAATCCAGTTCAAATGAGTTCAATTCATTTAATTAAAATCAATCGATTCCACAAATCAGATTGCATGTTTTTAAGTTTAAGTTTAAATTTACTCTGGACTCTCTTATAGATTTATATTCACGTTCTTTATTCAGTTTTTGTTCATTTTATTTTATATTATAATTTGACACTTTCATTACAAATTTTATATCACAAATGATTATATTTATTTATAGTATTCAACACCTTGAATAGGTTCTCAACAAACAAGCAATTTCCCTTTATCAGTTTATCAGTTTACTTTATTGATCCCTTAAGGGGGGAAATATTTTTAATTCAATGTGTTTTAGTATTTAGTTTAATTACAATTCAGTCAAACTAAATCATGTTACAAAAGTTATAACTTTAACAAAACGTAAGAATCAATTTGACTTTAGAATCTAAAAAATATCTAAAGACATAAACATATTAATAAAGCACCAACAGATGAAATACAAATAGAGAATAAGGTCAAGTGTGATTAGAGTTATTGTTTATATAAATATTACTCTGAATGGACTTTGCTCTGACTGACTAAGCACGTGAAGAACGACTCCATTTGAACAGAAAGAGCCTTCCATCAGAACCAGAACCAGGCTGGGTATTAGAGCAGACCAAGCAGGAAGCAGACATGGAAAACATGGCCGCTTTGTTCAAAGAGTTATTTTCATGTAGAGTTTAAACAAAGAGCGCACACAGAGCTTGTTTCTCTCCACTGTCGCCTCATGCTTGCTCATAATACTTGATGCTTCTTTAGACAGATAAACTTTTACCATTTGACATTTTAAACTTAATGGAGTTCTTTGGTCACAAGATAAATGTGTATAGTTTAATTCTAATAAATCCAGATGACATGACTGACTTGATTTTCTTGTATATATTTCTGTTGCGTCTGTCTGAGGCGCCTCTCTCTCTCTCTGTCTTCGTGCCAGTTGTTCCTGTCTGTTGCCACCCAGAGGGCAGCCACCGTCGGGGTGTCTGCAGCTTGTTGCCCTCCAAGAAGCAGCAGCAGTAAACCGGAGATCAGCTCTCCTTACAGCTGTCTGTAAATTTAGACTGTCAGAACCAGACAACTGGAGGAGCCATGGAGCCCAGGCGTTGCTTTGGTGAGGATGATGGTTTGCATTGTTACCTGCTTTGTTCTGTTTGGTTCTTCATCTGACATTTGGGTCGTGTCCGATGTGTCTTTAGAAAGCTGCGCTGGATGTGGGGAAGCCGTGTTGGCTGCTGGAGGAGCCTGCCAGGCGATGGGACGTTTATTCCACAACACATGCTTCACGTGCAGCGTTTGCAGTGAGTCGTCTGGTTTAAGGAACCTCAGCAAGACCAAAAATGTCAGATTTACAGTGTCGGTGTTAAAAATGCAGTGTTAATTTAACACTTTAGTGAGATTCAATAATATTTGTTGAATTCACACTTCTAAATATTCTGTGCTTAATGAAAGGTTTTTAGAAAATTACAATCAGGTTTAAGACACTTCTAGTGTCTTTACACATACGGTGTATGTGGAAAAAAATAAAGAGCCACTTCACTGAACCCAATTAAAACCTCCTGGTTTTTCCACCAAATATTGATTCTGAGTTAAAACATTAGTATTGATGTTTCTAAATGGATATTAACTTGTTTTCTTTGCATTATTTGAGGTCTGAAAACATCTTTTTTGACCGTTTCTCATTTTCTGCAAATAAATACTAAATTTTTGCTTTGAATTTCAGACATGTCAGTAGTTAATAGAATAAAATAAAAATATTAATTTTACTCAAACATTTACCTATAAAAAGTAAAGTCAGAGAAACTGATCATTTTTTTCAGAGCTGTATATTTTAATCAGGCTTTATTGTATTCTTTAAAAAAAATTATTTGGGAAAACCTTGAAAGCTGTTCAAAAGCCCCAAATATATTCAGATCAAGACCAGAAAGAAGATAAATAATATATAAAATACTAGATTATTTATTAAAATATAATATAATCTGACTCCTAATTTTGTACCACAAACAAGCAAAGCTGGTAAGACCGTAAATGAGGGAAGTTTGTCCTGGACTCTACATATGAAGACATGAGGAATGACTCAACATATTTACACAACCTTGATTACATTTTAAACTCCATTTCCAAATTGTCTGTAAACAAAGGGATGTTATGTGTAAACACTTTTTGGAAGCTCACATCTCTGCAGCCCAACCTTGATAAACCCGTCTGTACTGAAGCGAAACTCAAAAACCAGTCTGATTACATGTAACGCTCATAATAAATTTGGGTAAATTAACTTTACAACAGGTTCCGATGACACATGGAAACAAGTTTTTACTTTAAATCACCTGGATTTCCCACCAAAGCCAATAGGTTGGTGTTTTATGGTTGCTACACTGCAAAAACACAATTTTTGTTGGTGTAGTGTTTAGTGCAAATTAGTTCACTTGAAACAATAAGAAACAAATTCTTACAAGTAACATTTCAGCAAAATATAGGGTCTTATTTTAAGCCAATAATTCCTTAATATTGATGAAAAAGTGCTATTTATAAATGCAATAATCTGCTTTTTCATCAATGTTAAGGAATTATTGACTTAAAACAAGCTCCTATACTTTGGTGAAAAGTTACTTCTAAGTTAGTTTTGTTTTAAAGTTAGTATAAAGATATTTACACTAACAAATAGAGGAAAAATTAATTGGTAATTTCTATTAAAAGGCACATTTGTTACGTTTATGCTGATTTGACTTGATCTAATATGACTCAAAATTTGATCAAATGAGAGTATAAAAATGTTTAAAGGTTAAACACGCACACACATTTTCAGTGATATATTCACTTTTGTCATATTGATATATTTTATTTCAGGCAAACAGCTCAAAGGACAGCCGTTCTTCACCGTGTCGGGACACATTTACTGTGAGGATGATTTTTTGGTAAGTGTCGATTTGGTTACTCTGAATAAATGAAACAGTTCCAGTTCTCATTGTTTTGTTTTTTGCAGTTTTCTGGAGTTCACCCATCTGAAGAAACGTGTTACAGTTGCGGAAGTTCAATCACAGATTTGGCAAGCATTTACCTGTTTACCCGCACGAGTTCACTTCTTTGTAAACCTTCACAAAGTTCTGAGTAAAAGAACTGGAGCTACACATTCAGGTTCTGCAGGCCCGGGGGAAATCGTACCACCCAACCTGTTTTCGCTGTGTGGTCTGCAGACGGGAGCTGCAGGGTCAGGCCTTTGCTGTGGATTCAGACTGCAGGGTTTACTGTGTCACCGACTATCACAGGTGACTCTACAGCAACAATAGGCCCAGCCCAGTTCTGGTTCTGATTACAATGAGAAAAGGATGAGTCTCTAAACAAAGAGCTTTTCAGTTTCACTGAGGCTTTTTCATGGTTTCAGGGTCCGGTCTCCCCTCTGCGGTGCCTGCAGGATGCCGATACTGCCCACAGAGGTGAAGTCCAACTTCAGTTAACAGCCTGAGTTTCAGACTTTACTCATTTTACTCATGTTTTCCTTTTCCAACTGTTTCAGGGATCTGCAGAGTCAATTCGAGTGGCATCGTGTAACAAGTACTATCATGTAGAGTGTTACAGCGGTGAGGTCAGCCTTATTTAATGGAGATGAGTGTTTTACTGTGATAGTTTGTACAACGTATCATTCAAATAAAATCTTTGCTTTTCTGATTTGTCACTTTCCCAGCGATTTATCTCTGTTACATACCAGGAAATATAAGAATATAAGAACAAATTAAAATTCATGTTTTTCATGAGTCCACTTTGCAAATTTAAATTAACCAGAGCCAGCCCAACGGATAAGCAAACTAGTTTCCTTGTTTATTTAAAATGTTAGTAAGTAGCAGTGTTGTGGTACTCGAAGTCGGTCTTGGTCTCTATGTCTCGTCTCGGACTCGACCGCATTTGGTCTCGGTCTTGTCTCGGTCTCGGGCGCTGAGGACTCGGCATTTTATTTCAAGACCAGTCGAGACCGCAACTGTGAAAATATCACTAAACGTACAACATACTGTCCAGTTTATTTGTTAATGTCTTTGTTTTCAGTGGATGCAAAACACACCGATTAAAATCCAAGTAATTACGTGTTTCTGTTACTCCCCCCTCCCCCTCCCCACCTTTCACTCGCAAGCGGCGCTCCAGGACATGCGCAGTGGTTTTCTCTCAGCGGCAGAAAATGTCTGTCTAATCGTCAGTAATATAATAACGCTGAAAAGAATCAAAAATGTAACTCTTTACAATGGGCCTTTTGTCTGACAGCATGTGACTCTTTCTCGCCCTTGGTAAAGCGTCTCAACAGTTACTATTGTACTTTTTTAAATTTTTAAGGTTTTATACAAATATTGTTTGTCTACCTTTCTGTATATAACAGACAGATACTTCTTATTCTTTGTTCTCATGTTTCTTGCATTTCTCCATCAATCATTTTGCAAATATGCTTCTTCTGTTCCTTTATGGTATTTGTTTTGCAGGGTTCACCCTGGACAGGTCTCCAGTCTGTCACAGGGCAACACAGAGACACACAGGACAAACAACCATGCACACATACACTCACACCTAGGGGCAATTTGGAGAGGCCAATTAACCTGACAGTCATGTTTTTGGACTGTGGGAGGAAACTGGGGTACCCGGAGAAAACCTATGCATGCACAGGGAGAACATGCAAACTCCATGCCGAAAGACCGGGCCGGGAATCGAACCCAGAACCTTCTTGCTGCAAGGCAACAGCTCTACCAACTGCGCCTCTATGCAGCCCAATTTTAGCAATTCATACTGTATACCAAAATGTTCTGCTTCTTCTTATCCTTTATGCTTTTGGTTTTTGCGATGTTTCACTTCTTCAAATATTTCACCCACCCCCCGCCTGGGCCCATCTACCCCTCACCTGGGCCTCATCTACCCCTCAATCTCCTCCCCCTTTCCACTCTCCTCCCCTCCTCCTTGGGCTCCGGGTGAAACAATTTTAATTTTAGGTGAGTGTTTTAAATTTTCACATTTTATTTTGTTAAAGATTTTTTTGGCTCTAGTGGCCTTTATTTGATAGTTAATTGACAAGAAAGGGGGAAGACATGCAGCAAAGGTTGCCAAGGCCATGAATTGAATCTATGACGGCTGCGTCAGGGACTGGGTCAGGGGTGGGCAACTCCAGGCCTGGAGGGTCTCATGCAACTTTTAGATGTGTTTCTACTTCAACACACCTGAGTCAAATAATAAGGTCATTAGCAGGACTCTGGAGAACCTGACTGCACTGAGGAGGTAATTCAGCTATTGGATCCAGGTGTGTTCTACCAGGGAGACATCTAAGAGTTGCAGGACAATGTGTGCAGTTTGTTGCACCCCTCATCACCTTCTCATCTCCCCCTACTCCCTCCCAAGACTCCCCACACCCACTTGCTCCTCCCAGCCTTCCCCTCTTTACCCCCACTCATCCTTTCTTCCCTCCCCCGATCCTTGAGCTCTGGATCAGAACATTTTATTACTAAGTGGGGGTTAATCATGTTTCAAATTACACACTACATGTTGAGAACATTGGGTTGTGATTCCTTTATGTACATTTTCTTACTTGTCCGTAAATATTATTACTGACTGTGCACAATGTGTTGACACAAAAACATCTACAAGTCTCTACTAGGAGTTGTACAGTCCGACTCCCCCTTTTTACACTAGTGGTTTGTCCCAGCCAAACAGCCATTTTGCTGCTGGATTGTTTGCAACCGGCTTTGAATTGAATTCTCCTCTGAGCAGTTTTATGGTAAGTTTTTCAATATTACTTTGATCTTAAATGTGTTTATTGAAAAATAAGGGCATTGTTTTGTGCCCATAGGTTATTTTGGGGCAAAACAGATATTTTTAATAATTGAGGTCATGTCTCATTTTGTATTATTTTCATCCTGCCCACTGCTCCAGGCCCAAGTATGAAATCCTACGAGATTTTGTGAGATTTGAGTTTTTAAAATAGGGCGGGGCCTATTATTTGGTCTGGGTGAGCATGTGGTGGACAAGGAAGTGTAAGGCTGGCTGCTCCAGGTAGGCTTTAAATTGTTGTGATAGTAATCACTTGTTTTTCATTTTTTATTATGTTTTGCTTAGGGACATGCTTAGATGCGTCTCTGTTCCAGAACAACTGAGTTATATAACTGCACGACCGTCTGCAGCCATCAAGAAGTGCAGAAGGTTGTTAATCATCCACAGATTATATCCAGGTGAGGCAGAAGGGAAACACTTAAAACATGTAAGGCAGGTGAAACACTGAACTAAACCTGCTAATGACTGATTCAGTCTGTTGTTTCTTGGGTTGGTAACTGGTTAAACTGAACTGGACTATCATTACTGGTGAGGGATCTTTATCAGCACATGGACATTTTGTAATGAATTTAATAAGCTTATTTGGAAATATTTGTAGTTGATTGAAGATTAAACCAGCTATTATTTGATGTAAGTTTATTCTGTATAAATTATAAATAATTTTTCCAACTACAGTATAAATCACCTTTTGCTCTATTTATCTGTCTCTGGTGTATTAAACACTGATCCTCCCTGAGTTTTATCTTTAAGTTTTCCTATAAACAGCCTTTATTTTAAATATTGATTCCTTCATTTTAACATGAGTGCAGCATCATAAATCCTACACTAGACTGCAGCTTCATAGGTAAGCTGCAGTTTACGTATACAAAACATTAAGATGAATATTAATGAACAATTAAGATAAATATTAACAGTGAGTGTACATGGGGAACTATATGGTTTGTATTTGTTCTCAGACCTGAAACCAGTACACTGTTTAATATTTCAATGCCTTTCAGAACTTTTCAAATGTTTATCATATTTCTAACCGGCTTCCTCACTTTTATTTTTGTGTTTTTCAGTCGTTGCTCTGCAGTTTGACCAAAAGTTGACTCTTGAGGACCGCAGTAAAACTGTCAAGAAGTGGCTTCATTACACGCCAGAATGAGAGGAAGACATCGAAAGGAATCAAAGTGACGCCAACCAGAGTCAAACTGGGGTTACCACAACTTATACTGTTTCCCTGGTTCATACAGTACAAAGCTTAACCTCATGGACTCTGTTCTGTGGACAATAGACTGTTATTATGACAGTCAAAAGGGAGTCAAATATGTTTAAAGATCTGTCCCTCTTTTCTTAAATAAACTGTTATATCAAACCTATGTTGTCATTTTTAAACTTTTGTACACAGTTTACCCATGATCTGCCAATAATATAGTGTTTAACACCAGTGAAGAAACTTTTAGTAGTATGTTATGTAGACCTATCAGACCTAAAAATGTACATAAATCCTTAGTTTTCATTCAACATGAAATCAACCCAAATCTGCATGTAGATCAACATTCAGATGAAGGTTGATTCCTAACTGATTCAATGTAAAATCAACACAAATATGCATGTACATTTACATACAATTTACATGCGTATGTAAATTGTATGTCAATTTGCATATGTAAATTTACATATGCATGTAAATTTACACCGCATGCACATTGAAGTGACAACATTCAATGTCAGGAATGTTGATTCCTGACATTGATTCAATGTCAGGAATCAACATTGATTCCTGACTGATTCAATGTAGAATCAACACAAATAAGCATGCAGATCCACAGTCAAATGGGTGTTGAATCAACATTGATTTAATGTAAAATAAACAGAAATATGTGTGTAGAACCACATTCAGATGAAGGTTGAATCAGTGTTGATTCCTGATTCAATGCAATATCACCACAAATATGCATGTAAATTGACATACAGATGATGGTTGAATCAACATTGATATGTCAGTTATGGTTGAAACCCTAACGTTGATTCAACATTCAAGTCACCGACCACTTTCAATGTTGTTTCAATGTCAGCGTTCAACGTTGATTCAATGTTTCTGGCTGACATTGATTCAATGTTGTTTCAATCATTCTGTGCTATCTGGGTATGCTTTTTGCTGTTTCACTGTTTAATTGTTTGAACTATTTCTGGTTTTGTACTAATTTCTGCTTTTGCTTATTGATTTATGCTTTTCACACCTTCTCCTATTCCTTCAATATATTTCTCTCTTGTGCTCTGTTTCTATCTGTTTATATGCATTCTGCTTGTCTACTTTTCTGTTTGCCTTCTGCTTCTACTGGTTTTACTATCTGCCAAGGTCTTCTGCGATCTTTAATCAATTTGAACAATTCATATATCAAAATGTTCTGCTTCTTCTGCTCCTTTATGCTTCTTGGTTTGCTATATTTCACTTAAAATATTTCTGTTTTTTTTATTTTTTATTACTAATTTCTGCTTCTGCTAGTTTATGTATTTTGCTGTTTCACTGTTCAACTGTTTCAATTATTTCTGGTTTTGTACTAATTTCCGCTTCCTGTAATAATTATGTGTTTTCTTAAGCTCTGTTTCACTTTTTGGCTTTTCAAATAATTCAGGTTGCAAACAAACTCCTGCTTCTTCTGCTGAATTCTTCTAAATTTCATTACTTAAACTTGTATGACTGTAGCTTTCTTCTGTTTTTTTCTACATCTTAATCTTTGTTTTCATGTTTCTTGTATTTCTCCATCAATCATTCTGCAAATATGCTTCTTTTGCTCCTTTATGCTTTGTTTTTCTATGTTTCACTTCTTCAAATATTTCTGGTTGTGTACTAATATCTCCTTCTACTAAATTTATACTTTTTGATCTATTTTACTGTTCAACTGTTTCAACTATTTCTATTTCTTCTGTTTTCTTCTACTTCTTAAGCTTTTTTCCACTTTTTCTGGCATTTCTGTAGAAAAAGTGGAGGCCAGTTGAGGCCTAGAAGCAGCCTCAGCTGCTTCTAGGCCTCATTTCAGAAAAATCTGGAAGTCGCAGAAGTGGCATATTACCATATCTAAACTCATTACGAGGCGTTTGTGTAGAAGCGTCCCTAACATGTGTTGGCAGGTGTAAAGATTTTAAAAGTTCATCTCCAGACAATGGCACTCCCGTACAAAACCTTCTGGTTTTTTCTACCAGGTTGTATGATGGAAATACTCCTGCTCTTTGAAGAGTTCTGTTATATGAGAAAGGCTGGAAGATGCCATATGCTGGTTTGGGTCGCTCGATATTGTGGAGCCCCAGTCCGGCTTGAATCCAATGTGAAACTGTCTTAAAGAAACTCATTGTCAAATTTGTTAGATGTAGAATAATAATGATGATCTGCAAAGTTAGGAAGCTGAATACAAATAACAGATCTTATGTGTGTATATATATGTACAACCCCTCTGTGACGTCATAGGACAGTTTACTTATCTAGCCACGTCACCGGTGTGTTGCGTAGGCCCAAGGCAGCTGACGTCAGCAAGGTGAATCACATGACAAGCTGAAGATCGAACTTCATGTCACGTGAGTTGGAGAAGACTGCAGAGAAGAGTAGGAGGCGGAAATGGGCCCTCCAACTACAGACGTATTTACGTTTTATTCGTGTGTATGCTCCCAACCAACAACATAGAATTGTTTGTGAATAAAAATATAATGCCCCTTTTCCAGTGTTGTGGTACTCGAAGTCGGTCTTGGTCTCTATGTCTCGTCTCGGACTCGACCGCATTTGGTCTCGGTCTCGGGCGCTGAGGACTCGCATTTTATTTCAAGACCAGTCGAGACCGCAGCTGTGAAAATATCACTAAACGTACAACATACTGTCCAGTTTATTTGTTAATGTCTTTGTTTTCAAAGACATTAAAGACATTGTGGATGCAAAACGCACCGATTAAAATCCAAGTAATTACGTGTTTCTGTTAGTCCCCCTCCCCCTCCCCCTCCCCACCTTTCACTCGCAAGCGGCGCTCCAGGACATGCGCAGTGGTTTTCTCTCAGCGGCAGAAAATGTCTGTCTAATCGTCAGTAATATAATAACGCTGCATAAATCATAAGAAATCCGATGGCCACAGCTAACTCAACATCGCTTCGCTTTCACAGACGGTGGGGATAACGTCTAACATTTTTCGTCACTTAGAAAAGTAGCTCAGAGAAGGTAAGCTCCGTTAGCATGATGTTAGCAAAGCTAGCTGTACGGAGACACATAAGCATTTGTGATGAAAAAAAGTCACTCACTGCCTGAATTATTGTGCTGAGGTGCAGACTGACTTGTCGCAAATATGGGACAACGCCGTATCCAAAAGTCTGCAATATAGTGATGTGACATTCAGAAACAGTCGATTCTTCTCCACGGCTCTTTACTTATTAGATAGGACTGGAGAGCCGTTGTTCTATCAGATTACCATACGCTGTCAGAATAGCACACATGCGGTGAATACCATGCCTGCGCATGCGCATTAAGAAGTCCAACCGTCAGTGGAGTTGTCAGTTCAGCATACGCAACAAGTTATGACGAAAATAAGTCATTGAATTGTTTATAGTATGACATAATGTGATAACTAGATAGATATACATGCGTTGTCGTAGTTTCAAAGTGTATTTAAAGCAGGGTCTAGCTGCAGTCAACTACAACACACGCCCGTGTAAAACTCAATAACCTACTTAACCGCTAAGTCAGGATGCCATATAACTGTCAATAACCAAGTGTATGATGATCTATGTCATGATTCTATGTTGCTGATTAAATAAAATCATATGGTGATGACAGCGTATGCATGTTTGAGCTAAGCGTATGACGATCTGACCTGACAGAACACCCATTCTTTGTTCTTGTAATACTCTGTGTACACTGCATCATTATTTTATTTCATTATGTATGTTAATATTTAAATTAACAAATAATGAGCAGCTCAGAATGCACATTGCTCTTTGATTTTCATTCAAAGTGGCAGCTGTAATGTCTGCCATGGTGTCAGACTGCCTGGCTTCATGTACCGGGAGAGAGAGTGAAAACAGTCAGGATGAGCGCTTTCTGTTTGGTTACTTCTTGCTTGTTGCTCCTTGGTCAGTGTTCATAGTTGAGCGTTATTTACCATCAGGCATTGCCTCAATTGCTATATTTAATGGTGCAGACAGTGGCGGTTTCTTACATAAGCAATATGGGCAAATGCCCAGGGCGTTATCTTTTTAGGGATGGCACGAGACCATCACACATTGTAGCACAGAGATGGAATATTTAACATTGGTAAAATGTATTAAGTATTTAATATTTATGTGTTTTTATGGGAATATGGATCTTTCAGATCATTTTGAGAAGCAATTTTGATCATATTTTACATTGTATTGTGTCATGTAGCGCGGGGCGCTGGTCTTGGTCTTGACTCGGTCTCGACTTCCCTCGGTCTTGGTCTTGACTTGGTCTCAAACCCTAAAAGTCTTGGTCTTGTCTCGGTCTCAATACACTCTGGTCTTGGTCTTGTCTTGGTCTTGGGTTAGGTGGTCTTGAACACAACACTGGTAAGTAGCACATTTAAAACAATTTTAAATCATGTTTTTTGAAACTGATACTCCACAATAAAATTAGCAGCCAGAGCAACTAATCTCCATCTGCAGTAACTGTTTGGTTGATGGCGTGGAACAAGATGAACATTTGTCACTTTACTTGTTATGTAAAATCTGTATATGATTAGATTTGCAGTTACCAAATGCTGATTTACAGATTTCTACATTCGTTCGTAAGATGTAAATAGTTTGATATATGTTAATGATGTAATGATTTACTGTTTCTGGTTCCTCATTGGTTCGTTTCTGCTATTTGAGTTAGATTCTCTTCACCTAAGTAGTGAAGTTTGTTAAACTTCTTTAGTGTTTCAATTAATTTTGGTTCAGATGAAGAAAACATTTTTGAAATGTTTTTCCACTTAGTCATGTTAAAGAAAACAACTTAGATACCCCACATTAATTTCATTGATGAACTAACCAAACAAAACGTTTGAAAATATAAAAACATTTTTGTCCTACTTGGAACCCCATACATATACAACTCACAAGTTTTTATTAACTTGTAATAACATTTCTGATTTGCTTTAGCAATAAACTTGCAGACGAGAATGCTAACACTTAATAAATGATATTAAATATTGGATATGCAGTCCTTTAGTAATATAATACTTACTTTTCAACATTACTGATGAAGTTCACATCGTTTAATTCTCAAATTAAAACAAGTTTGGCTTTAAAATACCAAGCTTATGCGAACAACAGCGCCATCGTGTGTTAATAATCCATATTGACACCAAGTTTTCTCCCGGAACTGTGAACATGACAGAGCAACGCTGATTGAAATGGCGTCAGTCACAGCCCGTAGCTGGGCTCTCTGCGCTGTCTCTCTCTTAAATATGCTCTTTGTGTTCATTTCTGGGGCAGACTTCATTCGCTTCGTGTCGTTTCGACCCATCTATCATAACATTACAGGGGACACGACGCTCTGTCAAGGTAAGCTCTCGTAAAACTTGAGGCGGCTTGCAGCCAGAAAAAGTTATCACTTGAGGAAGTTGTTTACAGTCACGATGAGTGTGTAGTCTTTGTAGTCATTTAACTGTTTGCAATATCTAAATTTATGAATACATCAAAACTTCTGCAGTACATATGACGTATCGCGGAATTTTGTTCGGTGAATTCAGCGCCCGGCTAGCTCAGTCGGTAGAGCATGAGACTCTTAATCTCAGGGTCGTGGGTTCGAGCCCCACGTTGGGCGATCAAATTTTTCATTTTCGAAAAAATGTCTTAATTGTGTAGTATAGTATCCTATAGTTATGTTAATAGTTTCCGACGTCACAGAGTAACTTTTGCACCAAAGGCTGCGACTTGAGTTCCCTAAGTGACTACAAAATGAACTTTTCAATTTATTTATTATGGACAAAAGCTATCCAAACCCAAAATGGCCCCATGTGGAAAAATAATTACTCCGTAAACCTAATAGCAAGTTGTGCCATCCTGTATGAGCAAAACCAGTCATTTTTGTGAAGCACTTTGCTCAGCAACACTGTAGTTGTGTAAAGCAAAGGGCTACAGAAATGAATGACTGACTGGTTGAATAAGGACACATTTTCACCCAACCTTTGAAAAATTGCTTTAATTCAGCCATATTGAGTTTTCAAGCATGAATGGCCTGTTTAAGCTTTTATCTCCACAAGATATAAGTCCAAATTTAGTCTGAGTAAGTCTAAAACATGTTTTACTAGCAAGTAAAGTGCTCCCACACACTGACTGACTTTTTGTTATTTTATGTTATTGAATATTAAAGTCTTATAATTCTTGTTATTTTATGTTCCTTGGTTATGTATTGAAACTGTTTTATTGCCAGCCATCAGGGCCTGATTTACAAGGATGTGGGCCCTTGGGCTGGTGCCAGTTTTGGTGCCCTATTAAATAAAAATTATTTTATAATGAGCCCCTCCTAAAGTCTGACCCTGCCTATCAATAATTATATTTAAATAATGAATTCAATAATTGCTCTTTCTTGACTGTTTGTTGATTTGTCCACTAAGACTCCGTCCCCTGGTCCGTGGCCTTGAAGGACAGTTCTGTGCTCTGGGCTCTTTTTGTGGATCTGTCCTTGCTGGCTCTCTTCGTTGCCCAACACAGCCTGATGGCCTCGGCCCCGGTCAAACGGGCCCTGCAGTCCCAGCTGGGGGCCCTGAACAGGACAGCTTACTGCTTCTCTACTGCACTCGCCCTCCAGGTACAGCAGCACTCAAAAATCATTTTAATATTCAAAAATGCATTGAATTCCATCTTTTATTGCTTTTTTCATCTGGTGAAAATTCTTATAAATGCCTGTAGTGATGCATATTCACAATATTCTGAATATTTTAGGTACAAGCACATGATTTATTATTTTTAGATTAATTAAAATATTGATGCTTGATTTCAAGTCCTCTCTTTTAGTTTTTACTATTTTTTAATTGTATTTGTAGTTTTTTTATTATTTAATATTTTTTGTTTGATTTTTATAGTTTTTGTCATATTTTTATTATTTAATTTTTTTAATATAATTTTGCTGTTTTTGTTTCGACTTGACATATCTTTTATGTAAACATTTGCCTCTTTTGATGTTCCATTTTTGTTTAAGCTCCTTTTGAGCATCTCCAGTCTAGGTACAGACTACAGACTATTTTTAAAACTCCTTGATAGTTTTGCGCATAGTTTTTAGCACACTTATAATCTCATATGTTTATTTTGTGTAGCTAATCTAAACAATTTAACTTTAATCAATTTAGTTTGCGTTGTTTTTTTTTTCTGTACTCTTTAGGCAAACTCAGTTCAAATCTAGTAG
This sequence comes from Poecilia reticulata, assembly GCF_904066995.2. NCBI lineage: Eukaryota > Metazoa > Chordata > Actinopteri > Cyprinodontiformes > Poeciliidae > Poecilia > Poecilia reticulata. The sequence goes on from NC_088840.1 coordinate 20,531,018, forward strand.
TCCTTTGGTGATATGTATGTTTTATATTTAACACGTTCCTCATGTTTTTATTTGTTTCTCTGTTAGATGTTGGTGCGTCACTGGCAGCCAGTGACTGGCGCCCCCTGTCTGTGGTCAGTGCGCCATGCACCCTGGAGTGTCTGGTTCCCTCTGCTCTGCTTTGCGTTGCACTTCCTCTGCTGGGCCATCATCTGCAGCATCCTCGTTATTTTTGATTATCCGGAACTACTGGGTATTAAACAGGTAGGAAAGTTAAGAGGGGATATATTTGTGTTTTTTTAAAATGTGATTTGAATGATTCGTGTTTTTAGTATTGGACTTTTCAGTGTAAAATACTGTCACAATAACTAGAAAATGCATTAATTTAATTTTGAATTCTACCTAAAAACAAAACAAAACACAAATGTGTACTTTTTTTTTTACTTCAGAAGTAGAGACTTTTGTATATTTTTTAAATTGATTTATAAGTTTGGGTGAGGAAATTATTGAGCTTATGTTTATTGAGATCCCCATTGGTGGTAAAACAAGCTGACTAAACGTTCTGGAGCTCAGTGTGGTTGCTAGGTAACGGGACTCGGCTGAGGTTGCTAGGAAACGGTTCAGTGCCCATGTAATGTAACTTTACAGTTTGGAGGTATTTAAAATGACTCATTTTGCAAAAACTAAAAAACATGAACTTATCGCCAAAACAGACCTATGTTTTTTTCTTCTCCTTTTTTGTAAGCACTTTGACTGATTTTTAAATATAGTTTAAATATCCAAAATGAATAAACAAAGCAACAGAAACAAAAACTAAAATTAATTATGAAATTATAAAATTGTCCTTCAATAAAAAGGGCTAGTTGACGCCAAAGCTTCAGACTTTTATCATCCAGTTTTTGGCAGAAAATCGGATGGTAGAGAATTTTTGGAGAGAAGAGAGAAAAACAATAAATCATGCAAGTGGAAATACTTTAATTTATCGTCCTCTGCCCACAGTCTGGGTCATTTTAAATCGCTTCTTCAAACTATTTTTATTTTTATTCGTTGGAATTTAATTGAGGCCTAATATTGCAATTTTTTGTTGTGATCTTTTATTTTGATTTTACTTATTTTTCTTCTCTCTCTATTGTGTTATGGTTTTTGTACAGCACTTTGGTGCAGTTTTGAACCGGTTTTGAAAAGTGATTTCTAAATAAATTTGACATTGACGTTCAGTTAATTGATTGTTTATTGCGACAGGCCTATAAGTGATCAGCTCTTCTCCTCCAGGTGTATTATGAGTGTCTGGGTCTAGGGGACCCCTGGTCCCAGAAGCCAGCCCCGGCTCAGCGCCTGCTGTCCCACCTCCGCCACCCGGTCTGCCTGGAGCTGGCCGTCATCCTGTGGCTGCTGCCGGCCTTTCCCCTGGACAGGCTCCTGCTGGCCGGCACGCTGTCGGCCTACGTCGGCATGGCGCACTCTCTGGACAAACAGGATTTAGCCTACCTCTGTGGCCAGTTTAAAGGCAAGGTGTGGCTGTTAGCGGAGCCGCTAGGCGGCGCGGAGCAGAACGGCAGCAGCCTCAAGGAGAAGGAGGGCTAAAGGGATCCAAGGCTGCCTTCATGTTTCACAGCTAGATGTTACACTACTGACATATTTGTGTTTACCACATTTTATGTTTTTAAAAGATAAATTATTCTTGAAAAACTGTCGTGCTCTATATTACTGCTGGATAAAAGAAGAAGAGAAGGTCTGGGTGCTTTTCTGATACTATGAATTTATTTCTCTGACTGACTTGAACAAAACTTCATGTCTGGATAATACAGGGTGACCATTGCTTTTGTCTACTTTCACAGTACTGTAATAGTTTTATTTAGACCACAGGTTTAAAACTGAAGGCACATGGGCCAAATCTGGGCCACCGTAGTCATTTATATGGCCCTCCGGACTCTAAACATCCACAAAAACAAAACTTCAAGAAATCAAAGTAGGATTTTTTTGTATAGTGACAAATTACATCAATGTGAAAAGATGTTAAATATTAATTCATTTTAAGAGCCACTTATCAAATATGCTGAGTGTTTATTTATATATATATATTTAGTTTTATTAATACAGAAGGAAACTCATAATCTTGATTTTGACACCAGACAACCACAATCATAACTTTCAGTATTTTTTACTCTAAATTAAATACATTGACCTTGGATGTTTTTCTGTTTCTTTTTTTAAGGATTTATTGCACTCTTTTACAGATACTTTTATGTTTTACTGTGTTTCTAAATAAAATATTAAGGTAACAGATTCAAAGCTGTCCCCCCGATCAGTGCTTTTTTAATCCTGGCTCTCAGGGCCGACTGTCCTGCAGGTTTTAGTTCTTTCCCTGCTGCTATCTAATGAAAATAAGTGGGATATATCATGCAAAGCTCACATTTTATAAATTTTTCTACTTCAATCTGTGTCTCTAATGTGTCCAAAAACAGCCCAAGCAGATAAAAAACAAATAAAACAAAACAAAAAATAAAAACACCTTGTCGGTTTTTGGCAATAAGTTAATGTTTTGGGTCACTTTTTCTAAGAAAAAAAAGTTTTACTGTTTTGACTCAAAGCCATAAAACAATCAAACATTTAAATAAAGTTTTTCTTGTTAAACATGATGATGAATTTATCTCTGTTTGCTTTTACGTCTCATTTACTCATCACATCTCAATTAAAAGAGAAGTCTAACACTCATTTCTAACACATTTCTGTTTTTGTACAAATCTACCTATACTTGTTTTTATGTGGACGGCCCCCCAGGTCAGGGGTTAAATTGCTCTTAGGGCCTCCTCCAGCTTTGGGCCGCCTCTGCCAGTGAAGCTGACCTTACAGCAGCAGATTTGCGCTTCGGTAAATCTGGTCTGTTTCATGGCCGCTCCTCTCCCTCCTCCTCTTCCTCATCATCCTCCCCAGTCGGTCCTCCCGGACGGATAGATGGACAGAGGGAGGGGGTCAGGAGCCGGGCAGACGGCTCTGCTCTTTAAACTCCTTTTCTTAGTTCCCACAATATGGTGTGTGCCACTAAACTCTCCTGACGGAATTGGCTGCAGTTATCGGATTAGCGCTGCAGTTCTGGAGCTGGAGACGGACGGAGCTGCCGTCGATCTCGCCTTCAGGCAAAGTCAACTTTCCGGGTGACTTCGCGGGACTGCATGCATTTTAAACGAAACGTTAAAAAGGCTTGATTCTTTCTTTCTTTTTTTATTTTATTTATTCGCTCTTGGGGAGATTAAGAAGAGACGGAGCGCATTGGATCCGATAAATCTTTGCGCAAACTTCGTTGTCTGTAAGTATTTCCCAGCAAAAGCAGAATCAGAGTTATCTAAATCCCAAACAATATCGCAAACTATGAGATGTTTTATCATTATTAGACATGTTAGTGAAACAAAACAGGATTTTTTTGCTAATATTTTATTGTTTTTTTAATTTTTATTACAGATAATTCCTTAAATCTCCCGGGAGAGAGGCTTCGCCCACTTTGGCCAAAGAGGTGCACATTTCTTTTTGTTATGTCTGTTTCTTCTTTGCCAGAATGGAAGCAGCTTCTTCTGGAGAGAAAGAGGAGAGAGGAGGAGCAGCGAGAGAGGAGAGAAAAGGAGGAGGAAGAGAAGCTGGCCAGCATGCCCGCCTGGAAACGAGGGATCATCCAGCGGAGGAAGGCCAAGCAGGAAAGTTTAGGTGACAGGGACAGAGACATCTGCCTGCTCCAGGTGGATGCCAGAACTCCCTCTGACTGCCTGAGTGACACTGACAGCTCGATTACGGTCAATCTGGGAAGCGAGACATCACTCAGTCCGGATCCTGGGATGTGGCTGGACGCAGAGCCCAAACCTGGAAGTCAGGTGTCGATGGAAACCATCGTTCCAGTCCACGAGAACCCGTTTATTCGTACCCAAAGTGTGTGGAGAAAAGGCAAAGATCTTGAGGCGGCAAATGAGGTGGAGGGAAAACTCTGTGTCAGGTCGCAAGAAGTGGAGGTGAGCAGAGGACGAGATATCGAGCTGAAAATAGAAAGGTTTAGGGATCTGAGTGAAGGGTGGGAGAAAGAGAAGAGCAGGGACAAGAGTCTAGGAAAAGAAAAAGAGAACAACCAAGAAGGATGCGAAAAAGACAAAAAACAGTGGAAAGACTCAGTGAAAGAGCAGGAGCTCCTTAAAGGGAAAAAAGAGACGGAGGAAAAAGATGTCCCTCAATCGTCTGGTCAGTTTTCACCCGTTCTTCCCTGCCTTCGAACCATCCGAGCCGACAACATCATCATCATCGAGCAGGACCGAAAAGGCAGCGATGAAAGAAGGGCGAGATGGAGGGAGCTGGAAAGAGAGACACCCGAGGAGGACCAGCAGGGGAAAAGAGGGATGAAGATGGACCTGAGGGAGATCCTGGCAGGAGGAGGGAGCGTGACAGAGATCCGAGCCTCTGAAGTTCTGATCATCAAGCCGTCGGTCAGCACCGAAGATCGGACAGGAGGGGGAGGAAAGTCTAGAGAGGACGGAGAAGGGAAGAGCAGCTTGGATGTAACCAGAGATACGAAATCAGAAATGTCCTGGCTGAGGGAAAAAGAGAAGGATAAACCCTGGGGTCAGGCAACTGTGATCAATAAAGACGACGGAGGAGACAGCTGTGATGACAACGTGTTTATTGAGAAGGGAGGAAGGGTCAGCAAGCTGCTCAGTAAGTTTGGAGAGCATCCAAAGCCTCCATCTCGGTCCAAAAGTTCAGATAACTTCCTCCAATCGGGGAGGAGAAAATACTCCGGAGACCAAGATGATCGACAGTCTGAGGAGAGAAAGGCAAACGGAAAGAACATGCTGATGAAAAGCATCCCAAAACGCTCCTTCAGCTTCTCGGATCGAGTCATTGGCACTGTGGAGAACGGGTTAGGAAATGTAGGCGATCAAGAGAGAATTCACCCAGACAAAAACGTTGCTCCTTGGGTGGATATAGCAGGGGTAGCAAAGCTCAGACTGAGCTGCAAGGAGCGCTTTGGAAAGCAAAGAAATGTAAACGCTGAGGATGAAAAAGTAAATCAGAAGATAAACGATGCAGAAATCTGGAAGAAACACAGGAGTGAGCTGAAGAAAGTTGAGTCTGTCAATAAGAGAGCTGCAGAGAAAGTATTGGACGCAGATGGAGACAAGGGGTTCACGGTGGCATCGGTGAAAAACACAGAGGGAATATCGTTTGCGAGAAGAGTGCCAATCAGACAAGATGGTAGAGCAAGAGCAGAAAGAGACGCTAGGAAAGAGAGAAGTTCGGAAAAAGATTCAGAAGCAGAGGATGGACAGGAAAGAAAAGTGCAAACTGAAACAGATTATGTTGGTGCTTCATTGGAAGAGTCGCCTAACCCCAGTGAAGCTCCTGACAGTCAATGCAAACCTGATTCAGCTTTCACAGAGTGCTCCAGTTTGCTCTCCATGGTCCCAGATCGGATCCCCCACCGAGGGCCAGAGTGGAGCGGCACAGGACCACTAGGACCTTACCTCATGCACTCCGGTTTATCCCAACAAACCGAGGATCTTATCAGCAAAATAGAAAAAGTAGGGGACACAACTATCTACATAAACGATAAGGAGGAAAGACGTTACACTGCTGCACATGAAGAGGATCTTCAAACAGGTCATTCCGGACCAGAGAGAGAGATTCCTAGATCTCCAAAAAGGATCCCAACTCTTGAGGTTCAAATCCCAAGGACTGTGTTTTATGTTGCCGAAGAGATGGCGGAGAGAAAAGGCAGCGAGTGTCGGAGCGTGGATGGACAAGACTGGGAAGGAGGTCAGAGGGTAGAAAGGAGGGACAGCTGGAGGATCGGAAAACCTTTGAGCCGGATCGAGTCCCTCCGAGAGAAGATCAGGCAGAGAGAGCTGGATAAGCAAAGAGAAAGAGAGGCCCGGGTGGGAGATGGGTGTGAAGCTGCAGACGTCTGTGACGCTCCAGCAGCAGAGGACAGCTACGAGATGAGAGGAAGTGAGGTAAAGAAAGAGTGGGAAGCTGTGGCGGTTCAGACAAGGCCGGCTGAACCGGAGAGCGTAAAGGGAGAAGCAGTAGAGCAGACATGCACGGGTGTGTATGACGTCAGACAGGAAGTCGGCGTGTTGAAAACCAGCCCTCAGCTTCCTGTTTCTGTCCTCAGTTCACAAGACAGCAGCAGAGAGGAAGTGGCAGGCGAGCGCTCGGCTTCTGCCTCTGAAGGCTCCCAGATTTCCGAGGATGAAGCTGACCCCCTGAAAAATGTAGAGCCGCACCTGGAGCAGCACAGGGCCCAATACGAGAGCGCAGAAGAGGAAGACGAAGAAGAGGAGGAGGAAGACAGGGAGCTCTCCGAGGAGGAGTTGGAGAAATACACAACTTCTACAGATTCTATAGGATCTCTCTCTCCTTCGCCGCCTCATCCCAACTCTCTGGCAGCCATGAGTCGGATCTACAACCTGGACACAGTTGGCTCCAGAACTGGCTTATATCTGAGGGACAGGACAGTAGACATCCCATCTTCTGTACACCTTGTTAAAGTGAAGCCGTTTATGTCAAGCCCCCAGCAGGGGGATGGCAAAAGCAAAGCAGGTGACGACATCCGCGGGGTCCAGACGATACAGCAACAGATCGAGCAGTTTCAGCTGAAAGACCAGGAAGTGCTGAAGTCATCTGCAAATACCTCTGCAAAGGAAAGAGAAGCAAAAATACAACAGAGTCCCAAAAGAGAGCTAAAGCTGCAGGTGAAAGAAGCTGGAGAAACACCAGACCTCAACCCCAAGGAGTCTCCTCAACACCTTTGTTCCCCAACATCTCAGCAGAAGCAAACTATCACCATCAACTCCTCATTTTCAAGAACCCAATCACCTGACAACTCCCTGAAACCTACAAACTGTGCTCCGACTCCAGCCTCCTCGCCATGCTTGCCATCTCCTGTCAACTCCCCCAGCATCTCTCCGTCTCCCAGCGCCTCGCCCAAGCTCTTCACCATCAAGAGCGCTTCTGGGGGCCCGGTAAAGAGAGGCGCCACCATCACGATCACCCCCAGAAAGCCTGTCGGAGGAGGAGCCACGGCGTCGGTGGCGAGGCCCGGAACAGCGGTACCAGCAGCAGCATCGGCAGGGTCTGCTAAAGCCCCACCCCAGCAACCGATGAGCCCCACTGTGGATGACCCTTCGAAGAAGAAGTATCCAGCGGTGGAGGAAATTGAGGTGATTGGTGGATATCAGAATCTGGAAAAGTCCTGTCTGGTCAAGAGTAAAGTGACACCAAAGAGGGTAAGTTTTAGTCTTTAAGTCATATAAAATGGAAGAACAACATTCACTCCCAGACATATTTACCCAGCTATACAGAAATATATCTGAGTTTGAGTTTAAAGTCTCGCCAAAATCAAAGTTTATCATTTTCTTGACTTGTCTTGTTGTCAATTACAATACCCTTTCACTAGGACAGGGGTGTCCAAACTTTTTGTCAATTGGGTCAAAATCATAGATTCAAAAGTAGTCACAGGCCCAAAAAAACAACCTAAAATCAAACAATCAACATTAGGTCCATTATAAAAACAGGATTAAATTTCTGCCAATAACTTAGAATTTTTTTTATATATTTTCATGTTTTTTGTAAAATCTAATCTAAAAATTAGATTTCGTTCTAGCAAATATCTGAGATTTTTTACAGAAATGTACTACTTACTACTATAATTTTGCATTTTGCTGTATTGACATTATTTTTCAGTTTTTAAAAGGATTTGGGTCCCTTTCTTTCAAAATGTCAGCTATATTTAGCCAAGTTTAAGAAAGAATAAAAGCTGATTTGGGTGCAGCTTTTCAGTAAAAGTCTCTGGATGAACTTGGCTTAATCTTTTATTAAAACTTTGTTAGAAAAAGACGAATACTTTGTGTTGTACTTTACATTTTGCTGTGCAGGTAAGTCATGTTAGTGACTGATTTCAAATTAAAAGTCTCCATCTGCATCTACAGGCCAAATTTATATCATTTTTCAACTGTAGTTTGGGGCCACATAAAATCAGTCTGAGGGCCACGAATGGCCCCCGGACCACACTTTGGACACCCCTGCACTAGGAGAACATCCCCTTTGATCGAGAAGTGTTATCACGGAGAAGGAGCTAAGCCAGTTAAAGCCTTATGAAGCACGGCATCTTGATTCTGAGCCATAAACCCTGGAGCGATCTCTTGTTACACCTGTGCTCTACTTTCCCCCTTTTAACTTTTATTGCCTTTTGTGTTTTATTGTTTTAAATAAACACACTAAGCATGGGACAAAAGCAGATTGAAGCTTGCGCTACAAAAACACAAACTATTACTAAGTCATTTTGGTCCAGTTTTTAGCACACTTCAAATAAGACAAAACTAACTTAAAATGAACTTTTTAGCCAGTTATAAAGGCTGATTTTAAGTAAATAATTTCTTAATATTGATGAAAACGTGCTGTTCCATTGGCAGATTAATTAACTTATAAAATGGGGGAAAATGTCTTGTTATAAGTTTTACAATCTGCCATTGGAACTAATACTTTTTCATCAATATTAAGGAATTGTTTACTTAAAATAAGCCTCTATAACTTGCTAAAAAGTTACTTTTAAGTTAGTTTTGTCTTATTTCAAGTATACAAAGATATTTGCACTATAAACTAGACTAAAATACTTGGTAAAGTTTTGTGTTTTTGCAGTGTAGGCTTCAGTGGAGGCAGAAAAGCTGCATAAGAAACCACAATGAGAGGCAAAAATTATTCCCTTTCTTCAGTTTTATACATTTTGTGTACCTGCTTGAATCACAAGATTTTATGAGAGAATTCACGCAGGATAACTTCACAAGAACACTTCACCAATAATTCACTGTACAAAGTAAATTTTACTTTCATAAGTAGGGAAATGCAAGTAAGAGTCAAAAGTAGAGCTTTTCACCATCCTGTGAAGATCACTCTTGCTCTTTTTGGACATTTCCAGCCTTTTTTAGATGACTCAAGTCGCTGTTTTGGTGTTTTAACACTTCTAAGCTGCTTGAAATTTCCCCCGTAGACTGCTTCCTTCTCATCCTGTAACTGTTGAGTCAGCCTTTGCTGCCTCTCACACAAATCACTCTTTGTTTGCTCTTGGCTCTGACCCTAGCGGGGGCTTCGGGTCGCTGGACTGCAGGTCCATCTTTGAGCATGTTGTTCCTCTGAGTGTTTCAGACGTCAGACGGCCAAGTTTTAGTTGGATGTGCATGGTTTAGTGAGGAAAATAGCCAGTGTTTGAAGATTAGGTTGGTATTCGGGTGGCATTGAGGAGAGATAAAGACATGGTGGCAATTTGTTGTTATCTGTTGTGAGAAGATTAAAGTATTTTTCTTTGGTTTGACAGAAACTCCCTGTCACGCTGTGTGTCTTTACTCGCTTCCTCTTTCAGATGTCTGAGCTTCTCTAAAAGAAATGTATAAGGTTGACAAAACGGAAGAGATGTGGAGTCCAGTTTTAAATCCCCAAACTCTTGTTTTAAGGACTTCTTTAAGTTCCTCTGTGACTAAAGCTTAAGGTTATCCTCATACTCAGATGCTTAGCTACAAATTAACGATTTTGTCACATAATTGAACAAATTTAAATGTCAGAGAAAGAGAACATGGGTAAATACAAAAATCAGTTTTCGAATGATGATTTCAAGTCAAGTTACGTTTATTTTTATACTACATTTCAGTAAAAGGGCATTTCAAAGAAAGGATGCACGAATTTTTTGGCCAATTCCCGATGACCAATGTTTAAAAAACGTGATCTGCCGATTCTGATTTTGGTCATACCAATTTTTTTTTTTTTGTCTGAAATGTTGCTAAATATAGCAAGAAAGCGGCAACAGAGGGATGAATATTATTAACTGGAAACATACAGGCATGACCTGGTGGGCTGGTCTTGTCAGTCAAACTTATCTCACTGTAGAGCAGAAGAGGACAGTGAATGATTTTCAGATGTTGGCAGAGGTAGATAACATCGACCATAATACAGTGACCCATTATTAAACCAGCAATAAACATTGTGTCAAATGCCATAATCAAAATCAACGAGCGGCTGCAGGAAAAGACAAGGATATAAACCAAACTCGTCATTTTGTTGTAGAACTTTTAATGAGGAAAGATGGCGGCGATGGATCGCAGCCGTTAATCATAACGACTAGCAACTGTCAATAATAATGACTGTCAGCTTCGGTGTAGCCGCGGATTTGTATCGACACTTTTTACAAGGTAAGAAGATTAACGTTAATTTATTTGAGAAGTAAGTGTGATAAGAAACATATCAAATATTGTATTATGGAGAAGTTACGCGTCTAGCCGTAACCATGGAAACAGTGCCGCGCCGTCATGTAGCCTAGCATGTCCGGAAAAAACAAACTGGTTAGCTTCTAGTCTTTTGTGCTTCTCGTTTTTTTGTGTTTTTAATCCTGCTCCGGTTTAAGGGGAAGCACTGTTGATGACACAGTGACATAAATCATGTGGTGTGAATTCAGGTGGAGTCGGTCATTTGGTCAACACGTATGGAGGGAGGAGGTACGGGTCGGTTTCTAAGCTAGCAATTTCCAACTTTTGTAAATACCGCCGCCTATGAGCCCCAACCAGGTGACTTACGTTCACAGACAAATTAGCTCGACTCAAACAAGTAAAAGCCACAAAAAAACTGGCAAAAACAACTTAGGAAAACAATTTCAGTCGCTCAGTTCAATCCTCCCGTCCCTCACTTCCTATGGCCTCTTTCAATGATTTAGTGATGTAGTTGCAAAGGTCAACAGTAAACGACTCAATGCCAGTTGAAACTCTTGGTGGTTGTTGTTGCGGCTCAACTAATCTATATTTAAGGGCAATGCCTTTTTCTCACAGGTTGAGGTCTGCTTGGTTTGCTTTTTTCCTAAAATAATTTCAAAACTATTTTTTTCCTTGTTTCTGCTACATTTAAGAGTAGCAGAAACAGAATCTCTATACACCTTTTAGCTTTTTGTCATGTAATTCAGGCTACAAGGACTTGCTCTCTTAGCTGGAGTAAGAGATGACCACAAAGTGATTTTCTGACCACCTGTTGCTCTCACGTTGGTGCCTTTCAGACCGTTTGACGTCAGGCGTCCTTCCCTCCCCCCTCAGCAGCATCACATCACAGTAGGAGGGTGAACCGCCTGTGCTTCAACTGACTCAGTCTTTTCTTTCTACTTTTGTACCTCAGATCTTGTGTAATATTACTAAACACAGACTCCTGCAGCAAGATCTTGTTGGGCATTTTTTTTCCCCCTGTAATATTTACTCTTCTGTCTCATGTATTGTTTGAATTTTTTTTTTTACCTCTGCATAGTCCCACGAATGTTTTGCAAAAGGAAGTCAGTGTAGGAGGCGACCTCAAAGCTACTCTCTGTCACTAGTTTCAGCCTTGCATTGTTGTGCCTTTGCATTTAAATGCATGAACTTCCCTCTTCTTGGCTTCTTCTTTGGCTCTGCTCTCCTGCAGTGTTAGCCTGGGTTAATCAGGGTGAGGGATGCAGGATTAGCCTTCTGTGCCTTAGTTTGATTCGGCCAGCCTCACTTGAGCGGAGCTGTTCTCTGCACTTCAGATGGCTACAGTTCAAGGTGAAGCAGCTCCATGCACACCTTGTCTGCACTTCTAAATGTACTTACTGCCCTATCCAGCCATCGGAGCTGAGCTTCTGTGATTAAGTCTGTCGATGTGCCACTGCTTCCTTTTAGACTAACTGCTTCGTAAACAACCTCCGCTGGGCTTTGCTCTACTTTTTTTCCCTTTTTACAGAAAACCAGAACTGAGCGTTCAGTTTCTGCTTCTGCTTCCTAATTTGCGTCGCTCTCCAGTCAACGTTTGCATGGGGTGTTTGGAGTATTTCTGCTGTTTTAAGCCTCACGCTGTCAGTTGGCTTAACAGTCATAGTGTGTGCAAACGCCTCTCAGAAACACACTGAAACTTTTTCCAGCACCTACACCCTGTCTGTTTTTGCAAGTTGAAGTTAGCATATCTAAGAGGAAATAGGCCGAGTTTGAAGCCGTTTGCTTTCAGCTAGAAACGGTTTTCCACAATAAGTCATGTTTGCAAGGATTTTAAGCTTTCACGCAGTGTAAAACATCTAGTTTTACTCTGTAAGTCAAATAAATTTAGCAAGTTCTAGATTTTGTGTGAGTTTGTGAAAGATAAACTTTCAGTATTAAGTTGTGTTAACTTTTTATTAATTTTGTCAAACCTCCAAGAGTTGAATAAACCAGAGTTTTTAGGTTAGCACTTAAAAAAACCGAATGCTTGAGGATCATGTCCTGTTCACACTAAATGTTTCTGAGCAGAATTCATTCTGATGTTTAATAAAATTCATTATCAGGTCAGAAATTTTGTTCATGCAATTTGAAACAAGAATTTAATTTATTCTAAAGTAAAATAAGTAGCTATTCTAACTTGATATTGTTAGGATGTGGTTCTTTAACTAGGTGAGGGAATTTTTTTTGTAGCACATTGTGAAATAATTATTTGGTTTAAATTGCAGCATTAAGTTAAAACTTACAATTGAAGATGAACTTAAAAAACAATGTTTAGAAAAATGTCTCTTGTTGTTAAATCAACTTCATGAACTTTAATTTCTGAGTTAAAACCAAAACAATTTCCTTATTGACCTAAATTTCATTTTTGAGGCAGCAGGTGGACTTTCATTTTCAAGTTAAACCACCTTCAAATGTTTTACAGTATTTGAAAAAAACAGGTTTTTGTGTTTTTATTTTTTCTCAAACTTAAAAGGGGTTGTCAAATGTTAATTTAATTTATAAAGGGAAAAATGCTGTAAAACCCATCATGTCTGTTAGTGAAAATGTTTTTGTCCTTTTCAATAAATCAGGAGTCTCATTAACATTAACACTATTTTTGAACAGCTAAGTAAAATTTCAACTTACTCATGTAAATGTAACGCACTTCCATCTTACTCAAAAGAGCTAAGCATTCTGGGAAATAGTTCCCTCTCTTGTCTTTTTCTTCTTTCAGTTTTTTTAACCTAAGAAATTAATAAAAAGTTAACCCAACTTGCTACTGTAAGTTTATCTTTCACTAACTCAGACATTTTGGTTCAAAATCTTAAGTCGCTAAATTTATTTGACTTAAAGAGCAGAAGATAGACAACTAAATGCAGCTTAAATGTTTTACAGTGCGACACCGCTCATTTAATATAATACAATAAAACCAAAATGTGTGCTGTCTCTTGCAGGGGAAGGTGTGTTTTGATGAAGACCAGCTGGAGCAGGTGTGCGAGTATCCTTCAGAGACCTTCATGCTGACGCTGAGCCCGCTCCCTTATGACCTTGAGAAAAAGGAGAAGGAGGCGCACAAGGACGATGGTGAAGGTGAGGGAGGAGGAGGAGAAGTTGTGTTCAAAACCACAAAGAGCACAGGGACGGCGACGGCACCTCGCCTGAGAGTGGGTCAGTGTCACCCCCGTCTCCGAAGACACAAAGTTTAATGAAGGTTTTCTGCATGTCTTACAGATTTCCTGAGAAATTATCGATCTGTAGGGTTTGATTTCATTTAAAAAAATCTTTAAAAAGTTGATGTTTTAGTCAAAATTAAGGGTTTTTCTTGGTGAACCTCCAGCTAGAGCACAGCTGTCCAAAGTTCGGCCTGTGGCCATTAGTGGAGAAAAAAAAAGAGTAAATTTCCGCCAAAAAACTCAAACATTTTGACATTAATCTCAGAAGTTTTCCTCAAAAAACTTGAACATTTCCACAAAAAAAAATGTTTTTTGACTTTTCAAACTCAAACAATTTCCAATTTTTTTTAGAAAGTGTTTGAGATTAATCACTAAATTCCTGAAGTCTTTGGAGGAAATTTACTCTGCCTTTAATTTAATTTAATTTTTGTTATTTATAATGGTCGTACTACACTGTCATAAAAATCATTTTCAACTTTTGGATCTACGCTAGAAATACATTTTGAAAAAAAAAAGGGCTACTCTATTTGCTTGATTTTAGGTTAGGATTTTTTATTTTTTTTTACCCAGTCGACAGTTTTGGCCCATGTGACAAAAATGTTTGTACACCCCTGAGACAGAGATTATAAATCACATTGGAAAAAACAGCAAACAAATGTTTTACAGGCATAAATCCTCACCACTGCCTCATATTTGTACCATCGACCTTTAACCTGAACTGACTTCTCTTTCAATCTGAAAGTTGTGGGTTCGACTCCAGCTTCATGTTTATTCCTGTTTCTAGGCACTTTACCACATTTTGCCTGCTGATCTGCATATACAGCTCTGGAAAACATTAAGAGACCATTTAAAATGATCATTTTCTCTGATTTTACATTTTATAGGTTTATGTTTGAGCAAACGTAACAATGTTATTTTATTCTATAAACTACTTACAAAATGTCTGAAATTCCAAGTAAAAATTTAGTATTTCTTTGGAGAAAATGAGAAATGAGAAAAAACAGGCAGAGCTTTCTGAGCTCAAATAACGCAAAGAAAACAAGTTCATATTAATTCAGAAACAACAACACTAATGTTGTAACTCAGGAAGAGTTGAGGAATCAATATTTGGAGGTTTTCACTGAGGTTCAGTGCAGTGGAGTCTTAGTTTTTTCCAGAGCTGAATATGTTTGAATACATGTTTGTGAGTGCAATTTGGTGAATGTGGCTTTAATATAAAATGCTTTGAGTGATTAGCAGAAATGCACAACATAAATACAGTCCACTTCCAACAAAACATGCTGCTAAATCGTTTACTGTTTTAAAATAGTTATGACATACAGTTAAGTTTTTTTTTTTGTGCTTTGCAACCACATCCTTATAAATATTCACCAAATTGCACAAAGACACTGTTTTTGTATGACTTTGTATAATTTGTTTCTGTTGAAAGCACCAGTTGCTTTTGCAAGTATTTGGACTTTTTTTAGCCTGCTAGCATTGTAGTTTTCAGTTTGTTACTGACACTGTTTCCCCAAAAGGTCAAAACAATGATTTAATTCCTCTTCATTACAGTTTGTTAACCCTCAGATAACTTCCCTTTTATTTTTTTATAATCACTGTTTTAACTGTGTAAAAATGAGTTAGTGTTGCTAGTTAGCGTTGTAGCAGTCTTTCTCCTAAAATTTTCAGAGGATTGCTACATTACCAAAGCTCTCAGCATCTTTTTAAGTTTTATTTTATGTGCCTGTGTATACCTGATTTTATTACCTTTAAGTTTTTAAGTAGTATAAATATCTACTCATTATTAAGCTAGCATGTCTTCCTTTAGCATGCTAGTTAGCATCAGAATTTCATAAACATGCTTTTTTGCTGTTATTTAAACTCCTCTGACATTTGAATGGTTTGTTGTGAAGGAGAAAATACAGATCATTGAGATCTTATTTTCCAAATCAATGTAGTAAAATCTGTAAATAACAAGTGAGCAATGTGGGCAAGCTCATTATAAAGAAGAAGAGTTAAACTGTACCTGTATATTCCTGTAGACACAATTGGTAATTTATTAACGAAGAGTAATCCATCTTAAAATCTGATTGTATTCAAAACGTAAATAAAAATCCACTTTAATTTCCTTTCGTCTCTGTCTTCCAGATGAGTCTTGCCCTCGGTAGAAGCCAATCATCTTCACCAAAATTGCCCATGTGATGAGATCATCGACATTTTATCAAAAAAATCCTATAATTTTTTATCCTCTGTTGATTTATTGGTGTGTTGTGTTCATTTTGGCATCTTTGCTTAATGTAGAATCAGTTCATTTAGGTTGAGGCACATGGTTGTTTACTGTGGGAACATTTATTTGAAGGGACAGCTGTGAATGTTAAAGCACGGTACGCTTGTAAAAAGATAAAAATAAAAACTCAGGTGTGCATTTCTGAGTGATGACAATCACTTATCTATGCAATAAGAACAAATGAAAAAAAAGATTTTATTTTCCAGGTGATATATTTTATAGTTTCTTCTATATATGTCTTTTAAATGTTAGAATGCTCTGAAAAAATAGACTTGAAGTGATTTTTACGTCATCTGGATTTATGTGCCTGCTGGATTAGCTCATACAGATGACCTAAAGATTAATGTAACGTAATCTGATAGTTTGAAGCTTGTTTAATAAACCAACTTTCACTGGGTTTTGGTGCAATGTATGACATTATTGGTCTGTTAGAGGTTTTATTTTTGATGTTTTTATTGTGAATGGGACCTGAACGGATGTCAATGAGAGGAAGATTTTGTTTCAACCCAGACACCAGATGCACTTCAGCTGATTTTGGACTTTTATTTTGCTTATGTAACCTAAATATTTCAACTGGCAAAGATTACGTGCATGTGACGGTTTTCCTCCGATGGTTACGGAAGCTGGCGTCAAAACAGAAAAAGCTAATAAAGTGTTACAAAACAGTTTTATGTCCTGTTTTTTTGGTGCTTGTGGTTAAATAAATGTTTCTCAGCAGTTTCTGTTTTGAGCCACAATTAAATTACTTTTCCCAGATGTTTTTCCAGATGTATTTTAGTTCTGGTTTTCTTTGAAAATATTGCGAAATGTTGAAATTATGAAACTGAAAACTATTTAAATGTCTTTGGCTCTTATGTTTGTCAGCAGATGTCCCAGAGTGTTATTTTGTATTTTTTCAAAATGTTTTTGATGAGATGATCAATGCCAGTACTGTAAAACATATACAGTGAATAAAAACAAACAAAATTGAAACCCGAATAAAAATATTTTTGTAATAAGATCCTCACTATAACCACAAAACTAAATAATTCCTAATTTTTGTTCAATTTCTTAATTCTCCTTTTATTCAAATCTAGAAATACAAAAACAAATTGAAAAAATTGTTATATATGTGATTATTTAAACTAAACTGGAAATAAACCACATAAAATGAATGAATGATTCAAATAATTGTAACATATATAAATAATTAAATGTGAAAATTTGTTAACATTTAATTCGCCTTCACGTCAGAAGAAATGATCTAAGTTCATTTACCAGTCCGCTGTTACAGAAAGTCATGACCTACTTTTATTTTAATCTGATTTAAAATAAATCAGGTGTCACTTTCACAAGCTATAAAGGACAGTGGCACAGGAAGTGTGAAATAATTACATAAATACTACAAGAATTACAGATTATGCAAAGTTAAGTGGAATTCCTGTAATAATTCGTAATCAATAATTCATATAAGTATGAGTAACAGAAAAAATAACAAATCAGGCAATAAAATTTTTACAAACCAGTTTCTTTTAACAGAAAAACTTAATAACGTTAACAAAAACTGCAGGTGTGTTTGTTTTTCTTTCAGTGGGAAGAGAATCCTGAAAATGTACCCAAGTAAGAGTAATGATACTTCATATAAAGTTACTCAAGTATAGTACAGCGTAATAAAAATAATCCTAAAAGCAATTTCTTTCTAAATAGTTACCGAAGTAAATATAACTCAGTAAATGTAGCTCGTTACCACCCATTTCCGCTCTGTAGTAACGATGTGTCATTTTTACAACAGCGAATTAAGGACTTCATAGGTAGAAAAAAAAGGAGTAAATTTACACCAAAATAATCCAAACTTTTGAAATTAATCACAGTGCTTTTACAACGTCTTTATTTAGGGTTCATCACTTGTTGTTTACTAGAGTTGGGGGCGCAACAGCGGCACCCTTTGCCCAGACACGGTACTGCCCCCTGCTTTCGCGGGTCGGTCGCGTAGCTGTTTACGGAAACGTCTTTACGTCAGCACGTGTACAGCAGCAGCGGCAGGCAGGCAGTAGTCATCTCCTAGCTTCTGTCCACTACGTGAGGCTCTGCATGCTCGCTGCCAGAGGGAACAACCACCGGAGAGAAGAGGCGGAGGGGGGACCGCGTTGTTTTCCGCCCCGAAAAATCAACTTTTCTCAGAAAGTTGTGCGTCGAGCGATGAGGGCTGCCGTGTGTCTTCATGGCGGAGAAGTAGGAGGAGGACAGGGCTTCATTTTGGCGATCTGACGCTGCGCGGTCTGAGCTGTGTACGTCTGTGGACGTAAAGGAGAAGGTGCCTTTTTGTGGCCACACATGCTCCACAGAGTGGGGAGCTGATCCCAGGAAACATGATTTTGAAGAATATTCACCCGAGAACTTGCAGAGCATGGCTGTCTTTGGTGAGTTTTTATTTTGTCGAGTTGTTTTCATGCTGTTTCTGTTTACCTTCTCGTCTCGCAGAGTGACAAAAAGGGGCCACAAACTGAGTATTTCTATCAACAACACTGCTGGTAATTAAATAACGAGTAGCGGATGTAGTTTCCACTATCATATCTTCTGCATTTCCTGCAGTGACGCGATTTAATTGGCTCTGGTCAAACTCCAGTGGAAGACAAACCAGGCGTTCAGTAAACAGAAAAACACGCGTCCCTCTTCTTTTGTGCAGGTTTCCCCGAGGCAGGAACCGTGTTTCTACTCCACGGTGCCACCGCAGCCGGTGCCCCCGCTGACCCAGACCCTGCAGGGGTATCTGAGGGCGCTGGAGCCCCTTCTGCCCCCGGAGGAGCTCAACCACACCCGCAGGATAGTGCAGGACTTCGGGAGGCCCGGGGGCCTGGGACAGCAGCTGCAGGAGGGGCTGGAGAGGAGAGCCAGGTTCACCAAGAACTGGGTGTGTGTGAAGCAGACACATGTTCAAGCTGGAAATGGGCGGAAGCATAACTGCTATTGCTTAAAAGCATAAAAGACACGGTGTAAAATGCAGTAAAAACACACCAGGGACATCTTTGAATATATTTAAACGAGTTAAAGACACAGAAATGAACTAAATTACCAAAATAATAACCATGAAATGCTCACAAAAACAAGTCATCTGGTGAAAGTTAAAGAGCAACAATCGGTGTCATTCTGTAAATAATGCCAAATTTTCTAGAATCTATAATCATAATGATGTCATTTTCACAACAGTGAATTAAGGACTTCATAGGTAGAAAAAAAGGAGTAAATTTACAACAAAATAATCCAAAACCTTTGAGATTAATCACAGAAATTTTCTAAAATTAACACGGAAATATCTGAATGTGAAAAATTAATAATTTGCTGGATGACAATTTTTGACTTTTGAAGCTCAGAAATGTCCTTATTTTTTCTAGAAATTTTTTCTTATTAATCTAAAAATATTTTAGTTTTTTCATAGCAAATTTTAGACACTTTAAACTCAGAAATTTCCTTGTTTTTTTTCTCTAGAAAATTTATGAGGTTAATTTTAAAATATTAGAATTTTTTCTAGCAAATTCAGAAATGTCCATGTTTTTCTAGAAGATTTCTAAGATTAATACAAAAATATTAGATTTTATTTAGCACATTTTCAACGTTTTAAACTCAAAAGTTTGCAAAACATATATATCAAATGAGTTTTACTTTGGCATGCTAGTTAGCGTTGTAGCAATCATTTTGTAGGAATGCTTTAGTACCGAAGCTCTGCATCTTTTTAAATTTTATTTTATGTGCCTGTATATATCTGAGTTTATTACTTTTTGTTTTTAAGTATAAATATCTACTCATATTGTACATATTTAATACATCCAACTAAATAAGTTGAATATCTCGTAAAGTATATAAATATTGCATTCATATTTAAATAGTCATACAGTGCTACTTAAACAAAATTGTGAAGTGAAATATTAATATCTTTAACTTTTGATGTAGAATAAAAGAGAAAACGATAAAATATAGTAGATAGTTGCATAAAAATAGATATTGTATTCATGCTTTGAGTGGAATATTTTTTGTTTAAAATTTATTGTACTTCAGTTATTTTTACTGAAATTAATAAAAAAATGTGTAGAAAATGATAAACAGTTTGAATTTTCTTTGGTTCTTCCAGGTGTCAGACCTGTGGGTCCAGTGGGCGTACCTGGAGAGCAGGCAGCCCCTGGCGGTCCACTCCAACCCGGCCATCTCTCTGCCCCGCAGGGACTACAACGACTGGAGGAGCCAGCTGCTGTGAGTCCAGAAAACTACACGGTTTGACCCATAATGAGCAGTTAGAGACATGTCTGGAGGAGATGTTTACTCTGGCATTCAGACGTCCTTATCTGTGTTTGGTGGTCGAGCCGTTTGCTTTGTTTTCTGCTGGAGAAAAGTCCGATAGTGGAGGCGTCACTTATCAGGAGAGGATGCATTCTGACTGATAAAAGTCAAGCAGAAGAAGAACCAGAAAGCACTTTTCCTAAACTATTTATTTTATCTCATAGATTGCAATGTTTTTATGTGTTATGGTTAAACCAGGGATGTTCAAAGTGTGGCCTGGGGGCCATTTGTTGCCCTCTGAATGGAACTAAATGCGATTAAATTTTGATTTTTAGAGACAAATGGAATGTTCTTATGTTTATTTGCTTAGGTGCAAGACAATAATATTTATTTTATTAATATTTCTGTTGTTTTTTATGACACTTTTCTGAAACCAGCAAGCAATGCTGCCCAAACTTGGTTTCCAAAAAAAGAAATAAATGAAAACAAGGCTAATAAACCCCAAAAAAGTTTTGGGAAATATTTAATACATCAACTGTGAAAGGCTTTGTTTGTATTTTGGATCAAAATGATATACAGTTTTTCTTTGCAAAAATTAGACTATTGTGCTTAAATAGTAAATTTTATTTGTAATGCTTTTTATGGTTTTATTAAAATAGTTAATCATAACATTGAAGAGATAAAAACAACAAATGTCTTCAGAAATAAAACTTTTAATTAAAAAAAAAATGTTGTCCACAGGTTTATTCAACATAACAGTTTTGGCACTAATGGCAAAAAGTTTGGACCCACTGGGTTAAACCCCATAAATCGCGTGTCAAACTCAAGGTCCAGGGGCCAAATGTGGCCCGCTGTGGCTTTTTGTGTGGCCTTCCAAACTACAACAAGTCCCTCCAGTTTCTCACAAATCCGTAAAATTCACACAAAATCAACACAGATTTTCTGATTTTTATTGCAATTTTTTTCTCAAAATTGGCAAAAACATTGAGTTGAAGTGACTGCTGCCTCAACCTTCCTGTTTGTGAAGTTATAGTCTTTTAGCGATGCAGCGGTTAAAAAGTCATTTGACATCACATATCCTAAAAATTCCTTAAAAATATTTCTAAATTAGCACCACAAAATCTGTGTTTTTGATTGCAGAAAAACAAAAACAATCAGAAAATTGTGGATGAACTGATCAGTGAGAAAAGATGTTCAATATTATTTAATCTTAGGAAACATTTATTGAAAGCTAATACAGCTATTTATTGGTAATTTAACAGTTTAATTGGTTTTATCAAGACATTCTGGCACAGCCGGCCCTTTAAGAACTTTCAGATTTTTGATTTGGCCCAAAATGAAAAACAGTTTTTAGCTCAGCTTTAAATCTGTAATGACGGTAATAATATGTTCCTTTCTTCACAGGTTTGCGTCTAAATTGATAGCAGCTGTTTTGGACTTCAGAGCCAAAGTGAACAGGTGAGTTTTACCTTTTATAATAACTCAGAGAACACTCTGACTCACTGGAGTGATTCCTCATTAGAGTGATTCCTCTTTGAAATTATTTATCTTTAAAGTGATTCCTCACTGAAGTGATTCCTCACTGAAGTGATTCCTCTTTGAAGTGATTCCTCACTGAAGTGATTCCTCTTTGAAGTGATTCCTGTTTGAAGCGATTCCTGTTTGAAGTGATTCCTCACTGGAGTGATTCCTGTTTGAAGTGATTCCTCTTTGAAGTGATTCCTCACTGGAGTGATTCCTGTTTGAAGTGATTCCTCTTTGAATTGATTCCTCACTGGAGTGATTCCTGTTTGAAGTGATTCCTCACTGAAGTGATTCCTCACTGGAGTGATTCCTGTTTGAAGTGATTCCTGTTTGAAGTGATTCCTCACTGGAGTGATTCCTGTTTGAAGTGATTCCTGTTTGAAGTGATTCCTCACTGGAGTGATTCCTGTTTGAAGTGATTCCTGTTTGAAGTGATTCCTCACTGGAGTGATTCCTCTTTGAAGTGATTCCTCACTGGAGTGATTCCTGTTTGAAGTGATTCCTCACTGGAGTGATTCCTGTTTGAAGTGATTCCTCTTTGAAGTGATTCCTCACTGGAGTGATTCCTGTTTGAAGTGATTCCTGTTTGAAGTGATTCCTCACTGGAGTGATTCCTGTTTGAAGCGATTCCTGTTTGAAGTGATTCCTCACTGGAGTGATTCCTGTTTGAAGTGATTCCTCTTTGAATTGATTCCTCACTGGAGTGATTCCTCACTGGAGTGATTCCTGTTTGAAGTGATTCCTCACTGGAGTGATTCCTGTTTGAAGTGATTCCTGTTTGAAATGATTCCTCACTGGAGTGATTCCTCTTGCTGTGTTCACATGCTGCAGGCGTCATTTCGTCCTCTTGTTGTTGCCCGTCTTGTGTTTCGCCCAGCTGGCGTCGCCGTGTGTTTGGCTGCCGTTTGACAATAATCTGTAGCTAAATTTACTTGGACTGTAAGAGTATCTGCGGCTGATCTCAACCCTCAGTGGATTACAGGAGCCGCCTGTTTACCTCTTCATATACTTTAGTTATAGAAAGGATTTATTTTTATTGTAGTTTAATGAATTATTTTGTCTTGTATATATTTGCATGGACTGGTGACAATACTTTAAATTCATCGTATATTTTATTATTTGCGGTGAGAATTTCCATACAAGAATTTTGTTTCATCATTGTCTGGATACATTTCAATTTCTGATGTTAAATTTATGAAAAATATTGATATTTTTGCTATTTTCTCCACTTTTTGACCCACAAAAGCATCAATAATATCAGTAAAATTGAAAATATGACTAAATCCAGTTACTGTGTGCAGTTTAGTTACATAGATTACTTTTTAAAAGTAATTTAAAGTTACTTAAGCTTTTAAAGTTCTTAAAAAATGTTAAAGTTAGGCTCTGAAATAGGAGCCAATTTCAGATGAGAATGTTTTTCAAGAACAATTCATCTGAAATTGTTTGTGGCCCCATGAATGCTGTTGCAGTCACAATCATATTACCTAAAAATTGAGTAATAAATTGTTTTTTAAATAATAAACTTTATCATTATAATAACAGTATCACAAAATGTTGTGATAAAATTAAAAGTCCTGCCCTACCTGAGTGATATCAGGATATATATCTTCTATAAGTCTGTCGTTGAGAGTTTCATCTTTTCTGCCATCATCAGAACCAGAGACTTAAAAACCTCAATGAGGTTTATCAGGTTCTGGTTCTGTTCTGGGACGGCTGTGGATCCTCTGGAGATGATGATGATGATGCAAAGAAGGACTTTACATAAAGTCAAGAAAATTATGGCCAGTCCTCTTCATTAGACTGGCTTCAGTCAGAGGCTTCTGCCGATTCCCTGTAATACAGACTGCTACAGGAGATCCACAGCCATCACCATCTTCAATAACTCTGAAGAATTTTGAACTAACATTTAATTTTTGATTTTGAATAACTTTGTTGCATTTTTGTTACCTCAAGCCTTTGAGCCCAATACCTAAAAGAATAACTTTTTCATTGATATAAATGAATTATTGATGTAAAAGAAGCTCATATTTCTAAGAAATAAGTTGACAAAGCCAACTTATTTCTTGTAAGTTACCTTTGTTTTATTACAAGTGTACTTTTCTCCAGAAACTAGACCAATCTGGCAGTAGCTCAGTGAACTCTAAGCCTCTATTTCCATTGTGATAAATGGAGGGTTCATGTCCGAATCGACGCAGTCGGTTCTTGTATCTCGTTCTTGAACCTGAAGTGGTTTTCTGATGTTTTTTGTGAAGCGGTGGGAATCCTGACAGCTGCTTGTGTTTGTCTCAGTGGTCAGCTGCCGGTGGAGTACATGCGGGGGAAGCCTCTGTGCATGGAGCTGTACCCGCTCCTCTTCTCCTCCAGCAGGATTCCCGGACCCAAACACGACTACGTCGCTCACTACAGCAACTCCCGACGCTCGCCGACCCACATCACTGTGGTCAGGAACTACCAGGTGGGCAGAGCTGGGGAGTCACTAGCATCACTTACTCAGTTACAGTTACGGGAGTAACGTTTTTGAGGGAAAAAAAACGTTTAGGAGAGTTTTTGTTGCTCTGTAATTTTTCCTTTCGGTTGAGTAATTTCACTATCAAGTATTGCTTCTCTTACTTTAATTAATTTCTGGATTCTTTATCAACTGAATGAAAAACAAACATGTTTTAACCAAAAATGCACCATAAACTGACACAAACCTGCAGTTTTTTTTAAAGTTTAATTAGTTTTTTCACTGCAAAAACTCAAAATATTATCTTATTTCACCTTTTTTGAGGTGAAATATCTTGGTACACTTGAAATAAGACAAAACTGACTTAGAAATTATTTTTCAGTAAGATATAAAAGCTTGCTTTAAGTAAACTAATATTTATTTTAAAAGTTCTACTTCCATTGGCAGATAAATTTACTCATAACAAGACATTTTCCCCATGTTATAAGTGAAATAATCTGCCAAATTAACTAGTATTTTTTCAACAATATCAAGAAATTATTTACTTAAAATAATTAAAATAAAAAAAAAAGTAAAAATAAAAAAATATTAAAATAAAACATACTTTTGAATTTGAAAAGAAGCTTTTATACCTTTCTGATAAGTTGTAAGTTAGTTTTGTCTTAATTCAAGTGTACTCAGATAGACTTAAAATACTTAGGACTGTTTTTGTTATTGAAAGAAACTTATTTGGAAAAATTTTATTTTGCATTTTCTTTAAATAAAATGTCATTTTGGTCCACATAACTATATTTTGTTCTGTCTGATGTAATTTTTAAATATTAAATGATTGATAATTTAATCAGTTACTCAGTACTTGAGTAAACGTTTTACCAAATAAGTTTTATAATTGAGTAATTTATTGAATAAATACTTTTTACCTTCACTTGAGTAAAAGTATGTTGAAGTTGGGAGGCGTCTCTATTTTTAACTCGGGTTCAGTTTTCATCCACAGCACTGACGTCATGTCCTGATTTTATTGCTACCTGCTTGGTTTCACTCCTGAAAAGGTAGATTTTGTGTTTTTGGCTCAGATGGATGAAAAATAACTCTGATGACCCAGACAGGAAGGAATGTGCTACTTCCTGTCCAGGAGTTTAAAAGTCTTGACGACCTTTTGTGACAACAGAGACGCTAAACACAGCATGAGATTCTTCTGATGGTTAAAATAAGTCAGACTGGGCCGGAGTTGAAGGTTGAAATCCCAACATCTCATGTGAAATATTTTCATCCAGGAGGTGCAGAGGCTTGGACCCGTCCAGAACATTGTATTATTCTGGCTGACCTTTACACAAACTGCTCCACTGTCCAATAACTCTTTGCCAATCTGGCTGTGGTTTAATGAACTCTGTGCCTCTGTCGACTGCGGAGAACCAAATTTATCAGGTTTTTTCTATGTTCATGGAGCGACAAAGGTCAAGTTTCAAACCCACCACAAAGGTCAGAGTTGAAGGTGCCTTTCAGATTTAGCGTAGCTTCCTGTCTTTTTACTGATAATCAGCTGATCGTCATGTTAATGAAGTCTTGTTTGTTTTGAGACCATTGTAGTGCTTCAATAGGCCTGTTAAGCTAACAAATTAACTGGATGATAAATTGTTCTAGGAGTTATTGGTATAAAAGATAATATTATACCATTAACACATCATGGTAATGTTATAATAATGGAACCAATAATTAACCGAATATAAAAATTGACACACTGCAGACTTTTCTTGTAATCGCTTAAGTCTTTTTATATATTATAAATGTAGCAAAAGATACAAATAGACAACTTAATTCTTTTTTTAAGTAAGAAAAGAAAAATGTTGTCTAAAATGAATTAACATGGCATTTGTACCAGGTGAAAATAAACAATAAAATAAAAAATGCCACTTGAGGAGTTTTTGGTAGAACATATTTACAGACAAAGGAGTTTTTAAATTTAAATTCAGAATGTATACATACAGATTTAGCTTAATTACTGAGGTGAATATGTTCTTTCAGCAAAGTGACCGTTTTTGTGCTAATATACTCCAGTTAACAATTAATTGATTACTAAAACAATTAATGTAATTAATCAGATTAATCTTTTTTGCCCTAAAAGCAAGTACGCCTTCTCAAAGATCAGTAAACGTACATTTCTAACGAACATTTAACAATGAAACTGGAAGACATTTTAAATATCCAAACTAAACAAAACGGCAAATAAAATGGATGCTCTAAACAAAATTTCTCTTTAAAACAACCATTGAATGCTGCATACAGCCGTAAAACAAGCTGTCCAAATGTACCAGTTTGGTTGCTAGGTAACGGGGCTGGGCCTGGCTCCAGTTGCTAGGAAACGGCCCAGTGCCACGGAATGTAATTTAACAGTTATAAACACCAAAAAACACGAACTTATAGCCTGAAACAGCTGGGCGTTTGTTTGGTTTGGTTTTTGTAAATGCCTGGGCTGTTTTTAGAAGCAGTTGAGACTCAAATGAAAGTCCAAAAATATGATAAGCGCCTTTCAATACAGCAAAATCTTTAAGAAATTTAAAGGTTTTGAAAAACTTTGTAATGATCTCAACAGTTCTTTATTGACGAGGAATGATTTAAATAAAAAAAAAATCCCAATAGTTGTTGACTCAATCACTGAACATGGCTAGTCTGTGTCTCCTCTACGTGATTTAAGCGTTCGCTTGCTGGTTCTAGTTCTTCCAGCTGGAGGTCTACAACAGCGACGGCTCACGGATGACCGAGGGTCAGATTCACAGTCAGCTGCACAGAATCAGGTCTCAGTCCTGGAAGACGGACAAGGAGCCCATGGGCATCCTGACCAGCGAGCACCGCCACACGTGGGGCGAGGCGTACAACCGCCTGCTGAAAGGTTCGACTGCACATCATCACACTTCCCAAACAGCTCAGTGGTTTTTACTGGTTTGTTGTTTATTACAACAATCAAGGCTTTGGTTTGAAGAAATGAATCAAACTGGACCAAAATGAAGAAATGTTTGAATTCTGTTAAGGAATCTGTTTTTTTTTTTTTTTCTCAAAAAGCCTAAACATAATGAAACACTTCATAATTCAAATAGTTGTGTGTAGATCAGTGGTCCCCAAACTACGGCCCGCGGGCCGGATCTGGCCCACCTCCACATTTGGTCCGGCCCCCTGAACAATACCAGAGAGCATTTAGATTTTTTTTCATATACCGTATTTTCCAGACTATAAGCCGTTTATATGTGGATTTTTCTTCAACCACCAGGAGGCTCTTTAGCAAGAAGTGAATCATTGGAAGTCAAAATTGGAAATCAAAGAAGGGAGCGCCCATTATGACAGAATTAAGTTTTCATAGGGAATTTAAATTTGAGAATGTTGTTGATCAGTTAAATAGCATTGAGGGGGAAAAGAAGATTTTTCGTTTTTTTTAAACCAAAACATTTTTTATAAAATAAAATTTTTTTATGAGAATTTGAGATAGATATTAGAATCCAGTAGATGGCAGTAGTGCAACAATAATGGATGCAAGCTGCTGTTGAAATCTAAAGAAGAAGAAGAAGATGATTAAGAAGGCGCCTATTTTCATTTAGCACATGCTAGTAGCAACACGAAGGATCAGCACTTTTACTGTTACAGTTACTGTTCAGAAACTTCCGTAATCAGTTCTGTTAAATCTAATCTTGGCAACTTTTTCTTTTTCAACCATAATAAATGTGATATTCAATTAACATGTTATGACTCAAATGTTGGGTGTCCGCCCCCCTCTACTGCTGCTGCATTGCTGTGGAAAACCTGGAGTGGCAGAGATATCTGTGGCTTATATGTTTATGTTTACTGGTTAAAAAATAAACTTTGGGGTTGTGCCTTATAGTCCAGTGTGGCTTATAGTTCGGAAAATACGGACTATAATCTTTCCTGGATTTTTTTCTGTGAACAACCCATAGAGGGTTATTTGGTTATTATTTATTTTATTAATAGTGTTATTATTTATTTCCTGACTTTTTTTCTGTGAAGAACCCAGAGAGGGTTATTTGATTGTGCTTTCTGGAAACAATATATTTTTACATTTAGGTACTCCTGCAATCGTCACACTTTTTCTGTTACAAACTGACTCCGGTCCCCCAGCAGAGAAGGGAAAAATTATGTGGCCCTCACAGGGAAAGTTTGGGGACCCTGGTGTAGATGCTAAGGCTAACATTAGGATGCTAAAGCCAGTGCTAGCTGTTGCTGTAGTTCATAGGAGCTTCCTCTTCTGAATATCAAAAGTTCTTGTTTTTCTGCTGAACACAGACTTTCAAATTGTGAAATCCTTGGATCTACTGCAACATTTGCTTTTTCTTTTTTTTGCTGCAGCTCTTAGTTGACAAGCTAGAACTGACAACTACAGTAAAAACTATTTTATATTCATATTTTTATTAATGTATTTAAGATATTTGAGAAGAACAATTCTTGATGAATGTATTGGCTTATTGATAGTTTTGTCTGAAACATTATTAATCTGCATGCAAAAACTGTTTCCATGTTGAGATTAATGTTAGCATGCTAATGTTAGCATCCACTGCTAACTATTGGGACTCTGCAGATGCAGTAGCTTGTTTCTTCTTCCAGTGTAGAGAGATTTTATTTGCAGTTGGTCAGTTATTTTGCCTTATAGTTTTTGTTCATCTTCATCTCGTTCTCGTTGAGCCTGCTGCTGTTTAAAACTAGAAATCAAATTAATCCACATCTTAATGTTTTAGACATGCAGGTTGAATAAATGTAAAAGCTTTTACTTGAATATTTAATGTTTTCTGTTTTTTTTTTTGTTTGTTTTTTTAGACAAACTGAACCAGGAGTCTGTGCGGATGATTGAGACGGGTCTTTTCTCGCTGTGCTTGGATTCTCCCGTCATGAGGATATCAGATGAGAAGTATGTGCTCACATTCTCGGGCGTTTCTGTGTTTGCTGAACTTGTTGCGTAAATCGCCTCTGCAGATATGATTGTGTCGTGTGTTGACGCTCGCTGCAGAGAGCAATTGTCTTTTCCTGTATTTGAACTGAAACTACAGATTGTGAAACGCTGCTTTGCATCAGAGATCCTTAAGAATAATGTTGTTGTTTTTTTATTTGAGTCTCATGATTTTTGGTTTTTATCCTGCAGGTACGCCAGCCGTAAGGCGGCTCAGATTCTGCACGGAGGCGGGACGTACTCCAACAGCGGCAACCGTTGGTTTGACAAAACGCTGCAGGTGGGTCCGATCACCAATGATGGAGCCACTTTGGAGAAGCTGATTGTATTTGACTCTGTATTTGTTTAAACAGTTTGTGGTGGGCGAGGACGGATCATGGGGCCTCCTGTACGAACAGGCCACAGCCGAGGGCCCGCCCATAGCCAACCTGCTGCACCATATACTGGAGTACTGGTGAGAAAAAATACTCCCACTACAACAAAAGCTACTGTGCTGGATGAGCACCAGTTGCTGGGATTGTTGGACAAGCTGGTACACGAATAATAATCTGATCTAAACAAGGTTTGAAAATGATTAAATATTACCTTTAAACGGGTGATTGAAAACACGTCATATGAATTAAGGAATTTCAAAGTTTGTAAACTGCACAGCTTTGTAATAAAGTACAGTCTAGCATTTGATTAAAACCAAAATATGGAAAGCAATCCTTTGTGATTTATTGTGTAACTGGAAAAAGTTTGTTGTTTTTTTTTGTTAAAATTGGGCAATTTTTTTTTTAAAGTGTTTTGTTCTCAGACTAGTCAGAACAAATGAGACATTTCAAACATAAATTTTATTATATTTTTATTTGACCTGGTCCCAGCTATGTGGAATGCTACAAGATATAATAATAACAGTAATAAGTTAATATAATAGTGGAATAAAACTATTGTTTTAGTTCATTCGTGTTGTTTTATCTGCTAAGAGTTGTGCTGTTTGAAAACTGACTTTATTTAATTTTCCTTTAGGATCCATAAAATATTTTTGAATTTCAGTTTGAATTTAATTAAAAACATTTGGAAAAATGTCCATAACATTTATGAAGAATCCTTGATGCCTCATCTCTTCACATAAAGTGTGAGGAATATTTTCTGCTCATGAATATTTTTCTGTTTGTTCGCAGTGAGATGCCCGACCCAAAGAGGGCACCGCTGGTTCCTCTGCCGATGCCCAAGAAGCTCTACTTCCACATTGACCGGGACATCAAGAGGGACATCGAGCAGGCCAAGCAGAACCTGGACATGTGAGCCTGTTTTTCTGACCCGACCGGGTCCAACTTCCAAAGCCTTGTTTTTTAGCATCAAAATTAAACATTAACAGGTAGAAAAATGGCAAATATGAATAAAAAATAAACACAGGAAGTTAAACTTTAAACGTAGAATTTATAAAATCCTATAATAAAATCAAAACATGAATTATGAGAGCAGGGATTATAAAACGCGGATTAAAATTGATGAAAGGTAAATCAGATCTGATCAATGCAAACATGTTTATCTGTTAAACGATAATTTGGTTTTATTTCTTGACACTTTTTAATTGTAATTTGAATTTTATATTTAGTAATTCTATTTTTTAAATGATTAAATATATTATTATATAATTATATTATTAAATACAATAATATAATGTACTGATAATTTAATTCAATGTTTAAATATTAAACTGTAATATTATGACATTTTATTTATATATATATATATATATATATATATATATATATATATATATATACTTTAATATGATTATTTTAATTTAATAAAATGTAATAATATTAAATATAGTTTTGTGTAGTTTAACTAACCCAAATATGATATTTTAAATATATTTGTATTTCCAGATATATACACTGTCACTCTGTGGTATTCAACCGACTGCTTCATAAATATTTGCTGCAAATTCACATCAAAATTAAGAAAATTTGATTATTTGTAAACCTGGAAATTGTGTTTTCTACTCCTTTTATAACCAGATAAGATGATCAGATCCTATAAAGGATTCCTGTAGAAGTTGTGGTTAAATTATCATTTATATTCTTTCAGTCTGATCAACGACCTCGACGTTCACGTCTTCAACTTCAAAAGGTTCGGCAAAGAGCTTCCCAAGAAGCACAGCTTGAGTCCAAACTCCTTCATCCAGGTGGCTCTGCAGCTGTCCTACTACAGGTCAGTACCAGGATTAAAATACCACCACATTTATTTAAAACAAGATTGTGATTAGCAGCTGTTTCAGGTTTGCAGCAGCAGGTCAGACCTAACCAGAACCTGCTGCATATCCACTAGAGGGCGCACTGCTGGGATATTTACACTGGACACTAAATACAAAAACACTTGGCAAGATTTTGTGCTTTTTGCAGTATATGTAGGATACCAATACATTAATAATAACACAAATCAATGATACCATAACAGTTTTTTTAGTTAATTTGCATTGTGTTTATCTCCAAGGTTTGGTGCTGGAAAAGTTTGAAAAGTTACCTTGAAAATGCTTGAAAAGCTCTTGAATTTCTCCGTGCGGTCGCTCACCGTCATTTTCCTGCAGAGTTCACAGCGAGGTTTGTCCTGCCTGCGACATCGCCTCACAGAGGATGTTCAGAGGAGGACGGACCGAGTACATCCGCTCGCCCACAAACCAGGCGCTCAAGTTCATCCTGGCCTTCGACGATCGGACCGTGTCGGTGAGGAACGATTCGCTGCAACTCCTCAGCGTCTTTCTGATTCTGTGGCTTTGACCCTTCGTGTTTCTCCGCAGAGAGAGGCGAAGCTGGAGCTGCTCAGAGAAGC
Organism: Poecilia reticulata; assembly: GCF_904066995.2. NCBI lineage: Eukaryota > Metazoa > Chordata > Actinopteri > Cyprinodontiformes > Poeciliidae > Poecilia > Poecilia reticulata. Next base: position 20,562,672 of record NC_088840.1, read on the forward strand.
AGTGGATGCGTACTCAGAGCTGACCACGCAGGTAAATGCCTCAAGAAGCTGCTTTCCTCGGCTCGTTATGTGACCTGGAGGTTCAGTTGGTGATATTTTCCTGCTGGTGCTGCTCAGGCTCTGAGAGGACACGGCATCGACCGCCACCTGCTGGGGCTCAAGCTGCAGGCCATCGAGGAAGGACTCAGCATTCCCAAAATCTTCATGGACACGGCTTACGGCCTGGCCACGCACTGGAAGCTGCGGACAGGACAGGTCTGTTCTCACACAGCTGGACGACGATTGCAGATTTAGATGTTTTCATTTTATTCAGCATGTGTGTGGTACTTTTATTCTTAGTTTTGGAAAAATTCAACGTGAAGCTTGCTTTGTTAAACTTTCCTCCAGAGTGTGATATTTCTCCTGGAAAATTCATGTTTATTTCTTTAATGATAATTATTATGACAGCATATGAGGGCTACTGTTGAGATAGAGACATTTTTACCAAAAAAATCAGAATTTTTTTATTTTTTCTCAGAAATTAAAACAAGCAGATAAAATTTGAGAAAAAACTAACATTTTCATATTAATCTCATAAATACGTTTTCTAGAAAAATTGGAAATTTCTCTACTACAAAAAACTCAAGACATTTTCTAGAAAAACATCAAAGAATCTTAATTTTAAAAGCAGAAAATTTGTTGGAAAAAAAACTTATATTTAGATATTAACCTCAGAAATAAATTTTCTAGAAAAAACGTAGAGACTCCTGAGTTTGAAAAGTTGAAAATTTACTAGGAAAAAATCTCAGAAAATTTTCTAAGTTTTTACTAGAAAATTTCTGAGATTAAAAATTTTTTTTTTTTTCTGGTAATTTTTTTTTTACTTTTCAGACACGTTTTTTTCTAGAAAATTATTTCTGAGATTAATATAAAATATTCTTGTTTCTAGAAAATTTTGACATTTTTTGGTAAAATTTCACTTGTCTTGCTTCTTATACCTACAATGACTCCAATTCTCCGTGGTAGATTTTTTTCTCAGAACATTTTCAATGTTATTAAATTCTCCTGTTTCCCATCTCTGTCTGATGAGTCACTCCATTATTTGTATCTTTAATCAGCGATTGGCCAAATAACTGCAGTGGGTGCAGCCCTAGAAATTACTGCTGTAAACATCTGACTCGTTGTATTATGAGTTATGCTGGTATTGAGCAGGATTAGATAAATGTGGTTGATTTAGTTTAATATGCTAACTTTTAAAATTAATATTTGACAGCAAATGCAGATTTTAACGTGATGGAAGATGTTTTAAATTTGTTTTGAGAATTAATCCTCCCGTTTTGTTTTGCGCCTGCAGGTTCCCACCAACACCGACAGCGTGATGTGTTTCGGGCCGCTCGTTCCCGACGGTTACGCCATGTGCTACAACCCGCAGGCGGACCACGTCCACTTCGCCGTCACCGCCTTCAACTGCTGCGAGGAGACCAACGCAGAGACGATGGCTCGCACTCTGAAGGAAACGCTGTGCGACCTGCAGGAGCTGCTGCAGCCTACCGTGTAGAGCTGCTGCAGCAACAAACTCGATAAACCCTCCTTCCAATAAGGGAAAAGAAACTTTCTAAATGTTTTCTACGAGGCTTGTATCTCATTTATGCTAATTGTTACTCTTCCATCGGAGCCTGGAGGCTGAGCTCTGCGGCTCTGCTGTGCTTTTGATACATTTTTTACAGCTGATTTTTCTCTCTTTCAGCACGAAACTCTGATTAAACGCTGGCTTCAAATGTGAAAGTGAAAACAAGCTACCTGACACTCCAGCATTAACCAAAGCATCAAATCACTTCACTCCTCTTTTTACGAGTTGGGAGACGACCAGCGGCCTTCCTGGCTCTTTCCACCATAAAACCACCGTTTGCTCTGTCAGCACAGTTAATTGGATCATTTGATTTTTGTAGGCTTAGGAGCCTTTAAAATGGACCAAAGGAGGTTATTATAAATGGAATATAAATGGTTTCTTTGGCATCTGAGGTAAAAATAAAATAAATACACAGAACCTGTAACAGGAAGCAGGATGTGCATCTTATTGGGGGAAACTTGATGGTAAAACCTTTACGAATGTGAAAGCTCTGACTTTGCATTTGTGTCTTCATCCATTTCTGTTGTAGACTTTGCAATTATGGCTCTGACTGTAGGTATGCAAGGCGAGCAGCTATTTTCTTACCGCCATTTTCTGCCTTGCTTGGAAGTACAAGTTCTCATGTCTTTCCTAATTTGAAGAGTAAGTAATAGATGGGCTTCTGTACCCAAGTCCTGGATTAAAGGCTCCTAGGAGTTCTGATCAGCTAAAGAAGTAAACGAGTAGATGCAGAAATGCTTGTTTTTATAGGAATTGTTCCATTTTAAAACCTGGATTGATTCTCTGATGTGATAACTAGCATAACAATGGCATTAAAAGTGATTACCATTGTTTTGATTAATTAACTTCAACCTGGGATTGTCCCTGATCTTGTGGCTGTACTTTACATGTTGAGGTTTTCCCACTCGGATGGCTCTGCAGGCGTTTGTTTAAACCTACAGGACTCCTTAACAAATAAAGAGTGTGATCACTTGACCTCAGTTTCTTTATTTTGGGACAAAAAAAAAACTAGAACCAGCTACAGCAGCTTGTGTTTTTGAATATATGAATATTTAGGATAGTGAAAAATTCAAGTAAGGTAAATTAATAGTGGACTGTTTGCGACCCTTTGATCCACAATTCAGAACTGTAGCAAATGTACTATTTTTTAGCAATGTTCCTGTTTTCATTGATTACACTTTGCTAAAATTATCAAGTGTTGCCCAACATTGGCTGCAAAATGTTTAAAAAAAAAAGAGAAATAAACCCAAAAGAACAGCTTCAGAAAATATATAATACAGCAACTGTACAACACCTTGTTTATATTTTTGGATCAACAATGATTTACAGATTACTTTTCTACAAAAATGTAACTACTTTATTAAAATAAAGCAGTTAGTGTACTATTACTTTTTGTCAAATATCACCATCATAATCTTACATAGAAATATAAAATATTTCTATGGAAACTTTAGCCTTGATTTAAATGAACTCAGTGTTTCAGCTATCTTCTGTAAGTTTAAGATTTGTGGTAGAGGTGAAAGAAGGCTGACTTTGTAACCGTCTTTATGTGGCTCAGCAGGTTCAGGTCTGAGTCAATCACCACACCCACATTTGTGGCCCGGTCACCAGTTTCTAGCTCTAATAATCCAAAGATTATAACTTCAGTTTTCTTCTGTTCAGCTGGAACATGTTATGGCTCATCCAGGATTTGATCTGTACATCAAATCACCTTTTCACTGATGTTCAGCATCAGTTTTCTCAACGAATTTGAAGATACTTGGAGGTTTTGAGTTACAGAATTTGATTCGACCTAATAATAGTAAATTATTTCCAATTGAGAAACAGTTTTTACCTGAGTCGTGTTAGTGATATCTGTTATTGGCCCTACGAGTATTAAAAACGATTTAAAAACTCCGATTTAAATGTGAATGCGGACAGAATCGTGTTGAATTGGACAGCATAAAGTGCTTTGTTTACATCGAAACTCCACCTGAAGCAACAAAATGGGGGAGGAGTCGCTTTGCTTCGCGCTGATTGGACGAGTCGAAGCCGGAAGTGACGTTCGCAGCGGCCGTTTCACCTTTAATTTAAAACCGGAACAAACGAATGAGGAAAGTCGATCGGCCGCTGAATGTTTTATCAGCTGTTTTCATGTGAATGTGAGGACAGACCGCGTGTTAAATAAGGTCTATAAAGGAAACGCTAACTGTGCGTTTATTTGGACCGCAGCTGGACGCGAAACGAACTTCTAGATGAGAGCTCAACATTAGCTAAACATCAATATTTTTTATTTTGCTTTTACCCAACGCGTCCTTATTTATGCATAGTGAATCATTTTAGGGGGTTTTAATACGTCTAAGTTTCAATGGCGGGATCATCATTTGCAAGAACCAGGAGGAGAGTCAGCGGGGTGGCCGGGCTGATGTGGCCGCTGCTCGGTGCGTGTCTCTGGGCTGCGGTGGTCGGGTACAAGCCGGTGATCATCGTCCACGGATTGTTCGACAGTTCAGACGATTTTAAGAACTTACAGGGGTTCATTAATGAGGTAAGTGGCTAAAAATGACAAAATTAGTTATTCTGTTTACATTCTGCATGTCTCGAAGATTAAATTTACCATATGTGACAATATGTACAGCATGTATAGTTTAAATTATTACTTTATAAACACAAGTGGTAATTTGTAGCTTTTAAAAGTGTAGTAAATGTTTAAAATGTTGCTATTTATTCAGTATTAGAGCATCAATACTGCATTTAAAAACAGATTATAATGGCATAAAGTGGCCCAAGAAGTTATACAAAGAGATCCGATGAATGCTGCACACCTATCATTATTTTCTGTTTGGACTTTTTTTTTGTTTTGTTTAATTTTTATTTTCCCTTCTAAGTTCTCTTGCATGTGTTATTTGGTTATTTGTGTTCTTTTTTCTTTATTTGATCTCTTATTATGTCTTTTTTTTTCTTTAAAAGTTATTTTTGACCTGATTGCCTAAAGACATTCATGTTACAGTAGCACAAAAACACAAAGTGTAAAACAGTAATTTAAAATACTAGTGTATAAAAATTTTATTAAAAGAATGTAGATATATCCAAGTCAGTAATTGAAGAAACTAACTAGTTGGAACAGTTTGTGTGTTTAGGTAAATGAACTTAAAAGTAGATTGTTGTAAAGGCAATGAAATGTGCTCTGTCCTGTGTGTTTTCATAAGTTTATGTTGCATCCTAGCAGACATTTATAAACTCTCAACCTGGAAATGTGGAAATGGTTAAAAAAAGGAAATTTTGTGGGCTTTTTATGAAACCAAAAAAGGTTTCAGCCTGTACTTCCTCTTTTTTTCCTACTCTGTAGCTGCAAACCGAAACCAGAAAACCAACTAAATATAAACTTTTTTCTGCTTCACTTCGCCTTAACTTCCACAACATTTCCTCAAGTGCCTTCCAACCCCAAACGAAGCTTTGTTTCCGTCCTGCAGTCTCATCCTGGGACCAATGTGACAGTCATCGACCTTTTCGACAGAGGGGCCAGCCTGGAGCCCATGTGGAAGCAGGTGGAGGGATTCAAGGCAGCCATTTACCCAATAATGCAAAACGCTGCAGATGGAGTTCATTTCATCTGCTACTCTCAAGGTGAGTGCATTCCTGAACTGCAGATGATAAAGTGCTGGTATGCGACCTGGGCAGCAGAATTGATCTTTCATAAACAGTTGACTGTAATTTGTAGGAGTCTCTGTCTGCACTTATTGCTGGATACATTTTTTATGATGTTTGGGATTTCTGCTGGAAACTCCCAACGATCAGCAGCGATCACAGACACGCAGGAGCAGATTAGACTTTTAGACTTTTTGCTCATTTTCTTATCAGGTGTTTTTCTCAGAAACGCATTTTTAGAAACAAGCATGCAGGACTTGGAATTTGATTTCTTTTACTAAAAGTGTTTGTCCAAGTTTTGACTCTTAAAAGTCATTTTTTCCTGTTTGTATTTTAAGTTTCTCTAATTTATGTTTGTGTTATTTAATTACATTAGAATTTCATCTGTAGTTTCTACTTTTATGTAGTTCAATTTCACAAAGGGAAGCTTGTAAATTACAGACTCGTTACAGAAATACTGACGTTTTTGCTGTTAAATTTGTTGATTGAGAATTAGATCTAATGAATAAATTAGGTAAATGTTTTTCCTTTTCTTGTTACTTTAGGTGGACTCGTTTGCAGAGGGATCCTTTCCATTCTGCCCGACCACAACGTTCACTCGTTCATCTCTCTGTCTGCGCCTCAGGCTGGGCAATATGGAGGTGTGTGCGACGTTAATATAAAAGTGATGACTACAAATGTCACAGGTGTCATGGAAGAAGTTACTTTAACAAGCGTCTGGATGAGAAGAAATAAGAAATGTATTAAAACCTTGCAAGGTGATACCAGAAATACAGAGTCAAAGGAGTCTGTCGGTCTGCTCTGATCAAAAGTGAATCTTCCTTCTATAGGTTCTGGTCAGAGAAGAGAGACTTGATTAGACAATAGGTGTGAATCCCTGATCGTTACGCACCAGGGATTCTGTGGAGCCCAACACAGATGGTTTGACCATTTGTCTATTGTTAAGGAAAGGAGGTCATTCTTTCATGATAAAGGGGCCAGATAAGTTCTGGGTTGGGGGAGAAACACTTAGCTGGTCTTCAGGATCAATGACGTCCCCTGCTGTCATATGGTACTGCAGAAATCTATAGGAGAGCAGCATGACCTCATGATAAGATCACGCAGTCACATGATCTCATCAGACACAATCTAAAGGGTGAGGAGCACATTATAACATTTTCCATTTCACAGGTTTGTGAGTTTATTAAATCCAGAGTTGAGTAGTAACTAGTTACGTTTGCTTGAGCAACTTTTCTGGAAAAAAAAAAGTTCTTTTAAGAGTATTTTAACTTGCTGTCACTGCTACTTTTACCTGCGTAACCATATGATGAATTATTTGGCTAAAGTTTCTGGAATCTGTAACTTCACTGAATGGAGAACAAACATGTTTTAAAGAAAAAACAGACACACAGCTGTAGTTTTTGTTAAAGTTTCATAAGGTTTATATTGAAAGAAACTGATTTGGAAAAATGTTTCTTTTGGCTGATTTCGTTCCTTAAAATACCAAAATGTCCACTTATCTTTATATTTTGATTAATTAGAATCTAATTTTGAAATATTAAATGATTGATGTTTTGATCAGTTACCATTTTTTTCCCAAATACCTTTTCATTCTTACTTGAGTAATTTCTTGGACAGCCTCTTTTTACTTTTACTTGAGTGAAAACAGTTTTTGAAGTAGTGCTACTTCGACACCGAGTATAATCTCTGGGTTTTCTGCCTTCCTCTGATTAAACCCCGGGATCTTCTGCTCCTCGTTTCCTCCCAGATACAGACTACCTGAAGTATCTCTTCCCTCAGTTTGTGAAGTCAAACCTCTACCACCTCTGTTACACGGCGATCGGTCAGAGGGTTTCCATCTGCAACTACTGGAACGGTGCGTAGTAACTAGTTACAGTTACTTGAGTAACTTTTTTGAAGAAAAACAAATGCTGTACTCCTTACTTTAACTTGAGTCATTTTGTTGAATAAAATCTCTGGATTTTCTACACACTGAACAAAAAACGAACATGTTTTAACCAAAGATTAACCAGACACAGACCTGCAGTTTTTATTAAGGTTTCTTAAGTTTTTTATTGAAAGAAACTGATTTGGACAAAAATTATTTCCTGGTTTTGTTTTGTTTTTTTCTTACTCATATTATTTTCATTTTTGTCCTTTTAAAATACCACAATTTTCACTTAACTTTTATATTTTGGTCCGTCTGATGATGCAATTTTTAAATGTTAACTGATTAATAATTTGATCAGTTACTCAGTATTTATTTATTTTTTTTTACTCTTGAGTAATTTCTTGGATGGATACTTTTTTAAAGTTATAAAATCTCGTGGATGTAACTTGTTTCTGCCTCTCTCTCTCCAGACCCCCACCACAGAGACCTGTATGTGAACACCAGCGACTACCTGGCTTTGATTAACAGCGAGAGACCAAACCCAAATTCAACAGGTTAGAGACGGTTTGTTTATGTAGAAATAAGTTGAAGTAGTGCTACTCTTGCTTGAGTACAATTTGTGGTGGTGACATATGGGCCTGTCTCCATGACAAATTTTGCTGGATGATAAATTGTCCCAGATGTTATTGTGATAAACAACAATAACAATAATAACGATAATGGTGCTGTATTTTCCGGACTATAAGGTGCACTTAAAAGCCTTTAACTGTATCAAAAAGCAACATAATCCGGAGCGCCTTAAATATGGTTCTGGAGTAAAACAGCGCCCTCTAGTGAATTAACATGAATTAATTCTGGTTGTGTTGACGGACCTCGAAGCGCTCACTGTGCTCTGTCAAAATGTTTTAGTTACATTACGGTTACTGTAGTCAGTAATACTTATTGTGCTTTGACTTTGCTTTGCTAAATGTGCCTTATAGTCCAGTTTGCTTTATGAAAAAAGCTCAAAAATAGACCATTAATTGACTGCGCCTTATAATCCAGTGGCCCAAAGTACGGAAAACACGGTAATGGCATAATAAAGCAAGAAAACAATCTCAAAGATCACTAAACTTTAAATTCTAACAAACGTTTAACACTGGTACTGGAAGACATTTAAGTAAATAAACTAAACAGCAGAAACTAGTTGAGACCAAAACACCAGAGTGAAGAATTTTATCGTCCAGTTTTTGGTAGAAAAAGAGAGAAAAATAGAGAAATCATGCAAATGGAAATTCATGAACCTGATGGCCTCGTCACGTTTCTTTGTTAAATGAGTCAAACTTCCTCCTTCAGAATGGAAAGAGAACTTCCTGAAGATCCGGAAGCTGGTTCTGATTGGAGGCCCGGACGACGGCGTCATCACCCCCTGGCAGTCCAGGTGAGTTCACAGCACAGCTGCTTTGAGAAACAACACAGAGATCATTTCTAGTGGGAGATTAGAAAAACCAGAACCTGCTGCTCCACCTCTTCTCTCCTCACGTTTTCCAAGCAAACACATCAAATCTCTGAAGGTTTTATATTTTCCCAGGGTCATAACAATAGTCTGTGCTCAGTTCACACAGTGTTTCTTTCTCATGACGGGGTTTTCCTGAGATCTGCTGATTCTCATGTGATGCTCACGCTCTCCGTCTCTCATGTGTTACAGTCAGTTTGGATTTTATGACGACAATGAGACGGTCATCGAGATCCAGCACCAAGATGTGAGTAGAAATCAGACGCAAAATTCATTTGTGTGCATTGTTTATCAAAATAAAGTACAAAAAAAAAAATTCTAATTATGTGGAACTTCCTGGAGGGACTGCGCTTGTTTGGGAGGAATAAAAAGGTTTGCAGAGTTGCGTGTTTTCTTTTTTGTTATGTTTCGCCATTTAACGCTGGACTGTGTTTGGAAGAAACAAACGGCATGTACCAGATGGGAAGCATGGTGGAGGAGGAGTGATGATCTGGGTCTGTTTTGAACCCTAGAAGTTACTAAGTCGAGGATTTATTTGCTGTATATCAAGTGTTGCAGAAATGAGTCATCCAAACAACGAAGGGATCTCCTAAAGCAGAGCTGAAAACTCAGTTTAATTTTGGTTCATATCAAAAATCTGAATGTTCTTAAAGGGCCGGTTGTGCCAGAATGTATTGATAAAAACCAATTAAACTGTTAAAATATCAATAAATAGCTGTTCCTCCAGGATTTTGTGATGGTTTTAGTGTTTGTTTGCAATCACAATTACAGATTTTGTGGTGCCAATTTAGAAAGAAATTTTTATGACATTTGCGCTAATGTTTATTATTCGCCGTATCAATTACGGACTGTAACTTGACATCCAGTAAGGCTGAATGTTTTTGACAAATTTTCTGAAAATCTGCAGTAAAGTCAGAATAAATGTGGAGATTTTTTTGATTTTGTGTGAATTTTGCATATTTGTGAAAAACTGGAGTCTACAGGGCCACATAAAAAGCTGAAGCGAGCCAGATTTGGCCCTCGGGCCTCGAGTTTGACACGTGTTGTAAAGGAACCTGATGAACAAGTTATTGGCGCTTGATGTGATTCTAAAAGCTGCTAAATTGAGGAGTTTTCTTAAATTTTTCATACATCATCCCCATTTTTCCTCTGTTTTAATAAGTAATGACATGATTTACATATTTTCTTTAACTTTCAAATTATTTTTATAATGTTATAGTGAGAGAGTGCACTTTCTTACTATCTTGACTTTAAATGCAAATTGTGCAGAGAAGCCTTTTTAAAGAGACCTAAACCAAGTTACAGAGCGGAGCTATTTCTTCTATCCCGCAGTCAAAAACATCTGGAGGTTTGTGATGTTTCTGACAGTGAAGACCTGCAGTGAAATCTCTGTTTTCCTCCTGCAGCTGTATCTGAGAGACGTTTTTGGCCTGAAGACGCTGGCGGCCCGCGGCGACCTGTTCTTCTGCACCGTTCCGGGCGTTGAGCACGTCTGGTGGCATTCGAATGAGACGGTGTTCCAAACGTGCATCGAGAAGTGGCTGGTGTAGCCACATGCACGCGTGCACACACACACACACACACACACACACACACACATTCTGCTGTTTATTAAGATCATATCATCTTAAAATCCAGGAATCTCTGATAACTGGCCGTTTGGAGTCAGGTATCAAAAAGCGGTTGCAGGATTTATCTCTACTTTATCCATAAGTTTTTGCTTTTGCAAATGAGAAATCTTTATTTATGGTCATATTTAAAAAAGATGTAAATGTATTTGTTTGCTGTCCTGGTAAGACTCCAGTGATAAGAAGAGAACTTTCTTTTCAAGGTACTGCAGGCAATTTTTTACTTCCCTTTAAAACAAAGAGCAAAAAAAAAACACCCAAATTTCAAATTTTACATGTAAAATTCATTTTATTGATTTCTGTTGACCTCAGAAAGTGGGTTTAAATTAATGATCAGAGCAGGGATGAGCTGAAAAATGGTCCAGAATCGAAAGAGTTCATCACTCTTCGGAGTAAACGCTGTTACCGAGTTAAGACAACTCAAAATTCACCCCTTTTGTTAAACCTGAAGGCATTTTAAAGGAAACCACTTTCTAAACTATGTCAAGGCGTTTCTTCAGGCTGGAAAAGAGAGCGAGGTTTTCAGCAGGTAACAGGAAGGCTGAATGCAGTTCAGGAAAGTGGTTTAGTTTTATCATTTGAAGTTTATGTCATAAACAAATGCTCGATTTGCAAAATATTTTGATTTTGTTCTATTTTCCTGCATTGGAATCAGGTTTTATTGGCAGCTTAAAAATGTACCCAAGTAGAGATGGACCAGTCACAATGTTGTGGCTAATTACCATTTTCTTAAGGTTTTTATTGACTTCCTTGAGACTTCACACTACTAAAATGACTCATTTTCATTTTCAGGCTTCCAGTGGCTTTGCAAGAGAGGATACTTATAACAGTAGCTCCATAATATTAAACTTTTATTTTAAGTGCTAACTTTGAAATGTGTTGTCACAGATTAACAAAACCCATAAGTTCATGTGCTAAATTAGTTTCATTTTTTAGTTAAATCATTTAAAGGGATTTGATGTCTCAGAAAAATAGCAAGATTGAGATTTATGAAAAAAGTAAACCATGAGGTTTAAGTTCATGCATGGCTTTGATGTGCATTATGAAATTATTGTTTTTGTCATGAAATGGGTCTCCCCTTGTAAAACTATAAGATTTATCCTAAAATTCAGAACAACGCTGGAAATTTCAGGGATTAAATGAAACTAAATAGGACTATAAAGGACTATTCCAGCTATGCATCTGGTCATTTCTACAGATTAAACTCTGAAATGACCATTTTAGTTCAGATATTGGTTCAGATATTGTTAAAGAATATCAAATATAATACGACAGTGGAGGTGTTTTTCAACCTGCACAAACAAACTGTTGTAAAGCACGAAAAGCTCCATTAGGTGCCTCCTGTTAAGTGTAATTTATGGAGTTACAGATAAAACCACTCAGCAGATTCTGGCTGAACTGTGGGAGGAGGTGACAAATTCCCACCACAAGTTATACATTTGTATTTTTACATCCTGTGCAGCCTGCCTTTAAAAGATTAAGAGCTTTTATGACCCTTACAGCTGATGTTTGCACCTTTTTAGTTTGTGTTGACCCCTTGCTACTACGTCACTAAATCATTCGAGGCGCCATGACGGACGTCGGAAGTGAGGCTCAGGAGAATTGAACGGAGCGACTGAAGTCGTTTTCCAAAGTTGTTTTATTCACGATTTCTAATTGTTCGGGTCAATTTGTCTGTGAACATAACTCACCTGGTTGGGGCTCATGGACGGCGATGTTTACAAAAGTTTGAAGCAGCTAGCTTAGAAACCGACCCGTACCTCCTTCCTCCTGTCGTGTTGATCTAATTACCGAGTTTTCCTGAATTCACACCCCATGATTTATGTCGCTGTGTCGTAAAATGCGGCTCCCCTTAAACCGGAGCAACATTAAAAACGTACAAAAGACGAGATGCTAATAAGTTTTTTTTCCGTACATGCTAGGCTACATAACTGTGCGGCACTGTCTCCATGGTTACCAATGGTTAGACGCGTAGCTTCGCTATAATGCGATATTTGATGTATAAAGTAAATGAATGTTAATCTTCTTACCTTGTAAAAAAGTGTTCGCTGCAAATCCGCGATCACAGCGAGAGCTATCAGTCATCACTATTAACAGCTGCGATCTATCGCCGCCATCTTTCCTCATGAAAAGTTATGACAAGTTTGGTGCAGCTCCCTATGGCCAAATGAAATCAACCAAACAGAATTAATATTAGGTTACAGGTGTCTGTTTTTAGACTAGCTTTACAGGGGCGCGTTGGTTGTTTTGACGTCCGTCATGGCGGAGTGAGTGGAGTTCTGGAGAGCGTGACATCACGTGCAAAGGGTCAGTCGCCATTTTGTTGTTGCGGACAGTAATGTGCTATATTAGCTTATCTCAACGACACCATGCAAACCCGACCGTGCCTGAGCGACCTGCTGTCGTCCTGTACAGATGATTACTGCCCTGCTCATCTAGTGCAGACATTTATATCATGTTGAACCAGATTCAGACATTTATTAACCTTTTATTATCAGCGTGCATGAAAGATCTGATCACCAGTTTCAGAGTTTTTCCTCAGATTCATGCAGTACTCTAGACATGTTCTCCTCCCGCTTTAGTGGATTAAGCCTTAAATGTTTTGTTTTGTTTTTTTCCTCCATGCCTCAGTATTTCATGTCCAAAGTGCTTTGACACACTGCCTTCGGTGACGGTGCTAAAAAATATATATACATAAAAACATGCTACGTTATATAGGTATAAATGTAAAGTAGTGCAAAGTGGCCAGTCAGGTAGTGATGAGTTACTGATCCACCAAAAGCTTACAGTTCTGGTCAGACATCTACAATCTTCTCCTCGTGGGAATGCGAGTGTCGTTTATCTGAACAAGATGCAATGGAAACGACACATTTTTAAAAAATGGATGCACAAGTTTAGACAAGTTAGAGATGAACTGACTTCAAGAAGTTTCTAAAATAACTTCCTGTTGGATATTTGTCTCTTATCTTTGGCAGAATTGGTAGAATTAATTTAGACTTGTTTATTTCCAGTAGGACTGGGTGATAAATTGATTTTATTGATCAAATTTTGTTCACCAGTGCACTTTTTCAGAGTGATGGCAGCGCGCCAGGGCGGCCATCTTGTTTGACAAGCATGTTTGACAATAAAGTTTAAATAATTGGAGAATAAAGTCTTAATACTACCAGAATAAAGCCGTAATATTAAGAGAACAAAATAGTAATATTATGAAAACTCTGACATAAAAAATAAAAGTCACACTTTTAAATTTTGTAGGTAAGGCCTCATCAAATCAACAAATTTAAATGAGCTCTGTGAAAAGAGTTCAGAAGTGGAGGTTCATCTTGCTAAAGGACATTTATTAATCCAATTTCTGGAGGTATATGTATATATTTGAGCCTTTATAACTTTGATCCTGTGTAAATTGCAGAAAAGTCGCAATAAATCCAATCTTGTGCATCTTTTTGTAACAAACATTGAAGCTTTAACACCAATCCACTTAGACAAAGTGGTTCAAGTAAACCATTAGACCCTAAAATGATGCATTAATGTCCATGATGAGTGATTAGTGCACAAATGTCTGATCAGAACTGTATATGATGTGGTGTTTGTTACCCTCCATGACATTTAGATGACTCAGGCTTTTCACTGGTTTTCATATTTAGTAGAAAAGGGATTCTTTTTTTTTTTTCTTCCCAAAACTGGTTACGTTTATATGTTTGCTGATTCTGCAACATGTTTTATTCATGTATATTTATTAGAAGAAGGGAAATGTGTTAATGTGTGTAGGCAGGAAGTGAATTATCGAAGCGTGGATTGCACATGGAGCAAGAAGGGAACTCATGAAAAAGGGTTGCTTTTAAATGTTTTCAAGCTGCTTAAATGTTTAGTTATTTTTTATGTTTTGTGTCATTTATTACAAGAAACCCATAACTAATGTGTAAGAAGGGACGCCCTCTGTGCTCAGTTGTTCTGCTTTTACAACCAGTTACTGTAAATAAGGAACCTTTTTAAAACTAGAATGACTATTTTGGAAGTTTCTACAATGTTTGTCCTGCAAATAAAAAGAAACTAAAAGCTGACATTTTCTCAATAAATTTGTTTGAACATACAAGTTGGTTTGTTTTGTCTTTGTCCACGTATCTTCTGGATCTCTAAGCAAAAGAAAACTGATGGATAAATCGGAAGAATGATCATTCACATGAAATATTACTTTTTTTTTTAATTTCATGATTTAATGGAAAATAATGTATTGCATGAAGCCATCACCTATAAAAAGGGGAAATGTTAAAAACGTCTTAAAATAAGTCTTACCTGTTAAAATTAGGTTTCATGTTATCTTATTAAGCAAAATTAATTGGTGTTTATATTTTCCATATGAAATAAAACTTAATATATTCCAAAAGTGCATTTCTCAATATTTTACCTATTAAAATATGTGAATAAAATGTATATTTATTAAAGCAAAAATGTATTTCTTTCTGTAAAACGCTAACAATCTATAAAAAAAAATTGTATTGATCAAATTCATAAATATTCATCGCTGTATTTAAATCCCTGTGACTTTGATGCAACACAGTTTTTCTCAGATTAAAGATCGTATAAATGTATATATTTAAAAAACAACATTTCCCATCATGCCTTGCTACCTCATCACCGGATATCCGTCCGCGGCGCCACGGAAAGGCCCTTTTCCGTCTCAGAGAAGTGTGGTTCGGAGCGGCAGATACAAGTGAGTAAAGAATTCAATTTATTTTTGTTTTCTGTGCCACAATAACAAGTCGAAACCAACATTTGATGGGATTTCTGAACAGCATTCATCGATACATTAACTCAGAATGGGAGATTGTTCCCTGACGGCGGTTTTATTTCTCTTGACCGTTCCACTTTAGCATGTGGCTAACCTGTTAGCACATGTGTCTGCGGCACGTTGAGCCGTTCTGGCTTGTGGACGTCACATTTAGTTCACGATTTTATCAAATATTCTACGTATACTTGTTCTAATGCTGTTGCTGTTCAGTTATAATACTAAAACACTCGCTCATTATTACGAACCTCGGCACGTTTTGGACATTTTTAACGCGTTAGTTGTGAAAGTTAAACGGGCTTCTGCTGCGGCCTTCTTCTGAAATCTGTTTAGCTTTTACGGATTCAGACTCAACATGAGGTCCGATCTGTTGAAATTAAAGCAATGTGAAGGATTGTCTTGTTTACATACAGTGTATTTTGTGTTCATCTTTAAAAGTCTGTTGGTAATACTGGAGAGAAATCTTATGAAGCTGATTGTTACGACTTTATTGATAATTTCTCTTCTTCGATTCATTATTTTCTTAATAAATTATTTTGATGACTCTTTGGTTTGTTTCACAACCAAGAATCATGTGCATCTATTTTTTTTTATGTTTTTCTTGCTACTGCAGGATGAATTTCACATCCGCAAATCTGTTATCTGTTGTTTTAAATAAATTAAAAAGTGTAGGATTATAAAAATTTTATTTGATTATTTACTACCCTACATTTGTTTAAAATCTCTGTAGCAATATTTTTGTATGACATTTGACTTTTTAATAGATTTTAAGATGTGGAAACTATTTGAGTTGTGTTTATTACACAACAAGTGTGGAATAAAAAAATTAAACACTTACATCTTGTGAAATAATGAATATATTTTCTGCCCACCCATCAGTCTTCTTGTTTGTTCTTGTATATTTTTTAATCTGTTCTTCAACTAATTAGTCCTGATACTCGTCCATCCATTCGCCATTCCTTCTCCCTGCAATCTGTTTTTTGCAGACTTCATATTCAAACCATGATGACAAAGAAAGATCTAACAAATTCTTGGCAATTTATTTATACTTTTTAATGTAAAGGGGATTTGCAACTATTCGATGTTGAATTTTGTCATGACGGTTGTGGGAACCCTATTATTTAAAAGCACGGTGCAGTTTTGTGTCTTTAAAGTGAAATTTTCTCTGCATCCTCAGTGACTGACTGGGAGACTGCCCCAGCTGTGGCCGAGACCCCAGAGATCAAACTCTTTGGCAAGTGGAGCACCGATGACGTCCAGATCAACGACATCTCCCTGCAGGTAGCCGTCAGAACGTCACTCATCAGCTAACGTCGCTGTAGGCGAGGCTAGAGTCACGTCTGGGTATCTGCCTGTTGCCCTGGCGTGCTAGAGCTCTCGTAGAGGAACAGATCTCTGACTATTCATTGGCTGTAGTCTCTCGTGGCCCAGCCAATCACCAGCTGAGATACACTGCCCACCTGAATGACGCTGCACATGTTTGAATGAGCTGCAGCTTTTAAAGGCATCTCTTGTTTGCTGCAGGATTACATTGCTGTAAAAGAGAAGTATGCCAAGTACCTGCCACACTCTGGAGGACGTTACGCCGCCAAGCGTTTCAGGAAGGCCCAGTGTCCCATCGTGGAGCGTCTGACCAACTCCATGATGATGCACGGACGCAACAATGGCAAGAAGCTGATGACCGTGCGCATCGTCAAGCACGCCTTCGAGATCATCCACCTGCTGACTGGAGAGGTACCGTCTCATAAAGCCAAAAATGATCAGATGATTCTGGGTTTAATGGTGTTTTGTCCTCTAGTTTGAGATTAAAGCAGTGAAGTGTTTCTATGATCTAACAGTCGTCTTTGATTTATAAATGTTAGACGACCTGCTGTGTGTCTCAGTCTGGTGAGAGCCGACTCTGGGTTTACGTGGTTCAGTTCTGGTGGCTCATGGAGAAATGTTTTCTTTCTTTTGCTCCACTTCCATGTTTTTAATGCCAATTCATCACAGGGTCCTTCATAAACATATGTTCTCCGTCTGGATGATTATGGAAAAACTAAAAAAAAAGTCCAGACATTATCTGTTCGGTGTGTTAACTTTAATATCAAATATAATGAAATCCATCAAATTTACTCTGTCCATCTCCTGCATCCTTCTGCCATTTATTGTCGAAAGTATCCAAAACTCATGAATGTTTTAACATTTTCAAAAGATTCAGAAAATTTGGATTAAACAAGTTAAATGTCTGGATGAGTACTAAAGGAAACTGTTGTACAGGGAGATTAGTATTTCTAGGCTTTAGTTTTTAGTTTGGTGTCATTTTATTATTGATTGAGAATTTTCCAGGTTGTTTATTTAAAGCCTGATTGGTGAAAGTTTCTTAAATTTATAGTGAAATATTTTTCCTTTGACATATTGGTTAGTTTTCTACTTGACTTTTGAAAATCGGGGGATTTTAGTTTAAGCACTAAAAGCACGATGCATTTAAAATGAAATAAAGAAGCATCCATAAAAATAGGGGGAAATTAAAGATTATGTATGGAAGTAGAAATATTCACTTCCTATATCTCTCCAAAATGAAAAATACTTGGATCAAATTTGACTCCAATTTCCCATCAATACTGAATAACATGAATTTTAGATACTTTTATAAGTCAGACTTTATAAATGAAAATATGCAAAACTGACTGATTTGGTTTCACATCCACAGATGTTCAGGTTTTATGTGTGTGGAAAAATATTTGTTCTAAATTAAAATTACCAAAATAAGTTGCTCCACTGTTTAATCTTCATTAAATTTAGGCAAGTTTCGCACTTGTGTATGTAAAAATTGGCTGAAATGTTGGGTAAAATGTAATATTTGATTCCAGAAACGGCAATTCTTGAAAATAAATGGTTTATTTGCATTTGTATCCATCTGCATCTTAAGTGATTTTAAATGTTAGTGGAGACGTTGGCAGAGAAAAACGAATGTGATGCAGTTTGTATCTTAGCCTGGTCACTGAAGAAGTGATGCAGCTTGAAGGCAAAAAGAAAAAGATTGAATTACGATATAAAGGCTCATATTTTGTCGTCATATAAAATAATTTCTTTAACTTGTACAGAACAAACTAAGAGGAGGTGTGAAAAAGCTTCTGAGGGTTTGGTCGACGTTTCCTCCAGGTTGAATTTAAAATCTGTTTCCATATTTGCTCCCAGAATCCTCTCCAGGTGTTGGTCAATGCCATCATCAACAGTGGACCTCGTGAGGACTCCACTCGTATCGGACGTGCCGGTACCGTCAGGAGGCAGGCCGTGGACGTGTCGCCCCTCCGCAGAGTCAACCAGGTAGAAAAGTTGAACCCTTTTTTTTTTTTTTTTTTTTATCCGTGGAAAGTGAGGCTAGAGTCACGTCTGGATATGATCCGTTGTCCCGGTGTGCTAGAGCGCTCGCAGAGAAAATGTCTTTGCTTATTCATTGGCTGCAGTCCATTGGTGACCCAGTCAATCACCAACTCAGACACACGCCGCCGCCGCCACTGCGTGTTTTAACTTGACTGAAACCGACCCGTGGCTCCCTCAGCCCTTTAATCTGAAACTTTCTGCTGTCCACAGGCCATCTGGCTGTTATGCACAGGAGCAAGAGAAGCTGCTTTCAGGAACATCAAGACCATCGCTGAGTGTTTGGCTGATGAGCTGATCAACGCAGCCAAGGTGACCCAGAGCTTAAAATCGGACCGTATTCAGCCTGGATTGTGTCTTTCTGCCTCAGATGTTCTGAACTTTCCTTTTCTATTGCGTCTTCAGGGTTCTTCTAACTCCTACGCCATCAAGAAGAAGGACGAGTTGGAGAGAGTCGCCAAGTCCAACCGTTAAACATGTTCGCTTTCTGACAAAACAAATAAATTTGGTGAAATTTCATATAGTGAGCGTTTTGATTGGAGTAAAGCTAATATTTTTTCGGTACTATTGTTTAAAACGCTAAAAATTAAAAAATATTTATTACTACTTTTTTAGGTAACTGGCTGAGCCTACATAAAAACATTTGAAAGGTTTCTTCAGGATGTCACTTAGTGTGAGTTTAAACTTCACATAGTAACTGCATTTAATCAGGTTTACTGATATTTAATTCTTTGAAAAAATATGAGGAAATGTAAAAGTTAGGTTCTTGTTTTTTTACGTCAATTTAAATAAAAACTGTCCACTTCCAGAAGTTAAACTGAAACAAAAACTTAAAGCAAATTTGTTTTCTAATTAGTTATCCGATTTGTCTTCAAAAAGTTTTAATTACTGATTATCAATGGTTTATTAGATTAAAATGTGTTCCAATCTATTAACCTGTAATGCCCGTTTTTACGTAATTTTAGTGCTGTAGTTTAGCCGCCATCCAGCAGAGGGCGCCGCTGCTCATCCTTAAGCCGTTGGTATGGAATCAAAGATGGCGGCCTTGATAGACCGGTACAGAGTAACGGTCCAAACAGTCCCGTGTGGGATGGAAAATACGCTTTAAGCGGCTCAGATTTGAAACGTAAGCACTCGATAAGCTCCATAAGTTATTACTCCAACCTTCAACCGAGCTGCACGGAAGAGCAGAGACAATAAAAACTACGTATGTGCTACGAAAGTGAAGATGTATTGACATAGATGCGGATAATAGCAGAAAAATGTAACGTGGAGAAAACATGACGCAAATAAGCAAGGATAACGTTCATGTCGTGGAAAGACGGTCCACTCGCTTTATATGAGAAAACTCGATGTTAGGAAAATGGCCGCTTATCGGTTGGGTGATTGAATTGAAGAGTAAAGTAAATGGATCAGTTTGGAAAAGCCCGATCTTTGGTATCTAATATTGATCGTTTTTGGTGCTTGTATTTACCATAAAATGAAAAACTACTTAAATTGACTAAATAGTTGTAATAAAATAAATGAAGACTGGAGTCAGGGTAAAAGTTAGATTTTATTTCCACAACTACAAATTTATATTCTAGTTAAAACGTCCTTCATTGAGCAGCTGGGTGTATTTCACTAAACTAAGACTAAACTTTGTAATAATTGAAATACAGATTAGTTATTTCAGGTCTTACAGGTGCACCTTAAAGGACAGTGATTAGAAAATTAAACTTATTCTGTCAAACAGTTTAAGATGAAATGTTTCAAGATGAATTGAGTACTTCAATTTACTCTTTATTTAATCTGTAAACAGTTATAATTCGCTTCAGTTTTTGTTTTAAAGTGGTTTAGATCTTGTGCTTGATTAAAAATATAACACTGCAAGTATAAAAATTCACTAAACCATCTGGGTTTCTTCACACTTGTGCCAAACCTGCTGAAACGTAGCTTCTTTTTTTTTCTAACTGTAAAATGAAATGACAGGAACTGAAAGTAGCTAAACTTTCAGCAGGGGGAGCAGCTGCACCACAGACCTCTGTGTCCTGAAACCATTATTATTAAACACTGTTTTTACTTTGTGGGCCGTGACTAATGAGTCACCAGCATAAAATGCTGCGTGATTATGCGACGGCGGCAGCGTCCTCAGAAATATGTGTACTTTCTGTTGATGAGCAGGCAGAGCGAGGACAGAGACGCTCCCAGCTTGGATGCTTCGCTGCAGGCCGTCGGCAGCAGGGTGTAGTCCGGCAGCTTCTGGAAGGCCTGCAGAGAGCCGACAGGAAACGATTCACTCATCCAGTTAGAGTCATAACTGGCTCAGGCTAATGCAGGAGGAGGGGGATAACGGCTGCTGGAAAGCAGAATGGTTCAAATGAATCACCGGCACGACACTCGTTCAAGATCGGAAACTTGGTTGGACTTCGGCATCTGCTTATTCCTAAATCTGGATTTTACTTTAGTCCAGAGTTTCTCAAGCTGTCTCAGGCTGAGGACCACTAAACCCACATGTGTCAAACATAAGGCCCGTCTAGTTTCTAGTGCAAATATCTCAATACACTTGAAATGAGACAAACTAACTTAAAAATAACTTGACATAGAAGCTTGTTTTAAGAAAAAAAAATCATTGAAACGTATGAAAAAATACTAGATTATTTAATTGTATTATAAGTAAATTTATCTGCCAATGGAACTAACTTTTTCATCAATATTAATGAATTATTTACTTAATACAAGCTTCAATATATTGCTGATAAGTTACTTGCAAGTTTTGTCTTATTTCAAGTGTAGTAAGATATTTGTACTAGAAACTAGATAAAAAAAATACTTGCTAAGAGTATATTTTTGCAGTGTGGTGTAAGGTGTTTTTGTAGTGCAGTTTTTAACATGGCTGTTAACAGCTGTGTGGTTAAATATTGTTTTATTAATCAAATTACATCAGTCAGTACTTCCAGTTTAATTGTGGTCACGGAAATTAACGTAAAATCAACAAATTGCGTCATTTTATTATGCTTGTGCATGACAGAGTCTATTGAAATATTTTTCAGAAAAATAGTCAAACATTGGCTTTAAGTGATGCCAACTCCCACCTCCAGGTGGCAGTGTAGTTTACTGCTACGCTTATTTCAGAGTAATAACATTATCATATTGCAACATTTTTTGCAAATTGTTCTAAATTAGCACCAGAAAAGTTTTGATTCTTTTTGCAAAAAACTTTTAAAAGGTGAAATTCTGGAAGGTCTGATGTGAAAAGACGTTAAATATTATTTAATTTTAAGAAGAACTTATCAAATGTAGAGAACGTTCTAACAATTTATCAGAATTATCAATACATTTTAGCACAACTGGCCCTTTAAGAACTTAATGTCCTCATAAGTATTTGCACTTTATTCTTTAAATTCTGTTTTTAAGCTGAAAAAACAGTAAAAACGCCCCAAAAGTTTTACATTTTGAAATTTACAATCCTAGGAAAGTATTTTGAATATTTCTTTACAGTTAGAAGCCATTTTTCCACCTTGATGGATCTAATTTGTAACAAAGAAGTGGTGAACTCACAGAGACGCTGTCGGGACACTCCTCGGCGGGCCGGTGCAGCAGGAAGTCCCGTTTGGACGGGCCTTTAACGTAGATGCAGCTAGCCGCAGATTCCTCTGGGACGGTGAGAACGTCGTAGTGGTGATCGGTCAGCTGCTCCATCATCTGAAACCAACACAATAATACACACGAAACCTCAGCTTACCAAATAAAATACTGGAAAAAAACACTGACTGCTTGCAACAAGTTTACAGGTTAATTATGCTCGTCTTTTATTCTTAAATTCACATTTTGCACATTTTTGTTCTTTCATTTGCTTCCAAATACTCCCTAAGTGCTAAAAACACCAAGGTGATTTTATACAAACATTTTTTTTGTGCGTTTTTTATTAACCTGAAAAATGTGTTTCAAAAACTAAAATCAGCAGGAACTGCCTGTCCGTCACCTAGCAACCCCAGTCTGTCACCTAGCAACCCCAGCCCATCACCTAGCAACCCAAGTGGAGCTCCAGCATGTTTGGTCTTCTGGTTTTATTATTGTATGCGCTGTACGATGGCTGCTGTTAAAGAAAAGTGTTTTGTTGTTGACTTAAACCACTTTATAGATGTACGGTTGTATAATTTGGGAATCTGCTTGCTGCCATTTTCAGGTATGAGTTTAAACGTTGAGTTGGGGGCGTGGCCAGTAGAAGATTACTTGGATTTAAAGTGACAAAATGCCCTAAAACAGCTAAAATATCATTATCAGAATAAAATTTACACAATATGTCACCTTTAAAAAAAACGTAGTTCAATTTCTGACCCGACTCAGGACGTCTTTTTAACCCACACTACAAAAACAAGAAGTCTTGCCAAGCAAGTCTAGTTTCTAGTGTAAATATCTTACTACACTTGAAATAAGACAAAACTAATTTACAAGTACATTTTCACAAAAATGTAGGAGCTTGTTTTAAGTCAATAATTCTTTAATACTAATGAAAAAGTACCAGTTCATTTGGCAGATTGTTTCACGTATAAGATGGGAAAATATCTCAATAAGTTTAATAATCTGCCAATGGAACAAATAGTTTTTTAAATCAGTATTAAGGAATTATTACTTAAAACAAGCCTCTACTTCTTGCTGAAAAGTTACTTCAAATAAGACAGAACTAAGATATTTACACTAGAAACTAGACATAAAATAAGATTGAGTGTTTTTGTAGTGTGGATGTTTCATTCACAAATCAAAACGTTACAAAGATCCAGCATGTGGGAGTGAAGGAGGAAACGGTGCGCTCTCACCCTGAGGGTCTTCTTGGCGCCGTCGCCGTTGCTGATGATGATGGTGTCCGGTCCGCCCATGGAGCAGAAGTTCTTCAGTCTGGCGCCGCCGCAGACCGGGACAGTGGACACAGCAAAGTCCTGAACAGATCGGAAAATTTAAAGATGAACGTTTTGAGACCCGAGTTTTATTTTAACAAATCTCTCCAGTCCAGCGTTCAGTCAACATTAACCAGTTCATGAATTATAAAAAGCTTTTATTGAGAAACACATAAAAGTTTAATGTTTCCATCCTTGTCAGAGTTGCCCCTTCTGTCCAGAACCTGTCCAGAGCTACGGACAGGTTCTGGACAGAACTACAGTTCTGGACGGGTTTCCTGAGTCTGGACCCAAAAGGTCTGACTACCGAGTCACTTAGTGTCGAGTAATTTGCTCCAAGTACTTAGTCCTTCCTCCTTTTCTTCCCTAGTCCTTCATACAGAGAAACAACAGAGAAAGAGGAGGAATGAATAAAAGAAGAAAGAAACAAGGAAACAAAGAGGAAATGAAGGAAGGATGAAAAGAAAAAAGTAATGGAGCAAGCAAACAAAAAAGGATGAAAAGAAGTAAGGAAGGAAACTAGGAGAAAAGGCGGATGAAAGGAATGAGGAAAATGAAAAGAAGGAAGGTAGGAAAAAACTAATGAACAAGGAAAGTAAGTAAGGAATGAAGGAAACGAAAGGAAGGAGGAATGAAAGAAACGACAAAGAAAAAATGAAGGATGAAAATAAACAAGGAAAAAAGGAAGGAAGGAAGGAAATAAAGGAAAAAAATAAGATGAACTAAGTAAGGAATGAAGGAAAGAAAAAATAAGAAGCAAGGAGAGAAAGAAGGAACAAAGGGGGAAAAGAGCAAGGAAACAAAAAAGGAAAGAATGAACGAACATGAAGAAAATAAAGGACATAAGGAACAAGGGAAGTAAGTAAGGAATGAAGGAAACAAGAGAGGGAATGAAAAATGAGAAAAGGAGAAGCAAACAAGGACATAACGGAGGACTAAAGGAACAAGGGAAGTAAGGAATGAAGGAAAGAAGCAAACAATAAGGAATGAAGGAACAAACAGGGGAAAGGAAGGGTAAAAGGGAACAAGGGAACTAAGTAAGCAATGAAGGAAACAAAAACAGGAAGGAAGGAATAAGGAGAGAAGGAAGGAACAAGGAAACACAAAACGATGAAAGAATGAAATGAATTCCACATTTTATCTTGTTCAGTTTTCCTCCAGATCTTGAGTCCCTAAAATCAAATTTAAATCTTTTCCAGAGTCAGAAGGATCCATGGAGCCAAACAAAGGAAATGAACACGAAGTTTAGTTTATGTTGCAGCTAATGAGGCTAAATGCTACAAGGAAACTGCTTTGCTTTTCATTGGACGAGTTAAGAGTCAGCCGTAACTTTGAGATGACAAATATTCCAGCTGACAAGCCACTCTTTATTAAAATCTTCATTAAAATCAGATTTTAAATCGAGATTTCCACCCATGTTTTCAGAAAGAAACAAAAGAAGAATGAAAACTGGGTCAAATTCCTCTTAAGGAGAAAACATATGAGCACGACAAACGCTTCCTGTTAAATCCCCCGCCCAGAGCGAACAAACACCATCCACCCAAACAGCATCCATAAAACCGAGTGTGTGTGAGAGAGAGAGAGATGCACTCAGCAGAAGTGGGGAAAATCAATCCTAACGTTGGTTCTCATCAGTCCAGAGGGAGGGCAGCGCGCAGTCCTTCATTATTCCAGGAATGAGGCGACCTCATTCATCACCGCTCACAGACAAGAATTCCCAAAATGCAATAAAGCAAATGACCACCTGCTCACTTTGGCAGCGGCTCCGTTTACAGTCCTGGCAGCGACCCGGCCTCCACCGCGCCGCACAAATGTGGTAATTTAACACTTTTCACTTCCTCCAACTTCTCTGAAAGAGCTTTAAACTCCAGGAGTTTAAAGAACTTCAAAACATCGACCTGGTTCCAGGCTGTTGGTGACAAACGCTTCATGACAGATTTCTGTTTTTAACCATTTAAAGGTTAAATAATCTGTTTCTGAATATGACACTAGATTATTTAGGGGTTAAACAAATTAGGAAGCTGGAGAAAAACAGAAGAAGTGCCTGGATTTTAAATTATTCACAGCAAATTATCTGAAAGCTCAGTCCTCAGAAAGCAGGAAAAAAAAACTAATAAAAGGTTTAAAAAGACGAGAGAAAATCAAAAATCACACAGATGGACAAACAGATGGGTTGAATCTTTAGACAAATCCAGGGAATATAAGTATTCCCGTTTTCTTTCTAAACTTCTCCAGACTTCCCCAGACTGTCAGGTCCCTGAACGCACCGCTCCTCCATCTACTTTGTACCAAGTTCCAACCGGCTTCTCTCTGCTGCTGCTCCTTACCCTGAAGGTGTCTGCCAGCACCTCGGCTCCTCTGCGGTTGGTGTGGGAGGAAATCCCCACGAAGAACTCCCTCCCTGTGAACAGGACGTCGCTGCCCTCCAGCGTGGCGCCGCCAGAGTCGCCTTGTTCGTCGCCCATCTCAACCACGGTCAGGTTGAGCTCTGACATCACCCTCCTCACCGCGTCCGCCTGAGGAAGAGGAGAAACGGGTACAGGAAACGCCGCGCTGTTAAACTGCAAATTTACTCAGCTGCCAAAGGGTTGCAGTTCTTAAAGTCGACACTAGATGGCACTGAACACAACATGCTGCTCCTTTAAGCGTATTCTCTATTAACGAACTGAATTTTAACTTAAAATTTTTGTCAGCTAAAACTTTATATTGAGTGACCGATACACAAGAGCAGATCTATTCAATCTAATTCTATGCGACATCATGCTTTATTATTTATTTTACATTACATTTAGAATTCCTAATAACACCCTCTGAACCACTTGATAGAAAGTTTGTTGTAGTTTACTTTTATGTTCAGCTAAGGTAGTCAACATATTGTTTTTGTCCATTTCAGTTTCTTTATTATTTATTTTACATTGGTCGCTTTACTCATAATTGCACTCACTAAACTTCAAGTGTGTCTTACTGGTGCAGAGTTATTAAACAAACTGGTACTTCAGTACACTTACGTCTGTGTTTTTAAACAACATTTCTCCAGTGGTCAGCCTTTAAAGACCGAAGCATAGCTGTAGCAACATAAATGGATAAATAGAAATTGTATTAAATGTAAAAACAAAGTAAAAGTCTGGAAATCCAAATATTTTTCTATTCTCTGCCTACATTTTCCAAATAGAACAGATTATTAAACTTATAGCAAGATACTTTTTCCATGTTTTTAGTGAAGCAATCAGCCAGTGGAACTAGAACGTGGTTGCTAGGTTACAGGGTGGGCTTGGTTGGTGTTGCTAGGAAACGGTGCCAGTGGAACCAGAACTTTTTCATCAATATTAAGGAATGATTAACTTAAAAAAAGCTTCTATATCTTGTTGAAAAGTTACTTTTAAGTTAGTTTTGTCTTATTTCACGTGTAGTAAGATATTTGCACTAGAAACTAGACTAAAATTACTTGGTAAGTTTTGTGTTTTTTGCAGTGTCACCCAGAAATTTCAACACAATGCGAAATAAAACCACAACTCTAATCTATCAATATTTATAAAAGGAATAATTTCTTTTTAAACCAGCTGTGAATCAAGATATTTCATAATCAGATTTTTTTTAAATAACCCCCTTTAGCTTTTTATGTAGCAGAGTTTCATGCCACAATTTCTGGAAATATTAGCAAAATGATAAAATGACAAATCCTGAAAGATGTCAGAATACTCATTATTTGAGGAATGCAGAGGGTGAGGCTGAACTGCTGCACCTCAAATCAGGCTTTGGTCAAGTAGATAAAATATTACCAATAACGCTGCACAGCTGATCTCATACATTTATAGAAATAGGGATGAATTAAGTTTGTTCCCCTGTATCTTGCTGTGAAGGTACTTTTAAGTCAATTTTGTCTTATTTAAAGTGTGCTAAGATATTTGCACTAGAAACTAAACCAAAACTACTTGGTAAGATCTGGTGTTTTTGTAGTGTAGAGTTTGGGTGATGTGCTCCATCTTCCTGGTTTTAGTCAGAACCCCAGCAGCAGCAGCAAGCTGTTCAACTTGAGCCGGCCCTGCAGCTTCACTGTCCTGAAACAGTCCGACGTCTCTGAGCCCCACTGAAGGTTTTCCTCGTGTGCTGCGTTACCTCGCTGCGTCTCTGCTGCTTGAACGGTCTGGTGATGAGCGCCGTGTCTCCCTGGATCACCGCCACGTCCTCCACCCTCCAGCTCTCCGGCAGCTCGGGGTCGGGGGGGATTTCGATCAGCTGCAGGCCCACCTTCTGCCTCAGAGCCCCGGTCAGGCAGCCGAACTGACGCTGGGCTTTGGCCTGGTCCACCGTGACCTCCCCGTTCTCACGGCCCTCTCCAGCTGTTTTCCCAAAGGTCTCTGGGATGCCTCTCACCACGGCGTGGGTGAAACGGCCATAAGGGCACATGTTCGCCATGACTCCGGCTCAATGCTTCTGCTCTAAAGTGGGTTTTCTCCGTCCAGACACAAGGAAGAGGAAGTGGGGATGTTTAAGCAGAGATGCTCATCCTGGTTGGCTTCTTCATCGATTATCTAATCCAAGCAGACCTAAGAGAGGAAGACGAGCACATTAGCATTCAGGGCAGGAAAAAATACACTTGTAGCTAAAGATTTGAACGTGAAAACAAGCTGGCATTGTTTAGCGTTGGAATATCTGATAAGACTGGGATTTGCTGCAGCTTTTCCCCAGATGTGGGACAATTGGCCTTTTATCATCTTTCCTGTAAGTCACAGCAGCCCCCCCACAGGGGGCCTGCAGAGAGGGAGCGGGTCCCCCTCCATACAGGATGTTTTCTTTAAAACTAAAGCAACAAGTGCTCCAATTTAAAATTCAAGTATTTTTAGGACAGAGCAACACATCAAACATCTCAGGAATACTTTTAAATGCTTAAATTAACATTTAAGCATTAAATCTAGGTCAGGGTTGCATTAAAATGTGAGCGCATCGTTAGCAGAGTTCATGTTTTTATCATTTTAATCCCCTCTTTGTTTGGGTTTACCCGGCTGCAGGAATCAGCGTAAAGCCGCGCCGCCCCAACAGTTCAGCAGATCTTTCCAAACACTTCTGATGATGTTCCACATCTTTCCAAAACAACAGGGGAAGAGGAAACCAGCGCCACACGCGGGTCAGATAACAGATAAAACTCAAAACTCACGCCTGCTCACCTGCTTTAAGTGTGTTTTTTATGCCTTCTGCTGTGTTTTGTCCAGTTTAATTTAATTTCCACGCCAGCTCTGCTCCCGTTACTCGCTGGATCCCTTTTTCTCTGCTGACCAACCGGAGAGTCAAGAAAACGACTGTGGATGTGAGGACTTCCGGTTTGGTTTTTCAAAATAAGGCGATTAGCTAACCCGAAATGTAAACATTGATCAGACGTCAAACTTAATCAAATGCGCTTTAAAGTGACGGATCACAGTTCGGTGGGCAGATTTATTTTACAAACGGGGATAAATTATGAATATAATGTTTTGAATAAATTAACACAGTGGCGCAGTTGGTAGAGCTGTTGCCTTGCAGCAAGAAGGTTCTGGGTTCAATTCCCGGCCTGGGGTCTTTCTGCATGGAGTTTGCATGTTCTCCCTGTGCATGCGTGGGTTTTCTCCGGGTACTCCGGTTTCCTCCCACAGTCCAAAAACATGACTGTCAGGTTAATTGGCCTCTCTAAATTGTCCCTAGGTGTGAGAGTGTGTGTGCATGGTTGTTTGTCCTGTGTGTATCTGTGTTGCCCTGCGACAGACTGGAGACCTGTCCAGGGTGACCCCGCCTCTCGCCCGGAACGTTAGCTGGAGATGGGCACCAGCACCCCTCCCGACCCCACTGAGGGACAAGGGTGAAAGAAAATGGATGGATGGATGGATGGATGAATAAATTAAAATGCATGGTTCAAACACCAATTAAATAATACACACAGTGGAGAAGCTAATATTTACAAGCTTCCTTATTTCCGGTTTTGGGAGTACAGCCAATCAGTACGAAGGAAAATAAATAGGGCTCCTGGATTGGCTGCTTTGTACACCATCTAATTCCCACTTCCCAAAATGCATTTTCTTTCAAATATTTTAGATTTTCTCTACAAATAAGTAATTATGTTCCACAGAAACAAAATTACCTTGATAAAGGACAGAAAAATGAAAAAGAGTTTTTTGTTTTTTAGATTTACATCTGTATTACGTCTTACAGTTTATGTTAATTAATTTACTTTCTACTTAGCTTTTATAAACTCACAAACTCACCCAAATGATGAAGGGCATCTACCTCAATATATATTTACTTCTGTGCAAGTAAAAATCTGTCGTCCAAGAAATTGCATAAATTAAAGCAAGTAAGTAATTTGTAGAAAGGCTACTTTAGAACTGAGGACCTCATCATAAAATGTGATCTAATGTTATCAAACAGGCAAAAACGTGCAATTTCTAGTATTTTAAAGCATAAAATATAAAATAATGCAATTTCAAAATGGCAGGAATAACACAGCTACAAATCAACATTTTTAAACATAACACTTATGAATCTAATATGACGTAGTTTATATATTTATATATTAGAACAGGGTGACAGAAATTACACGATCCCCAAATTACATAAAAGTCTCAACAGAACATCAGAACAAAAACATTTAGTACACCACAAAAAGGTGTGGTTTACTAAAAACTAGTCTTAAAATACTTTTTTTCCCTTCAAAACGTTATTCAAGTCCATGTAACTGAGTAAATATAAGTTCTTACGCACCACCTCTGATAATAAATATTACATTTCAGGAAGGAATTGGTGACCGTTGTGCTTTTAATTTCTGAAGCCCAGTTGCATGACTTCCGGTTTCGTCGTATATTTGAAGGTGGCTTGATGCAGCTGCTCTCCCGGCGCCCCCCATCCCCCACCGCCCTGTCCAGACTCAATCAGCGTTGATTCCCGTGTCACAGACGCTGATGTTTTAAATCTCAGTAATTAATCACGATCACGAAGAACCAACCTGTCTTTCTTTTTAGCCCTTTCTTTTGAAACCAATATTCAATACATATAAATACTTACGAAATCAACTCGTGGATGTTGTCCCTAACTTAACCCGCAAAAGAAGGTTTAATTAAGTTAAAACGCCAAATTAATTCACAAGAAAATAAATAAAATGACCAAATATGGAAGGTGTTCAACATAGAACTAACGTCAAACAACAACAACAACAACAACAACAACAACAACAACAACAACAATAATAATAACAGTCTGTGAAGTTTTAAAGATGTTAAAAAAAACAATACATATCAAAAAAATGACCAAATTGATTGCACATGACATCAATACTCTAAGATAAGACATCAAGGATAATCTATGATGCTACAAGGATATAAAAAGGAAACATGATAATAAAAAACGTAGCCATGCAACAATAATGTGCAAAATTACCAGAAAGTAGAAACGATCCAGCTTTAAAACAAACCTTATAAAATGAAACAAAAAGACTTAAAAGTGTCACAAACATAAATTAAAATCAAAATGAAACTTCAAATACGACCAAGAATAAACAAAAACACAGATAAAATATAATGAAATACAATCATATAAGGAATGCCACTTATGGATAGAATTGTATTCATTAAATTAAACAATTTAATAAATACAATTATATTGTATTCATTAAATACAA
The DNA here is from genome assembly GCF_904066995.2 of Poecilia reticulata. Classification (NCBI taxonomy): domain Eukaryota; kingdom Metazoa; phylum Chordata; class Actinopteri; order Cyprinodontiformes; family Poeciliidae; genus Poecilia; species Poecilia reticulata. The sequence goes on from NC_088840.1 coordinate 20,593,569, forward strand.
TATTTAACAATTTAATGAATACAATTATATCCATCAATCTCTTGAGTTTAGATTTTTTTTCTCCCAAATTTACCAGTTATGTTTAAGTAAACAAACAAGTAAACAAATCATGTAAACAAATCCGTGTTTTCAGTGTTTTGGGCTCTAATCCTGCAGTTTTTGTCTCAGGCAGCCAAATTAAAGACAGATTTGTGTTTTTCGAGGATTAAGGAAGCTTCTGTAATCCTAAACCAACGTCTCCGCTGCCTGAGTCACATTTCAGATTATTTTACTGCAGATTGAGGAATGTCAGCCAACTTCTCCAGCCATATTTGTGTCTGTGACATGGTGAAAGATAATCTGTCCTTTCCTGAAATGTGGGTCAAATGAAGTGGAGATAGAGATAATGAGGCTGCCTCATCTGAAACCAGAGGTTAATGAACTTTGTGGACAATTATTGATGAAATTTGATTAAACAATTTAGTTTTTCAGTGATTGTTTTTGGAGATTTTAGCCTGGGAGGGATTCACTGTGTGGTAATTATGGGCTGCGCAATATTCCCGTCTAGTGACCGGACTGAGTTACTGCAACACTGAGGGAGAGACGGGAAGCAGACAGAAAATGAGAGGTGGATTTAGGAGTGCAGGGATGTGTGTGAGGATGGAGGATGGTAGACAGAGGCTGCAGACGGGATTAAAGGCTCCATCTGTCCAACACGATCCTTCACAAAACAAACCAGACGACACCAAAGCTGTCCCAAAATACAAAAAAAAGTAACTATTTACAGCCATTTAAACAAAGTGAATGTAGATTTTCACTCCAAAAATATTAAATAACAGGAGGATTAAAATTAGGTTTATCGGTTCTAATGTTTAAAGGATTTGAGTGTATAATTTCTTCGGAATTAAAATTTATTTTGTTGTCATTGTGCACGAAGAAAACAAAACAAAAACAAAATTAAAAAAAAATACCAACTCTCGAAGGCAAGTCAAATAATTTAACAAATTAATAAATTAGTATATCTCAGTAGATATTAAACATAGTGGAAACACTGAACAACTGAAGTTATTTAAGAAAAAAATAACTTCCCAGCTATGTTATATTTTTATAATATATTTATGATAATAATAAATATGCAGATATTTATTTATGTACATTTATATATATATATATATATATATATATATATATATATATATATATATATATATATATATATATATATATATATATATATATATATATATATATATATATATATATATATATATATATATATATATATATATATATATATATAGATAGATAGATAGATAGAAACGAAGATTTGTTACAAATCTTCGTTTCTATCTATTTCAACCAGAATCAACTCAAGGCATAACTGAGCTAAGCTGCTGCTGAGCGCTCTCTGGCCACCAGGGGGCTCCAAACATCACCCTACATAGAAAGCAGATATCAAAATATCCAATTTGTTATCTCAAACGTCAATGTTTCAGTACCTCAAACCAATTTAAATATTAGTCAAAGAAAACACAAGTGAACACAAAATAAGTTTTTTAGATGAAAGTATTTATTATTAAAGGACGAAAACAAAACCTATTAATTGGTTAGGCATATAGTAACAAATGCAATCAAGTGTTTGAGATGACAATAAACAAACCTGTGTTAGTAAAGTGAAGCAAAGTGAGAACAGTAAAGTTAAAGCTGCAGTATGTAACTTTTAGAAATGATGGGGTTTTTTTTACATATGTTAAGACTTGTCACCATGTTTTGACAGAATATTATGAGACAGATAATCTGTTAAAAATGTGAGCTTCTCCCAGTTCTCCCAGTGTTCCCAGTGGTAACTAGAAACAACCAATCAGAGCCAGGAGGCGGGTCTTAGCTCTGTCAGCTGCTCGAGTTTGTTCTCTGTTATCCTGCAGCTAGCATAGCTAGCCAATTCTGGTGGCGGATAAATGGTTTTCCTGTAACAGAAAGTTGTTTCTTGTCCATTAGCGCATTTAGCAGCGAGTACATGAGAGAGATTGACAGCAGTAAGACCCGCCTCCTGGCTCTGATTGGTTGTTTTTGATCGGTTTCTTCAGACAGCTGTAATTAGTCAGGGAGAAAGTGGAGGAGATTCATCTTTTCACAAATTATCTGTCTCATAACCCCTCCTGACCCCACTGAGGGACAAGGGTGTAAGAAAATGGATGGATCTGTCTCATAGTGACAGTTTAAACAAATATATATATATATATATATATATATATATATATATATATATATATATATATATATATATATATATATATTTTTTTTTTTAAAAAAAACATTTTAAAAAAAAAAAAGTTGAGTGCTGCAGTTTCCTTCAGAGGAGTGTTTTTCTGGAGCCGTTTTGACGTTATGTGTAGCTAACCGACAGGAAAACGGCTAACTGGGAGGTTCTGTTCGACCCGTTCCGTCACAAGGCCTCAGTCAGCAGACCGTCCTGCTGGTCAGCCTCACGTCTCCCATTACCGCCGCAAGATAACTCAGTTAAATCGGCTCACTGGTTCTCTGTCTCTCTGTCTCTGCTGCTGACTTTCTCTCATTATCTGCTGACTCTCTCTGCTCCCTGCTGACTTTCAGCCGTTCATTTTCTCTGACTTCCTTCTTTGCATGTGAGTGCAGTGACAAAATGATTACAGAATAACTTATAACAAGGCAAGAAAATCTTCGGCTAATTATACTAGTAATAATGACAATTATAAATAGCATCAGAATAATTACCAACTCCTTTTCAATGTACACCTATAAATTCTTCTTAATCTGTGTTGTAACAATACATAAAATGTAAAAAAAGAAATGATGATAATTATAGTAAGATAACAATAATAAGCTAATCAAGTTAACATAAACACAGAAGAAAGAAGAATATTTAAAAGAACAATAAATGATATACTCATTCTCAGTTATATACACATTTTTACCCAAAACTTTAACTTTATTTTGAAATTTGACTCCCTTTCATAACGTTTCAGAAACTTTTCATCTGTATTTTCTTATTTCTAAATGGCACTGAAGAACTTTCATTGTCTAAATTTTAAAAATGTTGAGACAACTTTTGGTTATTTCCTTGATTGCTTCATTTTTAAGTTTTTGTCACTCTTTTCTGTTCATGTAAGTGCAACAGGGTTTTATTTTAACAACATTATAGACGTAAAGTTTGTCAAAATTGGTTTATTTATTCTTAGAATATATTTTGCTTAGTCATGAAGTTGTTTCTCCAGAATTTTTGTTGATATTTTTTAAGTTCTGTGGCGTTGCTCTTGACGGTTGGTGGTTACCATAGTAACCAGTAGCCGGAAGCTCCGCCCCCTTTTTTCTGTTGCCGATCTGTTACTGCTAGAATCAGCTCGATGTTTTCTTTACAAATATTATAGTTTAATACATATTTTAGACAAATTTAATCATATGCAGTTTTTCATGAGTAATTTTGCTGTGTTTTGTTTGTGTGTTTTTTAACTGTTATCATTATTAAAGTTGTCCATTTTAGCTATGTTTAAATTTAAAAATGCTAACTACTGCTAGCTGCCCATTGGGAGCCATTGCTTTGTAGTTTATTTAGGGTTATTTATTATATTTTATTTAATGTGTAAGGGCAGAAGTTGCTGGACTGATGTTAACCACTAACTTGATTTTCTCTTTTGTTAGAAAAAAATATAATAAACCTGAATGTTTGTGTCGTGAAGTCAACCTGAGACGGTTACATAAGTATCCAAACTTTACTCGTACATCTTGATTTTTAACATGTTTTCAGCATGTCAGCCATTTGCAATTACCTCCAAATTAAATTAGAAACTCCCAGGAGGAGAGGCTCACTCCCAGAGTCCCAAACTGGACAAAACGGACAAGAGTGAGGAAAAGCTCAGGTGACAGAAACACTGGACAGAAGACAGAAACCTTTCATCAGATTAATGAGAATATAAAAAAGAAGTGAGCAAAATTAAACTAGAAATCAAATTAGGGAATGAGCCGGAGGTCGCTTCAGATCAAACTGTTATAGTTGTAGCATCCAGGGAAGAGGTTCCTTCAGCTGCTGTTGGAGAACCGAGCAGAGGGACTTTAAGGAAGCATCATGACTCGTTTACATCTCCTAATTGGACTCCTGAGTGGTCTTCACCTGGCAGGTATGACCTTCACCTTCAGGAGAGTTACATCTAGCAAATATTAGTAGATCTATTCTCTTTTTATCTCAAAAAATTCATCAGCATCATTGGAAACTACTCTTGTGTCAGAATAGGGGACACAAAGAAACATTAAAATGTTCTTTAAATGTTTTTAAAGGCCTTCATTGTAACTTCTTAGCAGAAATTGGCTTCTTTTTTTAATGATCACGGAGCAGAAAAACATAAAGGTTGGATTTCTTTCTCTGAATTTGAGGATTTGTTTTAGATCACAAAGACGAAAGTAATCTGAATTTATCTGAAATGATGGTTTGTTTGTTGTTGTTGTGTAATTTAACAGCAGACATTTGCACATGTGATGAACCGGAAGATTTTTATAACGGCTTTCAAATAAAATTTTATAATGTATTTGGTTTTGTTTGGAAATAAACTATGAAGTATTGATGAAGGCTGAAATGTCTTATGTTTGTTTTCTTAATTACTTTAATGTGACATCCAGTTAGATTTTAGTAAAATATTATAAAAAACCAATTCCAGTCCATACAGAGCATGAGATTAAAGCATCAGAATGTGTTTGTTTTAAATATAATTAAATAAAAATAATTACAGTATTCTCATCACTTGATTCAGTGGGACACAATCATGTAAGTTTTTATTTTTATTTTCATTTTACTGATATAAAATTTAGGAATAAAGGGAGGAAATGGCAAATGAAGGTATGAATTGATGAAGAAATGAATTAATCCAGAGAAAAACAAACGTTCAAGAACTATAGATAAAGACCACTTTTATTTAAAAACTTTTGCAGTCATCATTGTTTTAGTATTTCTATTTAAAGTATTCAGTTAACCTTCCACATTGTAGTTCTCCTTTAAGAGTGATCATCTTTTATTATTATGTTAAAGAATAACATAACTCCACTGAAATCAACCTTAAATTAAATGATTAAATAATTTATGATTAAACAAAATGGCTGCAACTGCGATTTAAATGTTGAGAAAAAAGTATATAAATTTGTCGGAAAATATTATGAATTTTTGTAAATCACACATTATACTATTTTTTATTATTGTTGTTGTTTAATATTGTATTCAATGGTGTGTGGTAAACCGCTGTTTTACAGTAAACATTTGAACAAACTTAAATACATTTTTACTATAATTTTGTCCACTAGGGGGCACCAATGATCCACAAACATCAAAAATCTGTTTCCTGTCTCACTAACAGCAGCTTTTAATTTCCCTGTGGGACGAATAAAGTATTTTTAATTGGCTTAGTTTGAGTTTATTTTGACATTTGTTTCTCTGCTGATCAAATAAGGCAGAAATTCAGATCTTTTAAACTTTAGTAACATAATCTGGTAATGAATTATACACACAGAGGGTTGTATTTAATTTAAATCTGTCTTTTTCTCTCTCTCCAGGCTGTTTGCAGTGTTACACCTGTGTGTTTCCTGCCATTTCTCCCATGGACTGCCTGAAGTTTCCTCTGGAGTGTCCTGCAGGACAGCGCTGCCTGTCCAGTGTGGCGACAGGAAGACGAGGTCAGCGCCAAACGACGTCCCGTCAAAATAAAGGCCTTTATAGGAATAGTTTGTCCCACTGTTATAAAAAACATTTAGAGCTTGAAATCATTTGTGTGTCACATCTGGTGTTTGATTTTGAATCTTCTTCTCTGCATCAGTGGAAACTAGCAGAGTTTGCTGTAACTGGTTTTCTGTGTAGAAACAAAAACAAAAGAATGACTCAGCGCTCTGGAACTCAGATCCGTTTTTCATCAGGAAACTGACAGCATAATTAAATGATCTAAAAATGACTGCAACCTCTAAAAATATCTGGGAGTGGCAAAGGACTCCCTGTGTTTCATCAGAGGTAAAAGGTCACAACGAGTGCTGACAGAATCACAATAACTTTATGGGGATAATTTTAAATTAAAATATCAATATAAGTTGCTTGTTTTGTAATTTAATTAATTATTTTCAGTGCCTCATTTAAGTAGAAAAAAATACCAAGAAATTTGATGAGCGTGCTCTTGACCAAGCGTATTCAAACTATGGTCCGGGGGCCATTTGCAGCCCATGAACTGATTTTAAGTGGCCCTCCACCACCACAAGTCAAGAATAGATTAAATAAATTATGAAAAAACGACAACTTTTAAATTAAAATCTACTTACAAAAACATTAGATGCAACACAAAGTAAATTTCTGGTTTCCGTTAATTTTCATGGTAAATAGAATCACATTTACGCATTAACTTATACTTTACTGTACACTTTGGTGGTGCACCCAAATCTGCTTTTAATTGCTGTTTGAAGTGTTTTGAAATTGAGATTGATCTATATCCTGTTTTTGTTGCTGTGAAGACTAAATATTTTTTCAGTTTTCTTCAATATAATAAGCAAACTGGTTGCCTTTCAAATAAGAAGGAAAAAGTACAAAAACAACTGGAGGAATATTAGCTGCTATCTAGCTTCAACCGCCTCAAAAATTAGCTACTGAAATATAATCACTTAAGACCACAAATTATTGTTTGCTTTGAAGTTTGGTTATGGTTTAAATATATGCGCTCATATAAGTTTCACTGCAATGGCAAAGAAATGCAGTTTTTGAGCAACATTATACAAAAATATGGGTGTTAAAACACTCATTGAAAGCTGGTTAACAATTATTCTGTGTGGCTGGGGATCACCTATAAACCATCTGCAGCATTTTCGCCACTAAATCCACCATTCGCTCTGTTTTTGCTTCGCCAGGCGGCTTTCAGCTGACGATATACGAGAAGAGTTGTGCCGTCCCGACGCAGTGCGGCTTGGCCGGACAGAAGTACACCTCAGGGGTGTACTTTAACTACACCAACGACTGCTGCGACACGGATCTTTGCAACGCAGCCGGGTCTGTTGGAGCCCTCGGCCTGAGAGGAGCGCTGCTCTGCCTGCTGCCTGCACTCGGCCTCCTGCTGGTCTGATCAGAACCATCAGAACCACGGACCGCCTCTGCCTCCCAATGGCTCTTTAGGAAAGAATGGCTGAGATGTTAAAGGAAAATTCAGTTTTAGTTCATCACAAGTTGCACCATCAGTAATATTTGTTATCCAGCAGCTCCTCTAGAAGATATTTAAGTGGAATAAAAGTGGAAAAGGTTTCTATTGAAAAATGTTAATCCAGAAAGAGTGTTGAAAATAATTAAATGTAACTTTTCCTGACCTTTACCTTAAAATTGTGGTTCTTTCTGAACTCTTTTAGTCAAAATTATGAACTGAGGAGCATAAATTATAATTCAGATTCTCCAAATCGAAATATCAGGACTATAAGAAATAAAAAATAAATTAACTAGAATAAAGCCACACCAGAATAATGACTTTATTCTCAAAAGCTTATTTTCTTAGTGTAGTCCTAATTCTCTGTCATATTACGGTTAATAAATCAGTAAAATAAATTGTGACAGCTAGCTAAGCAAAGTTGGTGGAATCAACTGACTCACTCTTTGGTTGCCTAGCAACTCACTCACTACTACTCTTTGGTTACCTAGCAACAACTTGCGAAGCAGCAGTTTCAGGTTTTGCCTCATTACTGCTAAAGTAAACGACATGGAGTGGAAACTGAATTAGAGGAAAAGTCACGACACCAGTTTGGCAGCATGTCAGGTATTTAAAACAAAGAAACGAATAAATAATTATTGATATACTGACATGAAATGCTCATGTTTTTCAGCCTTAATGTCCATCCCTATGTTGCACTGACTGGATTAAGGGCCATCTGTTTAAAAAAGGTCAATAAATAAAAAGTCAGCTTATATGAATGTATAATGTGGCAGTGAGAGGAGTTTTAATTAGAAGCGTTTTCAGTTTTATGCTAGCAGTGGTGCTACAGATCATCAGATTTTTACCAAGTTTTACATGCGAAGTGTTTTTTTTAAGTTCCTGTGAAGAGATTTAAAAGTCCCACTTCTGTTTGTTTTTTTAAGTATCTATATAAAACCAGGTTTGTCAGATTGTTCCGTTAGTTCAGCTAACATTAATGTTCTGTTTGGTACTGATGTCGTTTCCCTAAGCAAAGCATTTTGTACCAAACGATTTAGAGTCAGTTCATTTCTCTTGGTGCTTTTACAAATATGGAGATAAGTAATAAAAGCCATCATATATTGCATTGCCATTATTATACAGAATCTTCATAGTTTTAGATTACATCACATTTACGCTGGTTATTGTTTGAACCATTGAATTTGATTAAATCTCAGATTATGTCCTCTAATTGAACCAAATATAACTGAGCAACTTCCTTGTTGGTCAGTTATGTGAAGCATATCAACATATTCAGCAAACTACATAAAAAAATGTTAACGTGTAATATCTATGAGTACAAATTATGACATGTTCAGCAGAAACCTTCTCTGTTTTCCTTTTTATGTGGACATTTCAATAAAACAATCCTCAAAACAAGCCAGAAAAAAAAGGACGCGTTTTGTTATGAAGATATTTTTATTGGAACATTAATAAAAGTCAAATAAAAACGTTTCAGCTGTGAGTTTGATTGTCCTCGCTGCTGCTTTGATCTGTTTTACTTCATGATGCCATTAGCATTAAGACAGCGTGAAAAATCACAACATCAATAACAAAACATGTGAAATGAAAAGCAGAAAATAAAAATCCGACACATTTCCTGGTCCCTGAAATTGTTTCAAATATATATTAAGAAATGAGAGTTTCTGCTATGCTTGGACAAAAACACTAATAATGATTAACAGTGAAGTTATTCATATTGAATCCCTTTAAGCATTAGTCCATGTTAAAAATTAGATCAAATCCACATCAGTTCAACAAGCAAAACATTCTGTAATCAAACCCAAATCCTTCATAAAATTTGAGTTTATTGAGGTGAATTAACTCACAGCTGATTTCTAACACAATCAGGATTTTCTAATTGCACTTCGGTCATTTTTAGCAACACTAAAGAACTTCATATCAAAACAGCCTCTGGAAATGTTCAACTGTGTTACCCTGAGGATGTGGTACTGCTTAACCAGACGAAGTGTGTTGTTAGCTCCAGGTCCTTCCATTTCGATTTAATCCAAGATCGTTTTGTAGGCAAGAAAACCTCCAGGAGGGAATCGAACCAACAGACAAGAGTCACGACCGAGTCTCAGATCTCTTTGGATAAAAATAAGGCTAACGGTGGCATATTTATGATTTGTTATTTTGTCAGAAGAACTTCACACAACCAACAAAAATATACAAGTAATCTATACTTTTATCAGGTGTTTGATATGTAACAGAGAAACGAACACATGTTCTAAAGCAGCGGTGTCAAACGTTTTGGGCCAAATCAAGATCACGAATGCTCTTAAAGGGCCGGTAGTGCCAAAATGTATTGATAAACTGTGAAATATATTAATGAATTCGTAAAATTAAATAATATAATTGAATGTCTTTTCAGTCCCACCAGAATTTCGCGATTGTTTTTGTGATTTTTTTGCAATAAGAATCGAAGTGTTTGTGGTTCAAATTTGGAAATATTTGCACTTATTTATGACGGTAGATGTGACTTTTTATTCCTCGCTGTTTAGATTGTGGATCTGACATCAGTTAAGACAGAAGCAGCTGTTTAGTACAAGTCAGAGAGTTTTTTGACCATTTTTGAGAGAAATCTTCAATAAACTCCCAATAATTAGTACAAAAAAAGAGCAGGGATTTGTTGATTTTTGTGAATTTCCATAATAATACACAAGAAACTGGACGGACTAATTTATATAATTTAGTAGTAAACAGACAAAAACTGCATTGATTTGATTGAAAACATGATATTCAAGCAGACTTAATGTTTAGTCCAGAATCCAGAGGGCCACATAAAAAGCTGCGGCGGGCCGGATTTGGCCCACGGGCCTCAAGTTTGACACATGCATTCTAAAGATATTTTTTTAACTTAACTGCAGACATTACAGAAAAATGAAACATTTTCAGAAAAAAATTGAACAATAATAAAATCCCACACAGATGTGATCCTTCCACAGACGTTTTAAAAACAGATTTGGTGGCTCATTTCCAAGAAGAAAGTATTTCCAGCAACTTCAATAAATCCTATTTAACTGTGAAACCTACTCAACTGTCTAGTTATTCACATCAACATGGGCCAAGCCAGACCAAGGAAGAAGCAAACTGTGCAGCTGTCTGCGGCTCCACACCAACAGGGGGCTCCACAGAGCAGCTACGGTGCAAAGCTTTTCTTCTAATTGTTTCCGTCAATAAGAGTATTTGTCATTAGGTTAAATAAAAAATATACAACTTCTGAGCTCTAATACTCAACTAGAAACAAAAGAAAAACATTTTAATTAGGTATGGGCCACTGTAAAATTCTGACATTTTGATAACCTTAAGAAAAAAAATACAATTTTATTGTAATGTAAAATTTTATTTTACTACAAATTCTACTACTGCAGATATAAAATATTTCAAGTATTAATTTCATTTTGATTCAGTTGATTTTAATTTAAATGAAAACAGGCAGTGGTTGTTTTAAATGAACCTACATTTATTTTTAAAAATTTTTAATGTTTTCTACAAAATCCCCTTTTGTCCGTCTCTTTTATGATTCCTTTAAAGTGAAAAGTTAGCTCATCGACTTCAGCATGCTCACAGTCTCTCTTCCATACATGTAATTATTAATTAGAGACCTTGGCAGCGGATCACAAACAAGCCCACTAATCTTGACTAATCCCTCACGCTCGCTGTGGGAGCGCAGAAAGAGGAAGCCCGCATCTATTGAAACGGTTTCCTGTTTAGCTGCTTTCAGCGCCGGCTCGGTCTGGGCTGCTTTCCTCTGGTCCGCAACGAATCCAAACCTTTTCTGAATCATGATGTCTTACTATGAAAAGCTGTGTTTCCTCTGTGATAAAGTCTGTGGGAAACACCTGTGATTAAAACACAGAGTGACTCCATGGTATGCAAATATCACTTCCCTAAAAAATGTCCAGAGACTAAAAAGGTTTAATCTGGATGTGTTGGAATAATTAATATTTAAAAATAAAGAGAGGGGAAAGATTAAACGACTGTGTCCATTCTGAAGTTGTAATCAGACACAAGAAAAGCTGCAGTATGTTTTTTTTTTCTCCTCCTACTACTAAAGTAAAAGTATTTAATGAGCTGAGTATTGATTTTTTGTAGGTGACTGCTGCTAGCTAGCCAATTAGATGTGTTAGCTGGGTTGCTAATTAGCCTGCAGTTTACCAATGGACCAACTGTACCAACTGTAAATTGTTATATACTTTAAAAATGCAACCCAAACCATCTTGTATGTATTTTTTTATTAGTTGGAAACCTAAAAACTAATGTTGGACATGCTAGCAGCTAAAGTAGCTAGCCTACTGTTATCTTTCCACCGAAAGATAAAATAATACTTATAGCTTCTTGTGCTAAAATGCTTCTTACAAACTATATACTACAACCGTCTGCTTTTTTGAGACCATATAAAAAATATTTCTTTTATTGTTTGTTTTACCCTGAAAAGTTTTAGGTAATTTCTCCATCATACACAGCTAGAACAAACAACAGGTAGAGAAGAAGTGTTGCAGATTTGTGTTATGGTTTAGCTTTGCATTTTAAATCAAAATCAAATTAGTAGTAAATTGATATTATACTATATTGTTCAGCACATACACTATTTGCTGTAGTAGAAATAAATGTCACTTTTGTACTTTGAATAGAAATAATTAGACTATGTTTTAATACTTTGCTTTAATTGTGGCCTGTAAGTCTTCCTTGAACAAGTTAGAATAAAGACTATAAGAAATATTTAAATTTTTTTTTAGACAATGAGATTTTAGTTTGCTCACTTCTGGTATTTTGAGCTCCTTCCAGAAGGAGCCGTTTTGGGGCATCTTGTCACTTTAAATCCAAATGAGAAATTATACATTCTTTCATCTTTGAAAAGCATTAGTAGAGCCTCTGGCACAACCAACAAGAATGCAGCAAGTGGTGTCTAGATGATAAATCAACAGCAAAACACTTGTCTTTTCAAGCAGCCATTGTACAGTGAATACAGTGGTGAAACCAGCTGAGCAAACATGCCCCTAAGGTTGCTAGGTAACAGGCTGGACTTCACTGAGGTTGCTAGGTAACGAGCTGGGCAGTGTCGATTTGTTACATTACATTCTGAAGGTTTTCTGAAACAGAAAACTTTCCAAAAGACATCAACACACAGCCAAAAACCATCTGGTTGTTTTGTTAAGAGCTCGGGTTGATTTTGGAAGAAGTAGGTTAGTACAAAAACATCTAAAAATGTTTATTTAGCATAACATGCCCACTTTAAATTCTTCTTTTAAACAGATGCTATGTTATTTCTTTAAGGTTATCATAAAGTTAGAATCTTGTACCAGTCTACAGTTAGCAAAGAATAGCAGCAAACAGTGGAATTAGGTGAGAGTGGGGCCCCAAATTGTTATTTTGCCCGAATACCAAAGAAAAGCTTGAACCGGCTCTGATCTGAGGTCAAAGTTCAATGAAGCAGGTGAATAAAGGCAAACAACACAAATGTTTTTGTTTAAAAAAAGGTGTGTGAAAATACAAGTCTTCCTGGAAGGAACATTTTGACTTAGTCATGTATTATCTAGAGCAGGGGTGCCCAACGTGCGGCGAAGGGGCCATTTGTGGCCCTTGGAATGAATTTTTGTGGCCCCTGACTGAGGTTAAAAAAATGGTGCAAATTTTGGATGAGATGGACATTTCTTAAAATTATTGTAGAGTGAGATTTCCATGGCAAGTTTATATTGTAAATGGAAAACACAAAGAATTTTTCTTTCAGAGTTTTTAAAAAGACAATTTATAGACCAACAAAATAGAAAATATAAAGTTAAATAAACATTAAGGCAAATCTCATTCTAATGTTGGATTTGATAAAAAAAAATAATTAACTTGTTCAATTTATTGTTGTGCAGATAAAGGAGAAAACATTCACAATAATATAACTTTTATGTTGTTTAATGGACGGAAAAAGCTCATTTTGGCCCTCGGTGGAAAGAGTTTGGACACCACTGATCTAGACTCTGCCCTCGTCTCCCTGCTGATGTAACCGATCCTGGCTGAAGTGGAGAATAAATACAAAGATCCACCTGTGGGTGTGTGTTCTGTAAGGTAAACAAAGCTTAAAGGAAACTCCCATCGGCAGGGAAACAGATCCCGATTGTTTGCAGAGTAAATATTTGATTACTGATTTCTGTGTGGATTTATTTTTTTTAACATGGCTTATCGCCGTCCTACTTGAGAGCTTTCGCTACAGTCGAATACGCCATGAGGATCTCCGCATCGACAGGACAGGTGGCGCTAAACTCTTCCCTGGCGTACGCTGCGTTCAGGTACCTCCAGACGTTAGTCAGAGACTCTGGGATGGTGAAGTTTCTGTACTTCAAACTCACCACCTGGAGGTAAAAAAAAAAAAAAAAAAAAAGGATCCGTTTGAGTGGCAGGGATCAGGAAAACCGTGGAGAGGATAAACGTCGCACACTGAGAAGATTACCTTCAAGATGTGCAGCTTTGGCAGCAAGTTGCAGTCCGCCAGGGTGAGCTGCTGGCCGTCCAGGAAGGGGCGTGACGAGGAAGTGGCCTCGTCGGCGGCGTCCTGGTCGATCTCGTCAGGAAGTGGGGAGCCGAGGTAGTTGTCCAGCTTCTGCAGAGCCTTCATGAGGCCTTTCTCTAGATCTGAGAGCGAACACAGACTCAAAGAATAAGCGGGGAGATTAAGAGGATGTGCGCCGTTCACGCTGACGCAGTGCTGCTAAAACTGTAATGTTATTAACAGAAACTCCCTCCCTGCTGGGTTTTGGTTTGGTTTTTTTTTTTAGCCTAAGATTAGCATGGTGACTTCAGCGTTTCGCTTTCCTGTCGTCATCATCGTTTTTGATGCTTACTGTCATTAGTCTGAGGGTTTGAGTTCTTGATGTAAGCAGAGAACTTGGAGAAGATGTCGACTCCTGCTGTGTTGGACTCTGGATTACGAGCCGCCAGACGGGGATATCTGGAAAAACAGATGGTTGGTTACATTTAAAAAAACAACTAAATAAAAACTCAAAACAAAGGGTTTAATAAAAAAGAGCTAAGCTGCAGCTAACAGCTTCATCATGATTTATTTTAATCAATTGAGACATGTCTGCAGTTTTAAGATTTCTTCTAATTTCTTATGATTTTTGTTTCATTTCTTTCTTCAATTTTTCTTTTTCAGAATTTCTGGTGATGATTCAGTTTTCAGCTGTATTTTTAATTAATCTGAGGCTAATCATGACTAATTAATCAATTAATTAGTTAATCGCATGATAACTTTAAAATGAGGTTGAGGTTTTAAAGTGTAATTTTATCATAAACAATTCAGTTACTTGTGATTTTTATTAATTGTTTTGGTTGTTTTATTTTGGAAATTGAAAATGTGGAGTGTTCTGCACAAAATTAAAGTTTCTTTGTCTCCTTCAAGGACAGATTTGCCTTATTATTTCTTTATCAATACATTATTAGAAAATGATCTCAAAACAACGATATAATCGTTTATCACAATAATTTCTGGGACAATTTATCATCCACTAACATTTGTAATTGTGACTGGTCTAGGTGTACATGCAGTATTATGCCATATATTACTTGAAAATTGTCTCAAAACATCAATATTATTGTTAATAACATATAGTTTCAGCATAAAATAGTAACAGTGCCAGGTCTATACTGGCATTATTAAACTTTAAAAACAATAAAATAGCTTCCGAAAGCTTAAAACATGCTATTCATCAGTTAAAATATTAATAGAGAGTCTATAAGAAGCATGACTTAAGATCTGGGTAATGATTTATCCAAAGGGTTTATGGTTACTATAACCAGGATCTGTCTTAAATTATCACTTTACACCATTTCAGCGCAAACATTCAGAACAAAATTTACATCCTAACAGAACAAGTGAAGGTTATTGGTTACTTAGGAGGGCAGAGCGTCGACTCGATGAACTCCTCGATTTTGTTGGTGTCGGTTTTCACCTCGTTGCCGTACTGCAGGAAGGGAGGCTGAGCTCCAGGAGCCAGATCATTCAGGATGTCTGGTTTCCTGAGAGGAAGAAGAAAAACCAACAGGTGAACAAAACCTACACAGTTACTCCATAACTTAACGCTCTGCTTTCTTATTTCACGCTACTGGGTGATCGGACGAATTTATCGACCATCAACGATAAGCTGCGACTTTCACCAGTAGTTTTTATGAGACCGATTTTATTTTTATTTTTTGGCCTATGAGTTACACTGCAAAAACACAAAATATTACCAAGTATTTTCGGTTTAGTTTCTAGTGTACTTGAGGTTAACTTCAGAGTAAATTTTCAGCTGGTTTTAAGCCAATGATTCCTTAATATAGATTAAAAAGTATATTGAGCAGATGTGGGTCAAAATAATTGCGTTTCACAAACATGTAACAGTTAACTAGTTAAATAATGTTGTTATTTAACAATACTGTTGTAGGAATCATTCTACCAATTGTCAATAGTATGAACCACCTTTTAAAAAGTTGGAGTTTTCTCAGTTTGCTACTCTGGTGCAATATTTTGGTCTAGTTTCTAGTGCAGACATCTTAATTCACTTGAAATAAGTCAAAATTACTTTCAGCAAGATATAGGAGCTTGTTTTAAATCAATAATACCTCAGTATTGATGAAAAAGTGCTGGCTCCATAACCAACTGCCACTGGGGCTGTCACCTAGCAACGGCAGCCAAGACCAGACCGTCACCTAGCAACGGCAGCCAAGACCAGACCGTCACCTAGCAACCAAGTTCTAGTTCCACTGGAAGATTATTTCACGTATAATATGGGAAAAATGTCTTGTTATAAGTGTATTAATCTGCCAATAGAACAAGTGTTTTTTTAAACAAGAAGGAATTATTTACTTTAAACAAGCTCCTATTTCTTGGTCAAAGTTACTTGTACGTTAGTTTTGTCTTATTTCAAGGATTGCACTAAAAACTAGACCAAAAAATACTTGGTAAGATTTTGTGTTTTGGCTCTGTACTCTCTTAATAATGGCTTTAACAATGCTTGATTTAACCCAAAAGACGCAGCTCATGGAAAAAGAACAACTAATGACGTTTTTAATGGCGCAAGAAGAGTTTTATTTTTCCCAAATGCAGCTGCGATTTATTTACTCGAGAACTATTCAGGATCAGAATAAGCGGAAAAAGGAAAATAGCCTATTTCTTCTGGATAAAGAAAAATATCTTGTTATAAGTGAAATAATCTGCTAATGTAATTAATAATTTTTGATCAATATTGAATAATTATTGACTTAAAACAAGTTCCTATTGCTGAAAAGTTACTTGTAAGTTAGTTTTGTCTTATTACAAGTTTACTAAGACGTTATGTACCAAAAACTAGGCCAAAAATACTTGGTAAGGCTTTGTGTTTTTGCAGTGTAGGCCAACAAGATAAATGTGTGTGTTGTACCAGCAGTAACCTGCACAGGATTAAATAAAAACAAACACAAATGAGGGCTGGTTTTTACTTCCTCATATCCACTGTGGTGACGTCGAACACCACTCCTTTCAGCCACAGGACCATGAAGAGGCGCTGTGAGAACGGACAGTTGCCGATGCACAGACCATCACTTCCTGCCTGCAATGCGAGAACGGACAGAGAAAGTAAAACATTTACAGGTTATTCTGATTCACGTTCCTCGTAAAGGTTTTAGTTACACAAGACTTTACAAGGTTTGAAATGCAAATACAAAGCAAAGCAATGTAATTAAGAAAGCATATTTCCTTATTTTAATTACCTAACCCAATGGATTCTGGGAAATGTTATATTTGCTTAACTTTCTCAGTGTTGATTCGATTGACATAAAATTTGGTCAGGTTTTAATCTTCCAAACTCAGTGCAATCTATATCCCACTGATTCCTATTAAAACAGCTTTTTATTTTAAATACCACAAATTTTCCATTTGCTAATAATGATTAGCAAATTCAGTAAAAATGCAAATTGATCAAAATGTATATCACTACAACTATTTTACTTATAAAATGGAGAAAATGTGTTTTAAGTGTAGATTAATGAGATGGGAAAACTAATCAGCTTTATGTAGTTTTACTAAAATAAGCAAAGATGATTTGCTAAGACCAAAACATAGTCTAAATAAATGAAAGACGTTATAAATATGTGGAGGGAAACAGGCATGAGTGAATTCTGCACCAACAAGGGCTGAAAAGCCGCTCAGTGAGGAAGAAGCCGTTACACTAAAAATGAAAATCCAGATTACAGTTGGCAAAATATCCAGAGGGGAGAGAGATTATAATTTCTGAAAACATTTCTACAGATCTGATGAAGCAAAAAAGTAGGTATTACAAACAAAGGGAAACTTGTTACTTATAAAATTACCTCATTTTATAAGGAGGTTTTTCATCTTTTGTAAAAGTTAATTCATTTTGTTCTCCAAACTAAAATTGACAATAGACCATTTTATTTAAATTTTCATAGATTTCAAAATAAAACATTAAATTAAGTGCACAATTATATATGCAGCTCTGTAAAACATTAAGAGACCACTTTAAATTATCAGTTTCTCTGATTTTACTTTTTTTATAGGTTCATGTTTTAGTAAAATGAACATTATTTTTTATTCTATGAACTACTGACAAAATTTAGTTTTTATTTGCAGATGATAAATGGTCAAAATAACAAAAAAGATGGAGTTCTTTCAGACCTCAAATAATGCAAAGAAATCAAGTTTATATCAGTTTAAAAACAACAACCCTAATGTTTTAAGAGTTCAGAGATCCATACTTTGTGGAAAAACCAGGAGGTTTTCAATGGAGTTCAGTGCAGTGGGCTCTTAGTCTTTTCCCAGAGGTTTATATCAAATAAATCTGTTTATTCATGGCTATGGAGAGGTTTTATTTTGTGGCAGCGGGGGTAAGAACACTATTTTTAAATTGAAAAGACTGCTGACAACGTTTCCTTAAACTCCTGCTTTTGTAGATCAAATGTTTTGACAACATAACCAAGACCAACATATCCTGCCAGCTGTTTTATCTGCATATTTACAGAACTTTCCGTTCTGTACTCAACTAGATCAGATTTTCATTCATGAAATAATGCAAACCAAACCAGCAGATACAAAAATAGTAGACTTTATCCTAAGAAAACTTTAAAAACATGTAGCATAGCATTTATGCCCACTTTTTAGTTGAACTTTATAGGCTATCAGATGTAAACGTGTGAAAGTTAAAGACTCTAGAGAAGTTACAACAGCATCTTTCACGACTGCAGAGGGGAAAAGTGGAGGGTGGCGCACATGTTCATACAGAGGAGTCATTATGAGAGAGGAAGAGGAATAAACTTCAATTTAGCGCCCTGACCAACATACTAAATATAGATGGAAACCCATCGCCTGTTGTCTTAATGTGCTTTTAATTAGATTACTGGGGTTTATAACCCGCGGTGAGTCATGAGTGACATGAAAACAAACACGGGTCTCATTTTTTTTCTTCTCTCGGATAAACTCAGATACGCTATCAGATATGAGCAGAAATCTTTCCATAAACCCGTCGCCGCCTGCGCGTCGCTTTCTGGGTGTGATGGCTTTCATTGCTGCCGCTTACCTTCACAAAAAGCTCAATTTTGGCCTCGTTTGCGTCGCTCATCTTCACCCAGTAAACACCTTTGCAGAGGCAAAAAGAGAGGACAAGAACTTTTGAGTTAAAGTTTTGAAAGTGAAGTGAAAAGCAGCAGCGGAAAGGCGGGCAGCTCAGCCCACATCTTCCGCTACGACAAATCCCCGACACAGGCTGACTAATGTGACAATGTGGCGGCCGCGCAAGCAGCGGAAACGCCTCACAAAGCCCTTTTCTCCCCGCAGAGAGCTCTAAAACTTAATCCGAGAGCTTAAATGATCCAGATCTTACAGTGCTGAAAGTTTTCTGTCCGCGCTGCTGCTGCTGCTACTGGTTTCCTCCTCCAGGTTCAGGGTCAGCACTGCAGCAGCGACACAATCATCATCATCATCATCATGAAAGCTGCGCCTCCATTTCCTGCTGCGCAGCCCTTGCAGAAAGTTGCATGAAGAAACTCTCGGTGTAAGAAATGCAGGAGAGCAAGAATAGATCGAGTTCAAAACAGAGAGTTGGTAAAATTACAAGCACATTCTTCAAATGTTTCTGAGAAACGAGCTATTGATATTTCGATTGGATAATGTCATGCAGAAACCGAAAAGGATCACCTGTAGCTTCCTGTTGTGGATTTTGTGGGTCGTTTTGCTTGTTTTTAATCACCGGATTTTCATTTTATAAACACAAAACGTTCATATTTTACGTTGAATATTTGGGGGGAAAGACTAAAAAAGTTAAAATTGTCTAATATTTTGTCTAAAATGCTAAACACCTCTAAATAAATTTGTTTATTATATGTAGAGCACTTCTCTCCATCTGCAGGCCAGCTCATGCCAATGCATATCTTTTTTTTAGCCAGGCAGGGTTGCGGCTCCCCCTCGTGGTAGCCGAAGGAGCTACACTTCCGGTGCACCGGAAGTGCACTACATCAAGGAGTTCGATGGCTTCATTAAGAAACCCCATTTTTTAAACTCTGCGTTTTGTTCCAGCAGCACAGTTTGTAAAGATACTCCAAAATGTTGCGTAATAATTATTGTATTTGCGTTGAAACTGTTGCATCATTTTAGGCATCTAATTAACTTGTTTAATGATTAATTGATTCTTAAAAAAAACAAACTTTTTTGTGAAGTGACAACTAAGCAGAGCTGGTTTAATATTTGACTTGAATTAACATTTAGTTTTCTAAATCTAATGCAAAAAATAGGACAATTAAACATATTCTGGGCATCAGAAAGCAATGCGCCCGTATGCATTGCAGTAGTTCTTGTTGAATGGTTAGCATGTTTCCCACTTCAATAAAAATTTCCTATTATTTTCCTCTCATTAATAGGTCAGTTGCTGACAAACCCAATATGATTGACAGGTGGGGTCATATTAATTTTTATCCCTTTTTCATTGTTTCTAAATATAAATGATTGTTTACAAACTGAATCATATCTATTAAGTTTTTTTATTTGGTGCAAAGTAATTAGCCTGGCTCTGTTTGTGTGCTTGTGAAGCACCAGAGGGCGTCATTGGTTTCAGAATAACTTGCAGACATGTTGGTGCAGCCAGATTTACCAGCTGATCTGGAGGGAACAATAGACTGTAGCTGGCAGCCGTGAAGGGGACATACCACAAGCCCGGATCATGGAGACAGAACAAACCTCACCCAGATGGAGCACAACGATTAATTGTGTCTCTTCAAAAATGTTTAATTTCAAAGGCCTAAATATATTTTTAGATAAAATGTCCAATCCAAGAGTAATATGAAAGAAATTGTTAATGTTTAGTTGTTTGCTAGACATTTTTGATTGACTATATTGTACCTTTGGATTTAAATAGTAATTACTGACTTATATTCTTCTTACTTTGAATAACATTTGATACACAGACACACAAATCACTTAACTTATATGTTTTTTCTGCACCTTTCCAGGTTCTTAATATTAGCTTGTCAGAGATTATGTTCCAAAAGTGCCACAATCCACATGAACAAAAAGTCTTTACCACAAAAAAGTGCATTAATATAATTCATTTAATTAAAAAAATAATGAATAGATAACTAAATCATAAATAAATGAATATGTGAGATTTATTTAATCCAAAATACATTTAATTAAATGTGAAAATCTGTGAATGAAAATGTAAGTATTATTATTATTCAATCTTATTATATTTTAGCATCTATTTCAATATTTTTTAATTATTTCAACAATAATAATTATTAGCTAATAATTATTATAGTAATTATTTAATATTATTTATCAATTAATAATTTATTGTAATTATTATTAAGTAATAGTTAATGATACATTATTATTATTATTATTATTATTATTATTATTATTATTATTATTATTATTATTATTATTATTATTATTATTATTATTAGTGTTTAGTGTCATGTCTCTTGAAAATGTTACTTGGAAATATCGACATTTTATTTCAAATTCTGTGATAGGATATGAAAGTCGAAAGTTTGAGATCAGATCTTATTCAAAAATACTGTTGGTAAATATCCACACAGGGAGCTTAAATCCACAGTTTCAATGTGTTACAGAAAGAAAATCTCAAAAAGGTTCATTTCAGAGCTGTAATTAATTTTTACAGTAATAAGTTATCATATCAGAGGGTCAACATAATCACAGAGGATCAGTGTGAAATCACAGCACAACTTTATTACTTAAAACAACAAATAATTACATCTGAAATAAGAAAAACTGACAGTCAACAAATGCAAATTAGAGACATTACGCAGAGGTATTTCATGTTAGACTACAACTCCCAGAATCCCCAGAGTGAGGGCAACATGGCAGCACAGAGGGCCGCAGACAGTTGGACGGAAGTGGCTCCGTTGCACAGGTCTATGACGCAGCATTTGTAGGAGCTGGTGAACGGGGCTCCCAGGAGGGATCCAGTCAGCGTCAACCCGCACAAGCATAGACATCAATATGTATTAATGTCTATGCGCACAAGTACGAGTTCACACAGCCCCTGGTGTGCAGGGTCAGCGACCCCGTAGCGTTGAATTCTGAAACGAACATTAACAGCGAGCTAACGGTAGGCTTCTTCTGAGAGCTAGCTAGCTCTGTTAAAACTGATTTATCAAACAAACCTCTGAAATTTCATCATATTTGTTGTAAAATTAGTCCTGAAAAATACCCATTTAAAGTTTTAGGAAAAAGTCAGAATTCTGGCTGTAATCCAAAAATTGTGATTTCAGGATTTATAGATTTTTGTGAAATCAGGACGTGTTTGACAGAAATCCGCTGGACCTACAGCAATAACAAAGACATTGCGTGAAACAGAATCTCTGCAGAATTCAGGAATATAAACAGTTTGAAAATTGCTTAATCCTTTTCAGATTAATGTGGAGAAACATTTGCCTCTCTAAAGTCATCACACTGCAAAAACACAAAATCTTACCAAGTATTTTTGGTCTATAGTTTCTGGTAAACTTGAAATAAATGAAAACTAACTTACAAGTACATTTTCAGCCAGATAAAGGAGCTTGTTTTAAGTCATTAATTCCTTAATATTGATTTTAAAAAGTACTACTTCCATTTGCAGATTATTAAACTTACAAAACATTTTCCCATCTTAAAAGTGAAATGATCTGCCAATGGAGCTATTACTTTTTCATCAATATTAAGAAGTTATTGACTTAAAACAAACCTCTATATCTTGCTCAAAATGTACTTGTAAATTATTTCAAGTTAACTATGAGACTTGCAGTGGAAACTAGACCAAAACTACCTGGTAAGATTATTTGGTTTTAATTTGTAGCTGAGAAAACCCCAACTTTGGTGGTTCATAGTCATACTAGTAATAATTGGTGCACTCTTTCCCACAACTGCATTGACAGTCATGAAAACTTTCTTTTGTTGCTTCTTTTAAATAAGAACTAACTTTAATTAGCTGTTATATGTTTGAGGGACTTGATTATCTTCACCCACATCTGGTCTGAATAACTGGCTCCACTACATAGTTCCTTAAGATGCTGGTAACGTAGTAGTCTCATCATCAGTAGATGGTCACGCAGCTTTTTTAAAGTTTTCCTTACGTGCTTCTCCTGTGTAGCAGCTCTCTGTTGAGTTGCCGCATGTGGCGTCGCTCCCAAACAAGCAGCTTCCAAATATGCCAACAGAGCAGTGGCAGCAGGTCAGACAGTTCGCTGTTCAGTGGAAAAAAACAAACCAACTTACTCACAAAGTACCACAACATCAATTTGCGTAATCATAAATGATGGGAACGAAGCAGAGGTGGGTAGAGTACTCAAGTAAGAGTAGAACTACTACTACATATTTTTACTCAAGAAAAAGTAAAAAGTATCTGTCTAAAAAATTACTCAAATACATCTGCTCAAGTACTGTAACTGATCAAATTATCAATCATTTAATATTTAAAAATTACATCATCAGATGGACCAAAATATAAAGTTAAGTGAAAATTTTGGTATTTGAAGGTCAAAAATTTAAAAAAATTAAGAAAAATCAAGCAAAATAAAAAATTTCCAAATCAGTTTCTTTCAATAAAAAACTTAAAAAACTGCAGGTTTGTGCCAGTTTATGGTGAATTTTCTTTTATTAAAACATGTTTGTTTGTCAGTCAGTGGGTAGAAAATCTAGAAATTTTACTCAAGTAAGAGTAGAAATACACTGCTCAAAAAAATAAAGGGAACACTTAAATAACACAATATAACTCCAAGTAAATCAAACTTCTGTGAAATCAAACTGTCCACTTAGGAAGCAACACTGATTGACCCGACGAGGGTCCCCGTTGTCAATCAGTGTTGCTTCCTAAGTGGACAGTTTGATTTCACAGAAGTTTGATTTACTTGGAGTTATATTGTGTTGTTTAAGTGTTCCCTTTATTTTTTTGAGCAGTGTATTTCAAAAATAAAATTACTCAAATAAAATTAAAAAGCACAGCAAAGTAAAAATACTCCTAAAAGCATTTTTTTTCTTCAAAAAAGCTATTCAAGTAAATGTAATTAGTTAAGAGAAATAAACCAGGGAAGCTTTTAGTTACTTCTTACCAAATAATTTCTGCATTCTGGGCATATAAGCTGGAACTGTCTTAATATAAGATTCTTTTTCTTTATTCTTACTTTTGAATACTTTTGAAAATGTATACTTTAGTACACATAAAAGCAGAGGGGTATGCATCATTTTAATGATCCCTTGTGAATGAAAATACATTTTCTTGCGGTAAAATCACGTTTTTCTGTTCAGTTTGGCCATAATCTATCAGATCAGAGGGAAACTTGACTAATTAAAAGAAGGTATTCAAATAAATGAGAGATTTTTTTTAAACTCACCTGCCACAATTAGGGCGCTGAGACCAATTACTGCTTTCCAGATTGCATTCATTTTTCACAGGCTGATAAAGGGAAACCTTTGTAAAAACCTTTGTAAAATAAAAATATTACAGACTCAGAGTTTCAGCTGCCTTAGTTTACGTGAACCAAGGAGAAACTGAGGACGAAACGCAAGAAAAGGATGACTGATAAGAAGGAGGATCATCAGGTTTTGCTTCTTCCACAACTTTGAAGAGGAAGTTTTGTGAAAAAAATGTTTTCGTCCTCTAAAATACCCTGCTTCAAAGAAACTACAGGTCACACAAATCCCTTTGTCTGATCAGCAAATATTTGTTCAGCCAGAATATATTTGTGTTAAGATGGTAGAAGATAAAAGTAAATACACAGAAGTCCATAAATGTTCATTTAGTTTCGCAAAGAAGGCAAATACTTTTGTGTGGTTGTTTCAAAAATGAAAGTCTAACCAAGTTTACCCTGAAAGATCCTAAAAGAAGCCTCCAATACCTAAAATATCATCATGGGACCAACAGGCGTCTCACATGGAGCCCAGACTGAAGTTAAACAAAAAATAACGCAGGATTTCTGGAAAAATAGTTTTGAAAATATTGTCTTTAAGAGACATAATAGCAGAAATAGACACTTTCTCATTGATTTCTAAAGTGTAAAAATACATTTCTTCCATAAAAACATGTTTATTTTTACGTCAGTTTGTTTATAAGTCACCAAATATAATAAACAAAAGTAGACCAGATGGATTTCACTTGTTAAAAACAAATATAAAAATAAAACTATTGGGTTAAAAAACAACAGATTTTTATGCTTCTACTGATAATCATTAATTTGAAATATGTGCTTCACTAAAGGTGGTTTGTAATATTAAAAATGAAACTGGAAAGTAATAACTTCATTATTTTTTATTAAATCCATATTTCTGTATTGATTTAAATAATTTTTTGCATTAGGTTAGAGGGAAAAGGTCAAACATTCATCACAAAGAAAAACAAACAAAAAAAAAAACAATCTGAACCAAATGTAGTGATTTAATCTAAAATGAATATTTTTCCAGCAAGTAAAACCAAATTTTCTGAAAAATAAAGTCAGTTACTATAATTATCAACAAATTATCCATGTTTGATTGGATATACTTTATTAACCCTAGTAAGGAAACCCATTAGTACCAAAAAACAATGATTTTATGCATTTCTGTTTTTCCATCTGTTCCAACTGGAGAATAACATTAAGTTAAAACTTCATTTAATGCATAAAAACAAATTAAAAAGAAGAAAAATCAGAGGATTAGCATGTGAAAATATGTAAGTTTCATGGTGAACTACATGAATCCCCACAGTGAGGACAAGATGGCGGCACAGAGGCCGACAGTCAGAGACAGCTGAATAGCAGAGGCTCCGTTGCACAGGTCTGTGGTGCAGCAGGCGTATTTGCTGCTGTACTCAACACCGATGATGGTGCCAGTGGATGTGGTCCCACAGGCGGTGGCGGCCACGCAGCCCCTGCTGTGCAGAGTGGGAGACCCCTTCGCTGTGAAGCCTAAGAGTGCCAGAAAACAGAAATCAGAATGTTAAGAAACAACAGTTGGGTCTCTCCGTTGCCAAGGCAACCAATGCTGCTATTACCCTAAATTACAAAATAAGCAAATATTTATTTCATTAAATAAATAATTATGCATTTACTGTAAGTATTTATTCATAAGTAGTTTGACTAATTAGAATTATAAGAAAAGTATGCTTTAATAATCGCATGACTACAATTATGTATTTTAATTTACTATTTTTTTAATATAATAAATATGTGTATACATGAATGGAGAAAGCCCCACACAACTTCTTTATTACATATAATCTTTCAAGTTAAACCAAAACAGTACCAGAAAATAATAAGGATGTTAAGAAACAAATGTTGGGTCTCTCTGTTGCCAAGGCAACCAATACTGCATGTACTCTCCTAAATAATAAATAATAAACATTTAATTAATTAATAAATAATTGTCCATTTAACATTTTGGCTACTTAAAATTATTAGAAAATAATACTTTATTAATATGACTTCAATTATTCTGAAGAACATTACCCAAATAGCAAAAAAAAAGATATATATGTATATCATTTTTTATGTAATTAGTCAATATATATCTTGACTAATTAAAAGATTTATCCTTACTTGCTTGTGAGAAGGTGCAGCTCTCTCCAGTTGCACATGTGACCTCCCCTTTCCCAAGCAAACAGCTCCCCGCTAAAGAGACTGAACATTTCTGGCACGTCAGGCATTGTGCTGTTTAGGGGAAAGAAATACAAGGTGTAAATATTTACGGTATGCATCTCGTTGTTCACATTGTGTTTTCAATTACAGACAGTTTTCAGTGACTACCAGGAAAAAGCTACATCAACAGAACAACCATTTGATAATTTATCAGCTGAAGGAAAGTGTTTAATCTGAGCAACATCCTGCTAAAATGTCGGTGCTACCTTTCATTAGCTGACTCCCCTCTCGCTTTTTTGCTTTTCAACTCAAAAATACAAAATATGTGTCAATGTGACTATGAGTTGTAACTGAGTTTTCAGCTGTATCCCAACATGACAAAGTCTGTCTTGCAAAAAAACATTACATAATAGTTATAGTTACTATTGTTATTAGTTTTCCTCACTTTTAGACCCATTTGATATGTTGTCTCTGATATACCAACAAGGCAAGATGTGCAAAAGTGGGACATCAGGTTTTTCTTGTAAAAATCCTATCCTTTAACCTATCTACATCCAGTTATTTTTTAAATAAATAGAAATGCCAATTAGACATCTACTTAACGTTTCATTTGATCAAATGTAGCTTCATTTGAATCCTTTGGCATTTGAAATTTCACTTTGAAGCACATACTTGGTTATTTGCTCCGAAAAGAAAAGTATTAAAGTATTAAACTTTAATACTTTTTTACCTTTTAATAGTTATGTACTGCAAATATGCAATAAATCACAATATTATTATTTAGAAATTAACTGAAATGACTGCATATTAGATTGATGTGTTAAGTAAAAATGAATTGTTTAGCAGTAAAATCATTCTTTGTTTTGATAGTAAATTGGATGCTGATTGTCTCGTAAAAAATAGAATAACTGCAAAAAAAAAAGAAATCCACTAAAATGCTTTTTTTCTGTAATATAGTAAACAAAATTACCTGTTGCAATCAGGGCGCTGAATGCGATCAGAGCTGTCCAGAAGGTCTTCATGTTTGTAAATCAACAGAAAGGAGTAAATGACTTAAACACGTCTAGATTCTCAGATGCGTCAGAGCAAAAGAAAAGAGAAGAAGAGCTGGGAAGGAGTGATGAAGATGAACCGGGTCTGTGGGCTTTTATGTCCATGAGAGGAGGAACAACTTTCCTCCAAACCCAGATTACCATCTTCAGCGAAAGTGAAACTCACATTCAAATCAAATTTTATTTTCTTTATCAAGTGCAACTAAAGAAAGTTGGTTGCAGAGTTGAGCTTTGCTTCATCTTCATCAAAAGATGTTTCTCTCATTTTACATAAACACCTCTAATACTCAGTAGAAGTCATGGTGGACAAATTTTTTTATGTTCTCGAGCCAAATTCACAGGATCCGACCTATTTTAGTGCTTGTTTGTAAAAATATAAAGCAATGAGAAAATATTTTAACCTAATAAAAGGTTTGCTGATGTGAGGAACAAGTTACACTGCAAAAAGACAAAATATTACCAAGTATTTTTAATCTTGTTTCCATTGCAAATATCTTAGTACACTTGAAATAAGATAAACTAACTTAAAAGTAACTTTTTAGTAAAAAAAAAATAGAGGCTTATTTTAAGTAAATAATTCATTTTTATTCATGAAAATGACAAGTTTGTCTTATTTCAAGGGTATTAAGATATTTGCACTAGAAACTAGACTAAAAATACTTGGCAAGATTTTGTGTTTTTGCAGTGAAGTTGAAACTTGATTGAAGATTTGCTTTGAGTTGTGATTAGTAAAAACAGCAACAAGTTTCTGATTTCAGGTTTCTGCAATCAAAATGGGTCACAGTACATTAAAATATCTTTACAGCCTCAGAGTCTGGTTTCATTTATTTCCCTGAAACCTAAGAAACTAGTAATTCTAGGTTGTTTGATCGTAATCATGAGCTTTAGCTTATCAAACATCGCCACACCTTGTGTTTAGGTTGATGAGAAAAAGGGGTCCATAGGTCAAAGCGTGATTGGGACTGATTTATCACACGTTTCTGTTTGCTGTGTGATAAACTGCTGGCTTCCTGTCATATGAAGATCAAATCTGATAAAATGGGTGTGAGTTTGTGCCTCGCCCTGTTTTGCTTTGATCTAAAGATATGTTTTTTACATGATAAAGGTCTTTGCACTGGTTTTGATAGTGTAGCTAAATCAATCAATCAAAGAAGAATGACTTCTTGTTACACTACAAAAAAAAAAGAAAAATCTTACCAAATAATTTTTTGGTCTAGTTTCTAGTTCATATATTTTAGTACACTTGAATTAAGACAAAACTAACTTAAACATAGGATTTCTGCAAGATATAGCAGCTTGTTTTAAATAATTCCTTAATATTAATGAAAAGTACAAGTTCCACTGGCACTGTTACTTAGCAACACCAGCCAAGCCCAGCCCGTCACCTAGCAACCCAGTTCTACTTCCACTGGCAGATTATTTCACTTATAACATGGGAAAATTGTCTTATTATAACTGAATTTATCTGCCAAAGGAACTAGTATGTTTTCATCAATATTAAGGAATTATTGACTAAAAACAAGCCTCTATGTCTTGCAGAAAAGGTACAGTACCTGTAAGCTAGTTTTTGTCTTATTCAAGTATAATAATATATTTGGACTAGAAACTACACTAAAAACACTTGGAATATTTGGTGTTTTTGACGTGCAAAAAAATAATTATGATGGAGAATATCCAACCTTCAGTTCCTAGAATGCTGTATTCCAGCTGAACATTTCCTCTGTTCTCGTGTCAAAAATATACAATTTCCACTCATCTGTTTATTCCAGACGTCTTGCTCTTTGTTAGCAGTCTGGTTTCCTTCATTGCACTTTTCACTGATGGCAAAGAAAATCATCATTCCAGGTTGGTTTGATTGTCAGCAAGAACTTTATCTTCTCCCCTAACAAAGAAAGTCGCTTTCTAACGTTGCCACACCTTGTGTTTGCGTTGATCAGACAAATAGGCCCATAGGTCAAAACGTGACAGTGACTGATGATTTATCGTACAGGATACTGTGATGAACTGTGATGAACTGCTGGAGATCGAACAGGATAGGAAGGGTGTGAGTTTGTGCCTCGCCTTGTTTTGATGTAATGATACGTTTCCATAGAATAAAGATCTTTCATCTGGTTTTGCTGATGAAGAATGTTGAAACTTTAAGATTGTTTTGAAAGATTGAAGAAGGCTCCACATAATGTCTTTATTATAAATAATCTCTAATAATACTCTGTAATTTCAGAGATTTATCCTTACTTGCGTCTGAGAAGGTGCAGCTCATTTATGTCGATGAGGGAAGGAAGTCCTGCACAACTTTCCCCCCCCCCCAACTCAGATTGCCATCTTCAACCAAAGTGAAACTCCCATTCGTCAAATTTTATTGACGAATGCATGCAAACAAAAAAAAAATAAAAAATCAATTTTAAGTGAAATGTTCATAATGTGTTTATTACACGAATACTTAATAAAGAGCAAGCAAATGGTTGTTTAAGTTCCCTACATATACAAGAGCTTTGCATAAAGTATAAAGACGGTCGTTGTTTCTAGAAGTGTAGCCGACTCCAAACAGCTGTGGCAGCGGCGCCCAGAGCTGCAGTGATGGTGAGCTGGACAGACGTAGCTCCGTTGCAGTTGTCGCCGTCGCAGCAGACTCTTGTCACTGTGTACCCGGCTGTCAGGAGACTTCCTGTCTCCGAAACGTTGCAGGGATCCGCATAAAAGCATCCTCGACTGTGGAAGCTCACCATATCAGTGATGTTAAAGACTGAAAACAAAAAAAGACTTTTTTAACAGTCGAAACAATTTATTTATTGGTATTCAGTCGAGTAAAAAGTGGATTTATTTCGTGTTTGTTTTTATGTCACACTCAAGAGATAATCTCAGTAAATGCAAAAAGCAATTTTAAAATGTAATTTATTAAATCCAATCATTCCAAAACAAAGTAGACCCTATGGGAACACCCTGGTTGAATAAAACTTTGACATTTAACGTCAACTAATCACTTAAACAGGACCACATGAAGTACGCTAAAGGATATCAAAAAGCAGCACATCATGTCCTAGTCTAAAGAAACCAGAGAACAGGAGATAAAATACTTTCTTCCCCTTCAACTTCTGCTCACGATATCTGAAAAGGAAAGATTTCTGGGCTTTGACTAGGCCTGGTGTTGGTATGTTTTGGAACTTTGTCCTGTTGGAGAGTTGAGTTCTGCTTCAAACTACATTTAATTAAAAAAATGGGCTCACATTTTCCATCTTTTGGAAATGTCATGATGGACTTTATACCGATGACCTCATCAGGCAAAGCATCCCCAGCATGACACTTCCCCCTCCGTGCTTCATCTTTGGTCTCAGGTTTTGTTCCTAGAATGCTGCCTTCCAACCAAACATTTCCTCTATTCTTAAGTCAAACGTATACATTCCCTATCAAACGTTTAAATAACATTATTCCAGACGTCCTGCTCTTTGTTAGCAGTCTGGTTTTCTTCATTCCACATTTGACAGATAACTAAGAAACTCATCATTCCAGGTTGGTTTGATTGTCATCAAGAACTTTATCTTCTCCCCCAAACAAAGAAACTCGCTTTCGAACGTCGCCACAGCTTGTGTTTACGTTGATTAGAGAAATATGCCCATAGGACGAAACGTGGTTGTGACTGATATTTTATCTTACATATTACCTTTTTGTCGTGTCATGAACTGCTGGAGATTGAACAGGATAAAAAGGGTGTGATTTTGTGCCTCACCTTGTTTTGTTTTGATTTAGCGATACGTTTTCCACAGAATAAAGATTTTCTTTCTTGTTTTGATGATTTAGCCACATTATTGCAGCTAAACGATTTTTATATATATGTTTTTTTGTTATACTTTCTTATCCCACGATATTTTATTATTAACCTTTATTACAAGGCGATTGTGGATCAAATGCAAAACACACATCTATATTTCACACTGTATAAAACTAGATAAATTAAATCTGGTTTCACAGGTTTAGAATTAAGTTTTCAGTCCCTACCTGCCTGAAGGATTCATCAATATATTGTATAGATCAGGGGTATCAAACTCATTTTCATTTTGGGACATATCAAACATCTGAATGTTCTTAAAGGGCCGGTTGTGCCAGAATGTGTTAATAAACCCTTTAAACTGTTTAAATATCAATAAGTAGCTGTCCCTCCAGGATTTTGTGATGGTTTTAGTGTTTTTTGCAATCAAAATTGCAGATTTTGCGGTGCCAAATTGGAAATGGAATTTTTATAATATATGCAAATTTTTATGTTAAATGTAACTTTTTATGACTTGCCGTATCAATGAGGAAGTATAAAACTAAGCAAGGCTAATAATTTTGAGAAAATATGCAGTAAAATCAGAAACAAATGTGGAGATTTGTTGATTTTGTATAAATTTAGCAGATTATTGGAAAACTGGTGGGACTTATTGATGTAATTTGAAATCTAGAGGGCCACATAAAAAGCTACAGCGGGACAGATTTGGCCCCCTGGCCTTGAGTTTGACAACTGTGATATAGATGAATTCCATTTTTAAAGATTATGAGAAAGTCTGTCCTTTTGGAAGTAAAATAAAAACAAATTGGGACTCTCTAAAGACACCAGGATGGTATCATGCTGTGGAACAGGACAGCAACTCTAAAAATACAATAAGATGAAGAGGTTTAGATTAAATCCTGAATGCTAGAATCTATTTTTTAGCTTTAGCTTTTGCTTCATTGTTAAAAAATAAGATTTTCTCCATACACGAGGTCACTTCTCCAAGATTTGAAAGTTTCTTTAAACGGCAGTTAAAACAGTGGAATTTTTCATCTTTTTGATACCATTAATAAAAAGATATGTAAAAGGATTTTATCTTAACAGTATTATAAATGTTCACATATTCTTTAAATTCATTTTGTTGAATTAAGAAGTTGTTTCTCCAGACATTTATTGCCGTATTAATTTCCGTTACGCTGCTCTTGGCAGTTGGTGGTTACCGTAGCAACCAGTAACTGACAGCTCCTCCCCCCTTTTTTTGTTGGGCAGAAACTGCTGGACTTTTGTTAATAACCACCATCTTGATTTTCTGTTTTGTTAGAATAAGTGCAGTGAACCTGAGTGGGTCTGTTGTGAAGAAGTGAACCTCCTGGACCTGAGACGAAGAGTTACACAGAAACCAGTTTCCTCTTTCAACAGCCAGATGAATGCAGCTGAAACTCACCCAGGTCTCCAGTGTAGCACTTGGCCTTAACTGAGCCACAGGTTTCCTTGGAGTAGAGAAGGCATTTCCCCCTGAAGCCCACTTTGCAGGAGTTACAGCTCAGAGAATCGGCTGTAAACCACAGAGGGAAGCAGAGAGACGTAAGCCTCATACGCACTGAAAAAAATCTAATTTTGTCATCTCTAAAGATTCAGTTTGGTGACATTTTTCTCAAAAGAGGTTTCAGTTGAAAGAGCAGCAGGTTTTTTGATGAAAATATAAAAACTTCTGCGTTACAAATGAATAATCAAGCTTGAAAGAGAAAAACGGTTTATTTTAAATAAAAATGAGAAAATATATGGACTATTTACAATTTTAGGTTTACTTTTTACTTAAAAATGCATAATGAGGTGACTCATTGTGGTAAAATTAAAGTTACTTGCCATTTTTGATAATTTCTTTTTTTTTACGCCATACATTTTTTATGTGTATGAGCTCAGAAGATTATAACAGCAATAAAAACCTGTGTAAAACCGAAAAGTATTATATTTTTGCGGAGCATAAACCATAAAAGTGCAGCTTTGTTAAAGAAAATTATTTTTGTTGAGGGTCACTATTCCCACATTTTTCCATCAGTAAACATTTATTTAAAATTTAAAACCATAATGTTAATAACATTTTAAATATTAAAGTGTATGTCACAATTCGTTGAATAATGTCTAATATTAGATTTAATCAGCATTATTAAGATATATGTTTTTTTATTATTATTATTTTGGTCAAATGGTAAAACTGAAGCATGTGCATTATCTCTTATATTTCTAAGTGTTTGTATGGTGGATAAAGAGTGCCAAAATTAAGAATAACCCTAGGAATAGATGAGTAGACCAATATCTGTGTTAGTATTTTAATAAAAACCAAAAAGTAATTTAAAAACCCGTTTAAGGCACCTTTTAGTAAACAATATGGTTTGATTATTATGTTGTAAGTAAAGGTTTAATTTAAATACTGATACAATTCACACATAGGTAAGTTATATATTGAACATGTCAGTTTGTGTCATATTTCAAAATTATAATTGTTTAAACAGTTTTTTAACTTTATTTTCCAGAATAACAAATTTATGTGTGCTTGTGTGCTTTGCTCCCAGTTTTGGCAGACTTGGTCCTCCACAATATAATTAATGTGTATAATAAACATATTAAACAAAATTATTTATTGCAAAGTGTAAGTTATACATGTTTTGTAATTTAAAGTTCCTCCTTTAGTGGTTTTTGTAAAATACAAACACTTCAGTTTAGATATATCTTTAATAATAATACTCGTTAAAAAGTGTGTCTTACCTGTAACAACCATCACCATAAGCACAGCACAGAGCAGCAGATTCTTCATTGTGACAAAAATTATTTTTCTGGAACAAGAAATTCAGAAACTTCTTTTTTAGGGTTAAAAAAAAGCCGTTTTAGATCGTTTCAAATGAGATTTAAGGGCTGCATGAAAGTGATTATATATCAAAGGTGGGGCGACTGGGGAATTAACTTTTGTCAGATGTTATGAAACTGAGGTTTGCTTCACAATAAAAACCACTGCAGCCCAAATAAAATGCTCCATTCACATTTGTATTATTGTGTTTGAAGCTCTGTGAACTTCAGTTTCATAAAAACAAACTTCATTATGCTTTTGAAACCATTTTATCTGAGTAAATAACCAGACGTGGATAAAAAGGAGGAGTCATTGTCAGTGCAATAACGAGACTTTTGTTCCAGCAGCTTGAAGATAAATAAAAGCTAAACAAAGGATTAAAAGCGTCCACTTTCACTCAGGGAAACTATTGTTCACATCAGGTTTTGTCCCATGAGTAAACATTGCGTCATTACAAAAAGAGATTAGATTTGTTTGCTAACATACATATTTTGATTTGATTTGATTTATTGTCATTGTACAGTAAATTGTACAATGAAATTATGTAGTACAGCTGTTCTTATGGCATTTGACTCCGAACTCCCATGGTTAAAGTTAATGTATGCTTAGCTGGGTACATAGTTAAGCTAAGCTCCACCGTCAGCCTCCATGTTTACTTCCGCAAACACTGAGCTCTTCTTCTTTTTATGGCGGTTGGCAGAAGACTGAGAACGCTGACGCTATTGCGCCCTCTACTGCGCATGCGGGACACTTTCAGGTTGTTTACCCGTTTACACTGCAGAACACATATAGGTCGCATTTACTGGCAGTGTGAACGGCCCTGGCAAAAAAATCGGAATTGAGTCACCCAACTCACCTGGTATAAAGTTAATTTTTTGTATTTTTCGTTCGTTACCTACTTTTGCTATCTTCAACTAATTGTGCTTATTCATATATCTTTTTTTTTGGCTCTAGTAGCCTTTATTTGATAGTTGGTTGACAGGAAGGTGGGTAGCGAGAGAGAGGGAGGACATGTGGCAAGGGTCGCCAGGCCGGGAATCGAACATGCGACAGCCGCGTCAAGGACTAGGGCCTCCATATGTGGGTTGTGCTTAACCCCTGCGCCACAACAGCACACCCTCTAATTCATTTATCAAAACGTTCAGCTTCTTCTGGAGATTTTTGCTTTGACTTGCACTATTGCACTTTTTGAAATAATTGCCCTTTTGTGCAAATTTTTGCCCCCTTGAAATACATGGTGGAATTCACTAACTGATGTCAGTTACTAGAGTGTGCACTCTAGTAACTTCCATTTTTGAACTTTTAATGCTTTTTTACAAACAAAATGATGCTGTTCATGCATACAGTATTTCACTGTAGAGAAATAATTTATGCATTAAAACGTAGCCACGTGTGTCTATGGAACTATTATTATCATTGCTACAGCTCTTTCTGTTTTCTGTCAAACTCTTCTGGAGTACAGCCATGTCACACTTTCTCCTATTCTTTCAATGTATTTTTTTCTTGTGCTGTTACTATCTGTTTCTAGGCATTCTGCTTGTCTACTTTTCTGTTTGCCTTCTGCTTCTACTGGTTTTACTATCTGCTAAGGTGTTCTGCAATCTTTAATCAATTTTAGCAATTCATATATCAAAATGTTCTGCTTCTTCTGCTCCTTTATGCTTTTTGGTTTGTTATATTTCACTTCACATATTTCTGGTTTTGTACTAATTTCTGCTTCTGCTAGTTTATGCTTTTTGCTGTTTCACTGTTTAATTGTTTCAACCATTTCTGGCATTGTACTAATTTCTGCTTCTGCTAGTTTATGTATTTTGCTGTTTCACTGTTCAACTGTTTCAATTACTTCTGGTTTTGTACTAATTTCTGCTTCTTGTGATAATTATGCATTTTCTTAAGCTCTGTTTTGCTTTTTGGCTTTTTCAAATAATTCAGGTTGCACACAAACTCCTGCTTCTTCTGCTGAATGTCATTAAACTTTTTCTACAATGTATGACTGTAGCTTTCTTCTGTTTTTTCTACATCTTAATCTTTGTTTTCATGTTTCTTGTATTTCTCCATCAATCATTCTGCAAATATGCTTCTTTTGCTCCTTTATGCTTTGTTTTGCTATATTTCACTTCTTCAAATATTTCTGGTTGTGTACTAATATCTTCTTCTTCTAAATTTATGCTTTTTGATCTGTTTCACTGTTCAACTGTTTCAACTATTTCTATTTCTTCTGTTTTCTTCTACTTCTTAAGCTTTTCTCCACTTTTTCTGGCATTTCTGCAGAATGCATTCTGCAAATATGCATTCTCACGGCTATGCTATATAAATAAAATTACCTTACCTTACCTTACCTTACCTTACCTTACCTTACCTTACCTTACCTTACCTTACCTTACCTTACCTTACCTTACCTTACCTTACCTTACCTTACCTTACCTTACCTTACCTTACCTTACCTTACCTTACCTATAAACCTCAATTTATCAAGTTTCATTAAGTTTAAATTTGAATCCATCAACAGCTAAGTGCCTCAACTGCTTCTAGGCCTCACTTCCGCAAAATCTGGAAGTCGCAGTAGAGGCATACTGCCGTATCTGAACTCATTATGAGGCGTTTGCGTAGAAGCGGACTTAACTTCTGTTGGCAGGTGTAAAGATTTCAAAAGTTCATCACCAGACAATGGCACTCCCGTACAAAACCTTCTGGTTTTCTCTACCAGGTTGTATGACGGAAATATTCCTGCTCTTTGAAGAGTTCTGTTGTATGTGAAAGGCTGGAAGATGCCATATGCTGGTTTGGGTCGCTCGATATTGTGGAGCCCCAGTCCGGCTTCAATCCAATGTGAAACTGTCTTAAAGAAACTCATTGTCAAATTTGTTAGATAGATGTAGAATAATAATAATAATAGGCGAAGGAAGAAAGCTGAATACAAATAACAGAGATCTTATATATATATATATGCACATTTCTCAGTCCAGAAATGTGCAGTTCTAGGCACAGCCAAGATACTGCGCAGAACCCTCAAGCTCCCAGGCCTCTGGTAGAGGACCCGAGCTCAGAGGATGGAACAGACCACATGACAGGCTGAAGCTCGAACGTCATGTCACGTGAGTTGGAGCGGACTGCAGAGAAGAGTAGGAGGCGGAAATGGGACCTCCAACTACAGACGTATTTACGTTTTATTCGTGTGTATACTCCCAACTAACAACATAGAATTGTTTGTGAATAAAAATATAATGCCCCTTTTCCACCGGCTCTACTTCAGCAGCCTGGCTCGGCTCTATTTCGGAGTGACCGCTTTTCCAGAGTCGAATCTGTAGCAGGGTGCTGCCTCCTGGCGGTGGGGGCGGGGGGTATCGCCATTTGCTGCGCTTCGTTACTATGCAGGCACGTGCAGAGAGGGGAGCTGGGGGTGTTTGAGCACCTGCCCTTTTTGCTCCTTGCCTCAAAGTGCCCTTTCGGTCAAATTTTTTTTTTGCATCATTATTTTCTAAGCCCTCTTCTGACACATAATAACATGTACTAAAATGATTTGGCTTTTTTTTTTTTTTTTGTACAACATAATAAACCCTCTGGTCACCTTGTTACCTTTGACCTTTTGCCCGTGACGCATGACGCGGTTGCCTCTCACGCAGTGAGATAAGGCGGCTAACTGGAGCTCAACGTAGCGAACGTTCCAGATTACAGAACAGTTTTTGGTGAATTTAAAAAAAAAAAACGTTTTTGGTGAATAAAGTGGAGTAGACTTGCTGCTTGTCAGATGACGGAAAACGTTGAAGTATCGTTTCTGCTTCAGCTCGGAGTCGCGGTTTAAGCAGAGAGGTAATGAAATACAACAGACACTGACAGGCCTCTGCGTCTGCCTTTCTCTGAAGAACTACTGAGCGGGAGGAGACAGCCAGGTGAGGAGAAACTGTTCTTATCATTCTGTATTTTTATCATACAGACATTAAGCTGTTGTTGTTGTGCTATTAGCTAGCTGCTAGCTAACGACTTTGCTAGCAAAGCAAGATAACTAAAAAGTTTCTTCCCTGTATCTTTAATGACATCAGTCATTCTTTAGTATTGCTTATGCAACAGGGGAGCATCGCCTGTCCAAAACCTGTCAT
Source organism: Poecilia reticulata (assembly GCF_904066995.2). Taxonomy (NCBI): domain Eukaryota; kingdom Metazoa; phylum Chordata; class Actinopteri; order Cyprinodontiformes; family Poeciliidae; genus Poecilia; species Poecilia reticulata. The sequence continues at coordinate 20,631,563 of NC_088840.1, forward strand.
TTCCATAATGGATATATGTCCGATCTTCTAATTTCCTTTGTTGCATAATGTATATTTCATTTATTCTGGCGTTAGGTAAATGTATCTTGAAGGAGAATAACACTTAAATAAAAGTCCAACAAGGATATTCGTTTAGAATTAAAAATAACTCACCCTGAATTACCATGATAGATATAAAGTGTGTAATTAATGAAGGGGAAAAAAAAACTCAATCCAGACTTTTAGTTTAGGGTCTGGTTCGCAGAGTATGAAGTTAAATTTGTTTCCCAATTATTCAATGGGAAAAAAAAACAAGAATTGTTTTGATTTCATTGTAAATCATTGTAATGATTTCTTTAAGAACAAGTCGTTTTGTTTAAAAAACTTTTTTAAATTAAATAACTAATAATTTTCTTGTGAACTTAAAAAGTTATTTACCAAACATAAACATTTATTTGCACACATCAGAAATCTTTTATTGCGATTTTGGGCCCTGCCCACGACTGATGTGAGAATCACAAGTAAAACTTTGAGTCAAACAAAAACTTAGAATATTAAGAAAAGATTTATGACATGCACAAATAAGTTTGTTTTGCAAAAAAAAAATTCACTTCATGAGACAAATGTGTGATTTAAATGTTAACGTTTTTTAAGCAAAACTCAGTAGGCTTTTCTCATGGTGACATACTGTACATTATGTATGCTTTATATAGAGATTTCCCTTAGCTTTGATTGTATCTCACAATTTTGTAATTTATCATTGTGTATTAAACTCTGAAAGCTGTGTGGCTTTGTTAATATTCTGTCCTAGAAGACGGTTAGATGTGCCCTTTTTCTTTTTTTTTCTTTTTTTTGAGCACCTGCCCCTTTAGTGGTCTCTGCACGGCCCTGTTACTATGCGACCTAACTCGAGTTGTTTTTCTGATACAAAAGACTAAGAAGCTTCTTTTGAGCTATTTTTTTATAGCCTGATTGTGATTTTTCTGAGACTTAAAGAAAATGCGCGGTGGGAGGAAAGCTGCGATTGTGTGGAGGAGGAGCTGATCTCCGCCTTGCAGGGGGAGGAAAGCAGGTGGCTCAGATGGTGCACATAAGCCAACGAGGATTTTTGTATTAAACTACTATAAAACTTGTAATAGTGCCGAATATATATGCACTAATGTTAGTCGGGGTGTTGCAAATAACTTAAAAGTGTCAGAATTCATTCATAATATAATTCAAAATGTTTTCAGATGTTGGTAAACTGCCCCTGCAGACCTTCGAGGTTCTTCGTGCTCCTCTGAGTTGTAGGACGTCTCATCAGGGTCAGTCTTCCTGACTGTCAGTCGGTGTTTACCTTCAGGATGTCCAGACGGTTAGCATGCATTAGTTTTTTTTAATTCTGCAGAAAAGAAAAAATATAAAACCAAAAATCAGGGCTGTAGTATATTAGAAAGTCTTGTGATTTGAAAAAATGCAATGACAATGCCAGGTGTATTAAATCTTTTGCCGTCTTTCTGATATGTGCTTCTATCACTCTGTGACCACTGACATTTTGAGTTGGGCTGGTGTGAACGTCTGTTGGAGTCAGACTGCTCAAATATTACACTATCATGTGAACTGCAAAAGTATCCCGTACCATAACTCACAGGAAAAAAATTCATCTGCTTCTTCTTCTTCTTCTAGCCCAATCTTTACATGTGAAATTTTTGCGCCCTCTACTGTGCGGGACACTTACTTTCAGGTTGTTTACGGTTCATCAAATACAAGTCTACTATCATGTATCAGGAAGCATAGGTCTCTTGAGAAACTTCATCTCAGTGAGACTTAACTGGTTAAATAAATAAACATGTCTTGTGTAGCTGATGAAGGACTCACGGACACAACAGACGTCTTTACTCTGATTTTATTGATTTACATTGTTGTAATTAAGAGGCTACATAGATGAAAACAATTAGATTTGTTAGAATTATGAAGCAAAACATCATCGCGAAGTATGTTTAAACTCAATGTTTCTATGAAACATCTTATTGGTCAGCTACCATGGCGTTGGCAATCAGGCCAAGTTTTGCTTCAGTGTTTGATTTCTTCAAAGATTTATTTTCAAACAGGCTTTATGTAGAAACATTTCTAAATTGCACAAATGAGTTTAAAGAGAACAAGCTGGGAGGTTATGGTAATCTCATTACAACATGCTTCCCAACACAGAGGTGAGGATGGCTCCACCAATGGCAGCAGTGAAGGTCATCTTGGTTGCTGTGGCTCCACTGACAGCGATGGTGTTACACTTGTCTGTCTTATAGCAGGTGGTATTGAATGTGCAAGCATCACCCAGGAAAGACTGACTGATTGTTCTACCACAGGTTGTGTTGTCCGTAGCACAGCCATGAAAGCCAAAACCACTGACATTGGGAAACTCTGTAACGAAATGATTGAGATAGGTCAGACAGTGAAGAATAAGGCTGCGTTCACACTGCAACCTGAAGTGACCCAGTTCGGATTTTTTGTCAAATCTGAATTTTTTGGCGTGGTTGTTCAGACCTCTAAATATGCACGACTTGTATTTGATGAACTGTAAACAACCTGAAAGTAAGTGTCCCGCACAGTAGAGTCACATGTAAAGATCGTGCCAGGTGTTTTACCAACCGTGACCAAGAAGAAGAAGAGCTCAGTGTTTGCAGAATTAAACATGGTGGATCGTATCTTACGATTCTGAAGTTGTTGTTTGACCAGAGCAGCACATTAACAACTTAATCCTCATTACAGTCCGCCATGGTTGTTGTTTTTCTTCACACTTGTGCATAGTAGTGACATTTGTCGAGTATCAATGTCGTTCAGGTAGGATGAACACAACCTGGCCGTTCAGATTCAGGTCACATTTGAAAAGATCAGATACATATCGGATACCCAAGTGGTCTGGGTAATATTAGAAAAAAAATCTGATCTGTGTTGTTCAGATCAGATTTGAAAAGGTCATGAAAAGGTCAGATACAGGTCACATTAAGGCAAAAAATATATAAAAATAAAAATAATAATAATAATAATAATAATAATAATAATAATAATAATAATAATAATAATAATAATAATTGGGTCACTTCAGGCTGCAGTGTGAATATAGCCTAACTTATACTTAACAAGAGATGATATTGCTTTTTCTGCTGAAAATTTTGCTTTCCGCCTCCCTGACCTTTGTCTTTTGTCCTTTCTCTCCTGCTAGGAAACTTTGTGAAGCTGGAAATACTCGCCCAATGCCAGAAATGCAAACAGATTAACTACAATTGCTACAGCGTGGGAGATTTTTTAGAAAACTACTTACTCAATGTTGAAGTGTAACATTGGGTCACGTTGGCTGAGCAGACCTCAGTAGACGGCTTGACGCAGTAACCCACCACACTTAAGGGGCAGGTGTAGCAGGTCAGGGTCTCCACTGAAAATGCATTCAAAAATAAATGTATCAGGAAGCATAATAAATATACAGCATTTGTGTTCAGCTCAACTAAAGCAAAATTATTCAAAATAAAGGAATTCTTATGTTCATTGCTTGTGTACTGTCACTGCAAAAACACCAAATATTACCAAGTATTTTTGGTCTAGTTTCTACTGCAGATATGCCAGTACCCTTCAAAACTAATTTACAAATAACTTGACGACTTAAAAGTTTGTTTTAAATCAATAAGTCCTTATCATAGATGAAACTAGTTCCATTGGCAAACTATTTCACTTATAACATGAGAAAAATATTGTTATAAGTGGAAAAAATCTGCCAGTGGAACTAGAACTGCGTTGCTAGGTAACGGGCTGGACTTGTCTAGGGTTGCTAGGAGACGGTGCTGTCCCAGTTGATTGTGAAACTAATACATTTTTCATAAGCATGAAGGAGTTATTGACTTAAAACAAGCTCCTATTTCTTGTTAAAAACTTACTTGTAAGTTAGTTTTGTCTTGTTTCAAGTGCCCTAACATATTTGGACTAAAAACAAGACGTAAAATATTTGGTAAGACTTTGTGTTTTTGCAGTATTTGAGATTAATTGTAGTTTTTTGACATAAATTAATTTGGGTTTAAACAAGTCACTTTCAATTTATTGTTTCTAATCGCTAAGGTTTTACCCTATTGGATTATTTCTGCTCTTTGACATCAGAAAAATCTCATCAAATAAAAAAATATATGTTACGACATTACCGCACCTTTAACAGGTTTTAAAGTTAGTACTTTTTAATAAAACAGGTTAGAAAGATATCTGTCTCGATTTGGATGCTGCTGGTGTGGGTTGTTTAATACAAATAACATAAGTGTATTTTTTGACCTTGTCAACATGTGTTGACTTTTATATTCTAAGATGTTTGACAATGAAAATGAGTTAATAAGAAATTCAAATAAGAAAATCAAATAATATTTCTTGGAAGTATAATTATAATTCTATTTCCAAGAAATATAATTTGATGTTTGAATTTTTCTTACTAAGCTAATTACTCCTAAAAAAAGACATTTAAAAAATGTTGAGACTAAATGTTAACATGTTAAACATTTTCTCATAAATGATGTTCAGGCTCAAATACACTGCAAAAACAAAATCTTAAGCATTTTTGGTCTAGTTTTCACAGCAAATATCTCAGTTCACTTGAAATAAGACAAAACTACCTTACAAGTATCTTTTTAACAAGAAATAGGAGCTTGTTTTAAGTCAATAATTCCTTAATATTGATTTTAAAACATACTCGTTTCATTGGCAGGTTATTAAACTTATAACAAGATATTTTTCCCATGTCATAAGTGGAATAATCTATCAATGGAGCAAGTACTTTTTCATCAATATTTAAGAATTACTGACTTAAAACAAGCTTCTATATCTGGCTAAAATGTACTTTAAAGTTAGTTTTGATTGATTCATTTCAAGTTTGCTAAGATACTTGCAATAAAAAGCAAAAATACTTTGTAAGATTTTGTGCTTTTGCACACAACGTATTAAACTTTGACTGCATGATCAAGCAATGATTAAATCACATCTCAGATACTCACCAGCAACCACGCATGCAACAATTGAAAGAATAACCTTCCCCATCTCAGTTGGTTGATTTGAGTTTTAGCTCAAAGACCAACAGAAAATCCTTCCTGTGAAAACCTGGTTTTCACAGGTTTTCACAGGTTTCAACATATGGAAGATATGATCATATCTTCCATATGATCTTTGTGGGGACGTTGGTGAGGACAGATTAATATTAAGTTGAGGAAAGGAGGGGATAATGCATGGAAAAGGGGTTATTCAATGTCCGAGGAGGACACTCCTTAAACAACATAGATCTGCCATCTATGTTCTATTACTAATAAAATATTGACTTGCCATCTGCGCATCATTGCATTCAGTTTTTATTCACAATTTGTTTAGTGTCCCAACTTTTTGTGGTATCCGGTTTGTATGTGCATTGAGTGTCGTCATCACAGAAAAATCTGAAAATGGGTTACTGTAAGTTTCTACTGTTCCATATTTGTTTTGGGTTTTTTTTTTTAGGAAATTTTGTAAAAATAAATAAATTAATAATAATAATAATAATAATAATAATAATAATAATAATAATAATAATAATAATAATAATAATAATAATAATAATAATAATAATACAAAAGTGGAACAAATGTGTGAATAAAGTCGCAGAACGTTTGAACTTTAACTACTTTGTAGTCTCAGGCGCTAAGAACTCGGGATTTTATTTCAAGACCAGTCAAGACCACATCTGTGAAAATATGACTAAACTTACAGCATATTGTCCAGAGTATTTATGCATTTAGTAAAATGGATATGTGTTAAAACATTTTAACAGAACATTTTGTATTATGTTTATCCATTGGGTTTAATATCCTAAAATATAAATGTTTATTTCTATTTCTTGTCTTTAATAATTTGACCTGAATTTACTTTTCATCCATTTTGTTTGGTCCAACCAGCACAGATTACTCAGTCACAGCCTTCGATGATGCAAGAAAGTCATTGACTAAAAGATGTGACTATTTTTAAAATTATTTCATCACCTCAAAGAAGTAATCATTTTACTCAGAATGCTGAATTTTGCTATACTTGCTGAGGGGTAAAAAGGGTAAATATACTTTAATGTGATCATAAGTGTAGACCCGGACACCAAAGAGACAGTTGCAGAAGTTGTTTTCCTATATAGAGGTAGTTTAATTTATTATGGCACAAAGCTTAGAGGGATTAAAAATTTTTGATAAAAAAAATGCACAAAAAAAAAATTCTAAACATCATCAAGAAAGATTAACAACCTCAATGTTTCTCTGAAACATCCCACTGATGAACTTCCCTGACTTAAACATCTGCGAACAACTAAACCGTAATCTGAGTACCTCTGGCTCTGAGCAAATTAGTATTGCTATTGATTTTATTGCACCTGTTGTGTGCAAACAAATAGATCAGCTTTCGTATTAAATCACAAAATGCTTCCCAGTGAGGAGGCCAGGACGGCTGCTCCGACGGCGGCGCTGAAGGCCATCTTGTTGGACGGAGCGGCGCTGAGCGTGATGGGGTTGCAGCTCTCGGTGGAGCAGCAGGTGATCTTGGTGTTGTAGGTGACGCCCAGCATGGTGTCAGGGGTGGTTGCGTCACAGCCGGTGGCGTTTTCCCTGCAGCCCTGGATGTTGAAGCCCACGAAGTCTGGCAGGGACGGGAACGCTGCAGAGAAACAGATTAAATAAATCAGTGGGTTTGGAAAAATGTGCACTTTTATTCATCTGCATCTAATTGGTGATTTTATCTAATTTCATTGAGTTAAAAAAATGCTTTTACTCTGATGCTCTGTTGACCCAAAGGGTTACCAAACTGGAAAGTCCAGATTTACAACCAAAATTTCCACTCCGTGTTGCTCAAAGTAATAGCTTACACACTGCAAAAACACAAAATCTTACCAAGTATTTTTAGTTCAGTTTCTTGCCACTTAAAATAAGACAAAATCAACTGATAAGTAACTTTTCACCAAGAAATAGGAGCTTGTTTCAAGTCAAATTTCTTAATAACTGTGAAAATGTACTACTTACATTGGCAGATTATTTCACTTACAACATGGGAAAAATATCGTATTATGAGTGACATAATGCGCCAATGGAAAAAGGAATAATTTACTTAAAACAAGCTCGTATATCTCCCTGAAAAGTTATTTGTAAGTTATTTTTGTCTAATTTCAGGGGTACTAAAATACTGTATAAGATAAAGCAGCATAATTCTCCACTGCACTGCAAAAACACACAATCTTTGGTCTAATTTCTATTGCATTTATCTTAGCACACTTGAAATAAGACAAATAAGACAAAACTAACTTAAAATTAACTTTTAGCAAGATATAGAGTTTCAGTTAAGCAAACAATCCTTTAATATTGATAATAAATGTACTAGTTCCACAATCAACTTGCTCTGCACCGTTACCTAGCAACACCAGCCATGCCCAGTCCGTCTCCTAGCAACCCAATTCTAGTTCCATTGGCAGATTATTTCACTTATAACATGACCTTTTCTCCATGTTATAAGTTTAACAATCTGCCAATGTAACTAGCACGTTTTCATCAATATTAAGGAATTATTTACCTAAAACGAGCCTCTACATCTTGGTAAAAAGTTACTTTTAAGTTAGTTTGCATTATTTCAACTGTATTAAGATATTTGCACTAAAAACTAGACCAAAATCACTTGGTAAGATTTTATGTTTCTGCAGTGTAGCAATTGGGAACGGCAGTAGTTTAGGTGATTGAATGACTTCCCAAAGCTTTTAGCTAATTTGTGACTAAAACGGCAATAAAGCGGCACTTACTGGCTCTTCCAGTGTAACACACATTAGAGGTGGAGGGGCAGGTCTCATTAACGGCGTTCAAGCAGTTCCCCAACAGACTGAAGGAGCACTTGTTGCATGACAGGGACTCCACTGAAACAGAAGAAAGAGTTTTACTCGAACATCAGGAAAGTGCAGAGGAAACTGTGACTCAGCTCGGATAAAGGACACACCTAAATGTTTGCCTTCATTCAAAATGTTTTTCAGAATTGTGGATTTTCTGGTGAGATATCCTGTTGACCACACCCAGATGTGATTTGCAAAACCTGCTAAACTCTCAGTGAAGCAATGTTGCTGATGCTGAAATATTTGAAGGCTGCAGTTGTGAGTTTCTCAATGAGATAAACATGTAAAATGTTTTTCTCATTGAGATAAACATTTATCTCATTTTATCTCAAACAATTATTAGTGATAATTTAGCCTAATTTGAGCATTATTTGGTCATTTTTTTTAATATACCCCTTGTAAGATCAAAGAAACTGGCTAATCTTGACTATAATACTGTATTTATAAAATACAAAAATATTTTAAAAAATAGCTACTACTACAAAAATAATCAAGTTTATTAATTAATACATATATTTTTTGTCATTTAAATGCAATGTTACAGTCATTTTTGAGTGAACACAACTTTTCTTACCCAACACCAGAGATGCAACAGCTACAACAACAGCAAGAACAAACTTTCCCATCTTGGTTTTGTAGATTTCACTCTTGGTTTCTGCCCAAAAAATCCCAGCGGGTCTGAAGTGGTGAGCCTGCCGCTACGGACGGAGGCTTTTATGAGGTGAGGGGTGGGGGTGCGGTGGACTGGAGGGGTTTTTCAGGTCTTTTGAGTTTCGCCTTGTCTTAAAGAAAAGGTGAGGAGGAGTGGAAACCGAGACCGGAACAGCCAGGAGGGATTCCGGTTGTTGATTTGGTGGTTCTTATTGTTTTAATGAATTTTTTTCTTTCTAAATCCATTAAGAGAAACAATTAAGGCAGAGGTAGTGATCAACAAAACCTTGATTACAAAATGTTTTACGTTTTACTTGCATATTTTTTCAAAGGTTTCACATCATTCCTCTTCCAAGTGAAAAGATTGTGACCTTTGACCTTTAAGCAGCATAACTCTGGGCTGCAGAACCAGTTGGTCTTTCGCTGGACTCCATTATTTGGATTTTTATTGTAATTTTCCAGGGCAATTTTTCATCTTTGCATTCAGTAAAGCTACATAATCACTGAATTGAATTGATTAATAACTCCAGAATAACTCCAGTCAGAAAATAATAGACTTATTCTAACAAACCAAAATATTTTGATGTGATTTATGTAAAATTCACATTTTGCATGTTTTTGTACTTCCATTTGGGTCTGTACTGCTT